>NW_006408524.1:9150450-9159917 GCF_000296735.1 Chrysochloris asiatica | reverse complement strand
ACTTCTTCCAACACAGATCTATTGGTTCTTTTGGCAGCCCATGGCACTTTCAATATTCTCCTCCAACACCATAACTCAAAAGCATCATTCTTCTATGGTCTTCCTTATTCATTGTCCAGCTTTCACATGCATATGAGGCTATTGAAAATACCATTGCTTGGGTCAGGCACACCTTAATCTTCAAGCTGACATCTTTGCTCTTCAACACTTTAAGAAGATCTTGTGCAGCAGATTTGCCTAATGCAATACATCGTTTGATTTCTTGACTGCTGCTTCCATGAGTGTTGAGAGTTGATCCAAGAAGAATAAAGTCCTTGACAACATCAATCTTTTCTCCATTGATAAGAATGTTGTTTATTGGCCCAATGGTGAGGATTTTTGTCTTCTTTGAATTGAGATACAATCCATACTGAGGGCTGTGCTCTTTGATCTTCATCAGTAAATATTGTAAGTTTTCTTCACTTCAGCAAGTAAGGTTGTATCATCTGCATATCACAGGTTGTTAATGAGTCTTCTTCCAATCCTGGCGCCATGTTTTTCTTCATATAACCCAGCTTCTTGGATTATTTACTCAGCATACAGTTTGAATAAGTGTGGTGAAAGAATACAACTCTGTCGCACACCTTTCTGTTTGAACAACTGCCTCTTGGTCCATGTACAGATTTCTCATGATTGGGATACCTAAAATGGGGCTACAACTTGCCTAGTGAAGGAGGCTTCCCGTGGAACCTCTGCTTTGCATAAGACCATAGGTCGAATCCTGAACCCCATCCAGAGTCTTCTGAGGTGGGAAATTTCCACATGAAAAGGACAAGCAGACCACACTGGAGCAGCTAGAAGAACAGAAGATACTTCTTGAAAGAAAGACCAACAGGGAAAATACAAAACAACATTGCAGTCCTACTGGCTACTACAAGAACAAGCAAGTTGCTCACCCAAGAATCATCAAGCAAGCAGTTGGGCCCCCTCAGGGCAAACCCCCTTCCAAGACTAAGAATCAATGGGAATACATGAGCAGACATGTGCTCTGACTGGTGACCACATTAGTCACCGATAAGGGGAAGTGAGATAAAAACAGCAATGAAGCTGCGAGCTAAATCCAACCACGTTCAATAGACTTCTGTGAACCCAGGTGGAGACCAGTTTGGCCAGCAGTATGGCAAGACCTGGGGCCTCCTGAGCCCAGAGTCAGTGACATAGCCACAGAGGACTAGAGTGGAGAGTGAAGTTCCAGCTGCTAAGAAGAGAGGAAATATGCACAGGAACACCCACACTTGCAGATAATACCCACTTGACCTGGCTTCAGTGACTGGATGATCAGAGCTCAACTATAAGAGGAAAGAAAATAGTAATCTGATACAATTTGATGAACTTGACTTCCACCTATGGATGCAGTAGCTCAAAAGAGGGAATAAATATTTACAGTTGGTATCATTTCCACCCCCTCGATACACAAGGTAGACAGGGATGGGCAACTTGGACATTGACTACCCAAAATAGGGGGAGGTGGCTACAAAGGCAAGAAGTGATGGGTTTACGAACATTCAAGAGGGAGCCTAGATCCAGAGGGCATGGGAGAAGATAGAACCTCCACTGAGTAGTATACAATCTGTCTGGGAGGGGCTGATGAAAGGGGATGGGGATAGATCTCGTGTGATACAATAGTGAATAATTGTTATCAGGACTGACTGAGGGTTGGAAATGAAAAGGTAGATATTTTGCAGGAAAAGGAGGGGAGTGATTGACTTTGCAGTCCATGAGCAGAGGTCCCTGGGACCATCAAGGGAGAAGAGCGGAGTGCGGGACCCTACTCAGAGAAACAGTGACACCAGAGATGGAGACAGAGACGATGACATGGAGAGATGGAGCGGCTGGCAACCCTAGATCCAGAAAGGGAGAGGGACTGTGTGCTGACAACCGGGGTGCAGGCTTGTAGGGTATACCCTTTGACTGGGTGATGATGCATGGAGGGGATTTTAACCATGGCAATATAACGATATACGATAGGATGAATGTAAATCTAATATTCTCTCATGTAAACTATCACATAATTCACAATAAAACATTAAAAAAAAAAAAGGTTCTTATTATTTTTACTTGGTATCTGCTTCTCAAAGCATCTTACTAACACACCTTGCTGTTTTTGTTAGGTGCAATCAAGTCAATTCTGAGTCATAGCACCCTTATGTAGAACAGAACAAGATATTGCCCAGCTTGGGTATCCTCACAATCGTTCCTATGCTTGGGCCCATTGCTGCAACCACTGTGTCAATTCACCCTATCGAGGGTCTTCTTTTTCACAGACCCTCCACTTTACTAAGCATGACATTCTTATCCAAAGACTTGTCCCTCCTGATAACATGTCCAAAGTACATGAGACAAAGTCTTGCCATCTCGCTTCTAAGAAGCACTGTAGCTGTACTTCTTCCAACAGAGATTTGTTCCTTTGGCAGTCCATGGTATCTTTAATATTCTCCACAAATACTATATTTTAAAGGCATCAATTTAAAAAAATTATTGTGAATTGGAGGAAGGTTTATTGAACAGATCAGTTTTCCATTCAACCACATTTTGTTCCTTCTCACTGATTTGCAATCCCCACAACGTAACCGCACTTACTCCACTTCCTCCCTGTATTTCCTGTTTCCATTCTCCTTCTTTCTTAACACTTCTGAACTTTGACCTTGGGTAAATGCTTTTTATCCCAAATAGTTGATTATTCTAAGGTATGCGTATCTCCTTAGTGTTATAAGGGAATACCCTTATAAACGTGTCCATTTTCTGGATGAAAATTGAGCCATGGGACGAATTCATTCCCACCAGCTTATATCCAACCAGTACACCTGATCAGTTTTATGATTTTGAGTTTGAGTCCACATTTTTCTCCCATTCTACCAAGGACCTTCTAATGTGATCCCATTCAGAGTGGTTGGCAATGGTAGCCTGGCACCATCTGGTTCTTCTTGTCTCAGGGTCCTGCAGACTGATGTTCGTGTGGAGTCCTACTGTGGCACTGTGGGATAATGCACTGGACCACAAGGTCAGTTTGAACAGAGATTCAAATTCACCAGCCACTCCTTGGAAACCCTGTACAGGGTCACTGTGATTTGGAAGTGACTCAAAGTCACTTAACAACAACGATTAGACCACTGAACTAATCATTTCTATATGTGTTCAGTTTTTTTCCTCCTTCTTTCCTTAGGACAGGGAGAGACCAATAGGTGCATCCTTAGATGGTTTGCTCACAAGCTTTTAAGACCCCCATAGCTACTTACCAAAGTAGGATGTAGAACATTTTCTTTGTGGACTATGTCATAAAGGCATCAATTCTTCTTTGCTTTTTGTTATTCATTGTCCATACATGCGTATGAGAAATTTGAAAACACCATGGCACCTTACTCTTCAAAGTTCACTTTTCTTTTTAACTTTAGAGATCCTTTGCAGCAGATCTTCCCAATGCAATATACTGCTTGATCTCCTGATCACTGATTCCATGGGCATTGATTGTGGATCCAGGTAAAATGAAATCCTTGACAACTTCAATCTTTTCTCTATTTATTATGATGTTACTTATAAACCCCGTTATGAAGATTTTTGTTTTCTTTATGTTCTTTATGTTCATATTGAATGCTGTAGTCTTTACTCTTCATCAGTAAATAGTTCAAGTCCTCTTCCCTTCCAACAAGCAAGGTTGTGTCACATCACAAGTTTTTAATGAGTCTTCCTAAAGTCCTAATGCTGTGTTCATCGTAGTTCACTGTCTCAAACTACTTGCTCAGCATCCTAAGTATAATGAAAGGATACAAACCTGATGCATACCGTTTAAACCACTCAGTATTCCCTTGTTCTGTTTGAATGACTCCTTCTTGATCTATGTAAAGATTCCTCACGAGCACAATTAAATTACCTGAAATTCCCATTATTTGCAGTATTATCCACAATGTCATCCATAGTTTGTAATGATCCACACATAGTTTGTTATGATTCCCATTCTTTGCAATGTTATCCGTTGCATAGTTATCCTCAGCATGGTAAATTAAGCACAAGGAAACATATTTCTGGTGTTTTCTGCTTTCAGCCAAGATCCACCTGAGGTTAGCATTGATATCCCTCATTCCACATACTCTTCTTTGTCCCACTTGAGTTTCTGCCAGTTCCCTATTGATGTACTGCTGCAATCATTTTTAAATTATCTTCACCAAATTTTACTTATGAGTGATATTATTGATATTGTTTAATAATTTCCATATTCTATTGGAATGGGCACAATATGGATCTCTGCCAGTCAGTTAGCCAGGTAGCTGTCATCCCAATTTCTTGGCATAGACAAGTGAGCACCTCCAGCATTACATCTGTTTGCTGAAACATTTCCATTGGTATTCCATCAATTTCTGGAGCCTTGATTTTTGCCAACATCTCAGTACAACTTGGATTTCCTCCTTCAATACCATATGCTACCTCTGCAAATATTGAATGTTGACCAGTTCCTTTTGGTACAGTAATTCTGTGTACTCCTCCTATATGTTTTTTGATGCTTCCTTCATTGTTCACATTTTTCACTAAAAAAAATATTTAGTAAGAGAAGTGAAACATCAGTCAAGATGATACAATATTGTATATCTGAAATTCCCCAACCAAACAAAAAGTAGACCAGCAATTGTTATTCTAGAGAAATAGATATTGCAAGTAAAGTTCATTGCAATTTATAGTATGAAAATTAAAATTTCATAATATAAAATTTTCATTTTCACACTATAAAATGAAAATTAAAGCAATAACAAGACACTATTTTTTCCTCTCACATTCTCAAAGGTGAAAAAACAAACAAACAAACAAACAAAGGATAATCCCAACTTTGCAAAGTTTCAGGAAAATAGTAAGTACCCTCATACACTGCTGTTGGAAGTATTAGTTCATACAGCTTTCTAGAAGGAGTCAACAATATCCATCTGCACTTTCTAACGACATACAATTCAACTTTTAAGAATTTATCTTAAGAAAATATTAAGGTGTGCACAAATAGCTTAATCATAAGAATGTGTCATTTAAAATGTGGCCATTTACAGGTCTTTTGTGAACAGTCTATGTTTTTTAAGCATTTTGTATTGTTCCCTTTTGTAACATTCTATAATATCCTCTCTCTTCCAACCCTCCTTATCAAATTGATTTCAAGTTCTTTGAGACAGAGCTTACCATTTGGCTACCGGCTAGTAGCTTCAAATGCAGGATACAGATTAGATAGGGACAGTGACAAGATGGAGAGACCCATCCAAAACCATAACGTAGCTCTGGCCAGTCCTGTCCATGCAGCAATGTGGCTCCATGTAACCAGACTATAGACAGGTGAGGGAGCTTCAAAAAACTCATGGAAAAAAAATTTCCATTATCTTTTAATACCATTTTTCTATTAACTTTTGAGGCTCCCTTGTACAATTTTAGAACAAAACTTCAAGATTTTTAAATGTTGGCAACTAATTATTTTTTTTAATGTTAAAGTGGGCTATCAAACAAAACACATTTTCAGGTCATTTGTTTAAACTCTGAAGTCCAACACTGCCATTTTTACAAATGATCAGGTCAGGCAGTGGTGACAATGTAAATGGACTGCTTGGATCTCCTGTCACAAAGACCCTAGGTCACTAATGGCCCCAGCTACTGTTGGCATGACCCTTCCCATGTTCACAGTGAGTCCTTGTTTCCCCCAGGCTGTTCCCAGCCAATGACTGAGCACAGCTGGTCCTAATGCAAATGCATCTCTGTGAGACACAAGCTTCCTTTAACAGGTGACTTTGGTTAAGAATTTCACATCAGGCTGGCCAGAACATTCTTAGAGCTGCACTGAATTCTGGGATGCTTTCTTCTTGATCATCCTTCCTTCCCCTACTCCAGAAGTATCAGACCTACATCACCTTCTAAAGGCTCTCCCTGACTGTTGCTCCTTCTTGTCTATCTCTCAGGGTCATTTCCCACCATCAGTCTCTTACATCTTGACAATACTTTATCTTGGGACATTTGCCATCCTGAATAAGCCCTAACGTTTGTGGCACAATGCAGTGAGAAACTTTGCCCTAGAGAGGTTAAAATGCCATATTAGCTCTCCTACATGGCCTTCCTCCCAAACCCTGTTCAGTACCACCATGGACTAAGCACAGACATTCAAGCTGATTTTAGAAAGTTCAAGTTCCCTCCCTGCAGCAGAGTACTCTCCCCTTAGCTCCCAAATGATTAGCCTAGCTGGGACCATATCACTCTTCACCGTGGAATCTCTGGGTTGTCTGTCTCCACTCAATGTCATCAGATATTCATTCAGAAGGAACTCATGTTCTAAAACAGTGCTTGTCTCTGGGCTGAGCCACAGCCAAGCCAGTGACAGTGTCCTCTCAGGGCAATTCTTAAAGCTATCTCTGGATAAATGTTCCAAGATCATTTTACACTGGGTTTAAAGTTTAAAATATGGTATGCCCAGATATAAATGGCTCATTTAAGAAAGTAATTAACAAATAGATTTGAACTTCCAAAACCTCAGGCTCATGTTCCAAAGCCAACTCACAATTCAGATAGTCTATCAACCCTCTTAGCCAGCTGATTACATATTCCCAGTAGCAACCACCTGACAACCCTGAAACAAAGTCCAAGCACTTTCTTCAAAGAGTTAGAGGCATTTCTCCTAAAGAGAACAGGTCTCCGCTCGTTAAATTGGACTTAATAGAATGCAAAATTTTTCAGTAGTTGTACACCTATGGGTCTAACACTGTTGTTGTTGCTGTTAGACACAATCAGATTAGTCCCAATTCATAGTGCCCCTATTCTACAATAGAATGAAACACTGCCACGTCCCGCCATCCTCACGATCACCCCTATGTTTGAGCCCATTGTTGTAGCCACTGTGTCAACCCATCTCATATGCTGCCAAATCACAGTCATTCAGCAAGTTTGTTAGAACACAATGACTGCTTTTAACTTTGACTATAGATTGTCCTAGGCACAATGGGAAGTCAAAGAGTATGATCATTAAGGATGCATAATTACTCCAGAATGGAAATGAAATTTCACTTCCCAAGTTTAAGAATCCTTAAATCATAAGGATCAGGCTAAATTTATGTGTCCTGTCTGTTCATATTGACGTTCACAACCAGATACAGAACTATAGTAGCTAGGTTATAATTTAATCTACAATGGCTGGACATCTGAAGACGGGCAATGTGAACCAAGGTCCCAGCACTAACTGGGAAACGGAGTTCACGAAGAGTCTACACCTCCTTCTCCTAATCCACAGAACAGATCATCACAAACACTCTGAACACCTTGTTGATGTGGTTAGTTGCTATCAAGTCTATTCCTACTCATGACAACCCCATGTGTAAGAGAAAGAAATGTGTCTGGTCCTGCATCTACCTCCTCCCGATCATTGTTATGCTTCAGGTCACTGTTGTAGCCACCGTGCATTGGGAGTGTATAGGAGGTATAGAGCTGTGAACTCCATTTCCCAGTTAGTGCTGGAATCTAGGTGGCTCACGTCCTAGCATTATATCAGTTAATATTCTGTTGTAATACATACAGTTTTTACTGACTAATTTTTGGAAGTCGATAGCCAGGCCTTCCTTCCTAGTGCAGCTTAGTCTGAAAGTTCCTCTGAAACTTGCCACCAGGACTGACACTGCTGGTATTTGAACTTCCAGCATCATAGCAAAATGCAAACCCTGGGGTATGACAAACTCACGGATTGGTGGTGGTTAACCATCTTACTAAATTCTGTATGAAAGAATCATACACACATTTAGCCTATTTGTCAAAGCCTCCTCATTCCTCAGTCCTCATGAGTTTTCCAAAACACAACATTTTTATTAGTTGGTAAAATTTGCTTAATGTGGGGAGGACAGTGAAAGCTAAAATGGTAAAATTTCTTTTTTCTTCCCTGCTTTCTTACTAAAAAAAAAAATATATACATACATACATATAAAGATATGGTTGTATATATATCTAGTCACAGGTATAACACACAAGGACATGTGGCTCTGAAAAGACAGCTGCCTCAGTGGGTTTGAAGGCCCAGAGACTCTTACCTTCTGCCTGGTGTCTGAGCTGCAGAAAAGATTCTCTGTATCTCCAAACAGAAACAAAATAGTTACAAAAATATAGTCACCATTACAACAGGACTGAACAAATACCCAAGCCAGGTAGCCTGCCGTTGGCTCTGAATAAAGGGATGTTGTAGATATCCTAGAAGTAGAAGTAACTTCACAATGCTGCTCAAGCCCTGTCTCCATCACAGATGATGACTAATATTCCCCTTTCCTGCTGCCCCCTACCCTGCCCCTCACACACACACTCCAACTCACTGTTTCAATAAATCTAAACAGGGAAGTCATTAGACTAAGCAACATTCAAAATAGCTTTAAAATCAAGGAATATCCACCACCACCCCCTTTGGAGCCCTTTGGTAATGGTTATATAAAGCATCTTATGGTGTGGAGAGGCCTGGTGAGCACAGAGCCTTCCTATTTGGGTGATAGGTAAAATATTAAGTAAAAAACAACAGCCCAGATGGTTCAGCTAATAGAGTCACAGCAGTCTGCCTGTATTATACCAGGGGGGACTGAGATTACTAAAAGAAAAGTAAAACGCCTCAGGATTAAGCAAGGCTCTCGCTGTTTCGTTCTACTAGGAAACTCTAATGGAGCTGAGTGTTCTTGACTTCAAAAACTACTCAGCAAAAACAAAGGGAGATGAGAGAGCAAAAGAGAGAGAAAAACAGAGTTTAGTCACACACATTAAAAAAAGTTAAAAAGATAGTTGAATCCAGTTGGCACACAGAGTTATAGTCCATTTTTCTCGCTATTAATAAAGTGTTCTCCTGCTCCGAATCTATCCAGCAATGCCAGAGACTTTGCCAATATTTTAGACATTTAGAGAGGGTGGTCTATCTTTCATACTCTTTATCAGAGTGGAAGGGAGCATGGTGGCTCTGTACAATAAGCACTGGACTGCAAACCACAAGGTCTACGGTTCACGCCTGCCAGCTGCTCTGTGGGAGAAAAATGAGGCTTTAAAACCTCAGAAACCCTATACAAGGTCGCTAAGAGTCCAAACGAACTCCACAGCACTTAACAACAACAACAGCAAGTCATAATGGAAGGAGCCCTGGTAAAACAGTATTGAAGCACTGAGCTGCTAACTGACAGGTCGGTTGTTTGAACCTACTAGTCGCTCCACAGGAGAAAGATACGACAATCTTCTTCTGTAAGGTTTGCAGTCTTGGGAACCTTGTTGGGTAATTCTAGTCTGTCCTAGTGGGTTGCTATAAATCAGATTACAATGGAGGGGTCTCTGGGTGGTTAGCATGCTTAGCTGCTAACCAAAAGATTGGTGGTTCAGGTCACCCAAAGGTATCTTAGAAGAAAGTCCTGGTGATCCAGTTCTGAAAAATCAGCCATTGAAAATCCTGTGAAGCACAGCTCTATTCTGAC
>NW_006408524.1:9149089-9150350 GCF_000296735.1 Chrysochloris asiatica | reverse complement strand
TTTATATGGAAAGGAAAGAGACCCAGGATAAACAAAGCACTGCTTAAGAAGAAGAATAAGATTGGAAACCTCTCACTCCCCAACTTCAATATTTACTACATGGCTACAGTGGTCAAAACAGCTTGATACTGGTATAATGAAAGACACATTGATCAATGGAACAGAATCGAGAATCCAGAAATTATCCCATCCACATACAGCCAATTGATTTTCCACAAAGTGCCTAAATATATCGCATGGGGAGGTGATAGTCTCTTCAACAGATGGTGCTGGCAGAACTGGAAAGCGATATGCAAAAGATTAAAACAAGACCTTTACCTCATGCCTTATACAAAAACTAACTCAGTATGGATTAAAAATCTAAATGTGAATACCAGAATTATGAAAGCCATCAATGAAAAAATAGGGACAAATGTGAGGGCTCTAATTCAGGAATACACAGACTACAAAACATTTTGAAAACCACACAAACAAAAGTAGACAAAATAGATGATTGGGACATACTAAAAATTAAAAACTTATGTGCATCAAAAGACTTCACCAGAAGAGTAAAAAGGGAACCCACAGAATGGGAAAAAATATTTTGCAATGACACATCAGATAAGGGACTCATTTCTAAAATACATAAGAAACTACAATACCTCTACAAGAAAAATACAACCCAATTAAAAAATGGGCACAGGACATACAAAGACACTTCACCAAAGAGGCGATCTGGGCAGCCAACAAACATATGAAGAAATGTTGACGATCACTAGCCATTAGAGAGATGCAAATCAAAACAAGAATGAGATATCATCTCATAACAGCAAAGATTTTTTTAAAAAGTAGAGGATAATAAATGCTGGCGAGGATGTGGAGAGACTGAGACACTCCTGCATTGCTGGTGAAACTGCAAAATGGTCCAACCTCTCTGCAAAGCAATATGGCGCTTCCTCAGAAGGCTGGAAATAAAAATACCATATGATCCAGCAATTCCACTACTTGGTATTTACCACAAGAAATACCAGCCATAACATGAGTACATATATGCACACCAATGTTCACAGCAGCACTATTTTATAATAACAAAAAGATGGAGACAGCCTAAGTGCCCATCAATTGAAGAATGGATAAACAAACTGTGGTACATACACACAATGGAATAGTATGCTACCTTGACGAACAATAAAGAAGCTGTAAGCTACCACATAACATGGATGAACCTTGAGGACATTATGTTGAGTGAAATTAGTCAGTCACAAAAGGAGAAATACTGCAT
>NW_006408524.1:9112353-9148989 GCF_000296735.1 Chrysochloris asiatica | reverse complement strand
GGTAAAATTTGCTTAATGTGGGGAGGACAGTGAAAGCTAAAATGGTAAAATTTCTTTTTTCTTCCCTGCTTTCTTACTAAAAAAAAAAATATATACATACATACATATAAAGATATGGTTGTATATATATCTAGTCACAGGTATAACACACAAGGACATGTGGCTCTGAAAAGACAGCTGCCTCAGTGGGTTTGAAGGCCCAGAGACTCTTACCTTCTGCCTGGTGTCTGAGCTGCAGAAAAGATTCTCTGTATCTCCAAACAGAAACAAAATAGTTACAAAAATATAGTCACCATTACAACAGGACTGAACAAATACCCAAGCCAGGTAGCCTGCCGTTGGCTCTGAATAAAGGGATGTTGTAGATATCCTAGAAGTAGAAGTAACTTCACAATGCTGCTCAAGCCCTGTCTCCATCACAGATGATGACTAATATTCCCCTTTCCTGCTGCCCCCTACCCTGCCCCTCACACACACACTCCAACTCACTGTTTCAATAAATCTAAACAGGGAAGTCATTAGACTAAGCAACATTCAAAATAGCTTTAAAATCAAGGAATATCCACCACCACCCCCTTTGGAGCCCTTTGGTAATGGTTATATAAAGCATCTTATGGTGTGGAGAGGCCTGGTGAGCACAGAGCCTTCCTATTTGGGTGATAGGTAAAATATTAAGTAAAAAACAACAGCCCAGATGGTTCAGCTAATAGAGTCACAGCAGTCTGCCTGTATTATACCAGGGGGGACTGAGATTACTAAAAGAAAAGTAAAACGCCTCAGGATTAAGCAAGGCTCTCGCTGTTTCGTTCTACTAGGAAACTCTAATGGAGCTGAGTGTTCTTGACTTCAAAAACTACTCAGCAAAAACAAAGGGAGATGAGAGAGCAAAAGAGAGAGAAAAACAGAGTTTAGTCACACACATTAAAAAAAGTTAAAAAGATAGTTGAATCCAGTTGGCACACAGAGTTATAGTCCATTTTTCTCGCTATTAATAAAGTGTTCTCCTGCTCCGAATCTATCCAGCAATGCCAGAGACTTTGCCAATATTTTAGACATTTAGAGAGGGTGGTCTATCTTTCATACTCTTTATCAGAGTGGAAGGGAGCATGGTGGCTCTGTACAATAAGCACTGGACTGCAAACCACAAGGTCTACGGTTCACGCCTGCCAGCTGCTCTGTGGGAGAAAAATGAGGCTTTAAAACCTCAGAAACCCTATACAAGGTCGCTAAGAGTCCAAACGAACTCCACAGCACTTAACAACAACAACAGCAAGTCATAATGGAAGGAGCCCTGGTAAAACAGTATTGAAGCACTGAGCTGCTAACTGACAGGTCGGTTGTTTGAACCTACTAGTCGCTCCACAGGAGAAAGATACGACAATCTTCTTCTGTAAGGTTTGCAGTCTTGGGAACCTTGTTGGGTAATTCTAGTCTGTCCTAGTGGGTTGCTATAAATCAGATTACAATGGAGGGGTCTCTGGGTGGTTAGCATGCTTAGCTGCTAACCAAAAGATTGGTGGTTCAGGTCACCCAAAGGTATCTTAGAAGAAAGTCCTGGTGATCCAGTTCTGAAAAATCAGCCATTGAAAATCCTGTGAAGCACAGCTCTATTCTGACTCACACGGGGTTGCTACTGTGAGTAGGAACAGTGCAACAGTGAACACTGGAAAGTTTATATGATGTTATGAATCATCAATCTTTAGTTGAGATATATTCATAATACAAGGCGTATGCATAAGCAGTATAGAGGGGGTTTGAGTGCCAAAGAGATAAATAAATTGTATGTAAGTGTGATGCCTATCTTCTTGTATGCCATCCTCACACCTCATTTCATGTTACTTTCCCTACTCTCATTTCCTAGACCCTGATCTTAATTGATTTTTCTAATGTTGTATGTATTTTGTACTTCTGTTGTTTGTGTTAGTTGCATGCATTATGCCAGTTCAGACTCATAGAGACCCTGTGTAGGGTTTCCAAGGCTGTAAATCTTTACAGGAGTAAACAGCCTCATATTTCTCCCATAGAGTCTCCTGTGGATTTGAACTGCTGTCCTTGTGGTTAACAGTCCACCACATAACCCACTACACTGTTGTTGTCGCTAAGTACTGTCGAGCTGATTCCAGTTCATAGCGAGGACCCTGGATAGGGTTTCCGAGAAGCAGTTGATGAGTTTGAATGGCCAAGCTTGTGATTCAAGCCAACCTTGGCCATTAAAAATTTTTTTTTTCTTTTTTCTTTTTTTTTTTAAGCTTTGTATTGTGAATTGAGTAACAGTTTCCAGAGCAGATCATTAGTTTTACATTCAACAAACTATACACTTTGCTTAGCTAAATGGTTGCAATCCCCTCCATATCCCAACAGTTAACAAACAATATTTACCTCTAATCACTTTATCTGTTGTTGCCTTCCTCTTGTGTCTTCCGCTACCTTCATCTTTCCTCTGCTAGCCTCCCTTTTATTATGTATTTCCTGCCCTGTCACCTGTGTTAACATGTGTCTATCCTCTAGCCCATGAATAATTTTCTTTCCCCCTATAGAAACATAGATTGTTTCTTTTATCAAGAAACTCTTTTTTGTTTTGTTTTTTAACTGTTTGCAATGTTAATCTCATACAATATTTGTCCTTTTGTGACTGACTGATTTCACTCAGCATCATGTTCTCCAGGTTAAACCATGCTGTGAGGTGTTTTACAGATTCATCATTATTCTTCAACAGTTTGTAGTATTCCATTGTGTGCGCACCAAAGTTTGTTGATGGGTATTTACGCAGTCTCCATCTTTTGGTTTGTCTCTTGTAGGCAGCATTTTGAAGGACCCTGTTTTCTTACTCATTCTGCACATTCAATGCAATAATTGTTAATTGTGATGAATTGTTCATCATTTTTCTGTGTGTTTGTGTGTGTGGTACTACTGGATTCTTTGTTCCACATAATTTTTTGTACTGAATTCATTTTGTTTGTGGATTTTCTTGTGTTTTTCATTTTTGTTGTGTTAATATTTACTAAATCTTTCTGATGTTCCTCTTTTTCATTTTGATGTACAGGTGTATTATTTTTCATTGAAGTTACTCTGTAATTCATTAATTTTTTTCTATGCTTAAAACCATCTGGTGCTCTTCAGCATCTTCCCTGTTTCTCTGCAGCCACAGCCATGAAGGTTGAACTGTGCAGTTTCAGCGGATACAAAATATACCCCGGACATGGGAGATGCTATGCCAGGCCCGATGGGAAGGGTTTCCAGTTTCTTAATACAAAATGTGAATCTGCATTCCTTTCCAAGAGGAATCCTCGGCAGGTAAACTGGACTGTCCTCCACAGAAGAAAGCACAAAAAGGGCCAATCAGAAGAAATTCAAAAGGAAAGAACCCACCGTGTAGTCAAACTCCAGAGGGCCGTCATTTGTGCATCTCTTGCTGATATAATGGCCAAGAGAAACCAGAAGCCTGAAGTTAGAGAGGCTCTATGAGAACAGGCCATCAGGGCTGCCAAGGAAGCAAAAAGGGCTAAGCAAGCATCTAAAAAGACAGCAATGGCTGCTGCTAAGGCTCCCACCAAGGCAGCACCTAAAAAAAAAAAAAAAATTGTGAAGCCTGTGAAAATTTCTGCTCCCCAAGTTGATGGAAAGTGCTAAATTGGCAGACTTTAAAAAATAAAGTTCAGCTCTAAAGAAAAACATCTGATTTATCTTGAAATCTACTTGACTTCTTTACCATTTGGAAGTACTGTGTCTACATATTCTTCCTTTTTGCTTTATAGTTGACTGCATTATACATTGATATCTCTGGGTCCGTATTTTCAGTCTTGTACATTTGTTTTCCTTTAAATCCTTCTATATCTGAATTGAGTTCTCAGTGGTGTTGTAAGGTAATCTCAGGTTGTCTGCTATTGCTGGTCCTTAGTCCAAAGAACACCCTTTAGCATTTTTTTCAAAGTTGGTCTGGTCATTACAAATTCCTTTAATTTCTGTTCATCAGGAAATGTCCTAATCTCATAGTTGCATTTGAGGGAACATCTTTGCTGGGTATATGATTCTTGGTTTGCTATCTTTTTCTTTCAGAGTTTTATATATTGCCTACATCGTTTCTTCTGAGAAATCAGAGCTTAGTCTTACTGGTTCTCCTTTGTAGGTAACTTTTCATTTCTCCCAAGCTGCTCTCAGGATTCTTTTCTTGTCTTTGATTATGATATATCTTGGTGATTTTCTTCTGGGATCTATCTTGTTTGGTGTTCATTCGGCTTCTATATGCCTGTCTTCTTGTCTTTCATGTTATTAGGGAAGGTTTCTTCCAACAACACTATAATAATTTTCTCTGTGCTTGTCTCTTCCTGTTCTGAAATTCCAACCACCTGTTAGTTATTCCCCTTCATTGTGTCTCACATAACTCTTAGGCTTTCTTTGGATTTTTTCATTCTAATTGTTTTCTAATTGTTCTTCTAGCAGACTAATGTTGATAGATTTATCTTCAAGCTCACTAATTCAGGCTTCCATTACTTTGCATCTGGTCCTTTGCCCTGTTAATGTATTGTACATTTCTGAGATCTTAGTACTAATCTTCTGGATTTCTAATTGCAGGCTTTGTATTGTTGCAAAATTTGCATTTATTTTGTCTGTTTGTTCTTATAGTGTTTTCCTGAATTTTTCTAAAGCTTTATTGTGTTCACCTTGCTTTCCTTGAACTTTCCATGGACACTGTGAAGGTACGTAATTATCACTCTTGTTAATTCTTGTTCAGTTACTTATGTTGCATTTTCTTCCTCAGAAATCTCTTATGACTCTATATCTTGGTCATTTGTTTCTGCCATTTTCTCTTGTTTCTTTGTGTGAACTGAAATTTTCTGCTGTCTCAGGGGCATTGTGAGGTTGTCACATTTGTAAGAACAATCAGTGCAGTTGTAGGACCCAGAGGGAAGAAATCTCTGGAGGTGGGAGGGCCTTCTGAAATTCAAGGAGCTCATGAAGTGGCTGTGGAAGGGATGTGACAGTAGAGTTCCTGGCTCTAGATGGAGTTCCTATTGGCCTTGGTGTTATCTGTGTTCAGGGCACTCAATCCAGAAGTAGTTTGTGGGGGCCCTTGATGGAGCTGGTTTCAGTGTCTGTTAGGACCACAGGGAAGCTGGAGGCAGGGTGATTGATTAAATGCTTGTCTGGTGACTCTGAGGGTTTTGTAGATCTGGAGCTGAGCCCACCTGAATCCAGGCACCAAAATGGTACCGCAAAGTGGCTCAGCTGGCCTCACCTCATGCTGGCATGGCTCCCAACCACCCAGCTCCTAACTCCCAGAGAGCAGTGTCTGCACTGGGGCATGAGTGAAGGTAGGAGCTTGCCACACTTCTGGTCTCCAGGAAGCATGAGGAAAAAGAAGAAATTGCACATTTTCCATCATCTGCACAAATCTGCTCTGTCAGGCCTTCCTCCTCTGCTAACGTTGCTCACAAAATGGCAGAACCACAGTCAGTCAGCCTCTCTCACCATCCCTGCTCAGCCTCTCCTGCCAGCAAGCACTCCATCTACCTCTCTAACCTTTCTTCTGAAGTTCAGAGTGCCAAGATTTTCATATGTGTATGTTTTATTTTGTCTCTCTTATCAGCAGCCCTTAGCAACAACAACAATAACTCTTTGTTGTAGAGTGTCCATGTAGTGAGTTTGCCTAGTCCACCATCTTGTGGAAGTCCTTTAAATTATTTTTTAAAGGCTAAAATCGCACTATTTATATTTGCTTGTGGCTTCAAATATGCTGTTAAATCCCCTGTGGTTATCCTTTGTTATGTTCCAGGAAGTGTACAGCAGACCATCAATGAAGTGTTTCTCCCTGCGTGGTCTAGAACCAGCAGTTTCTATTAGAAACGCATATTTTCAGGCCCCATACATACTACTGTGCTTTTCTGTTTCTGTACAACAAATGACACAAACAGCAACATAAACAGCATACTCCTATGACCATACAGTTTCCATGGATCAGGAGACTGGTCACAGATTGGCTGGGTCCTCATTTCAGTGATCCATCAGGATGAACTCAAGGTGTTGGCCAGGGCTGTCAGCTCATCTCAGGCTGGGTGTCCTCTTCCACATTTTTAAGTTCTTTGAATAATCTGTTTTTGTGTATATAGGATTGAGGTCCTCACTTTCTTGATTGCTGTCATCTGGGGCCATTCCTAGCTCCCAGAGGCCACCTATGGTTCCCTGACACATGATCCTTTCTACCACGTGGCAGTTTGTTTCTTCAAGGTGAGAAGGAGATCTCTCCCACTTTGAATCTCTCCATCCTGTTAAGACTAAGTCCTCGACAAATCCTCCTCTTAGACTAAAACTCAAAAGGAACACATGAGCAGGCATGTAAGCTTGCTGGTGACCACATTGGTCTATTGGTGAGTGGAAGAGGGGGAAAGGCAGCAATGAAGATATGGGCCAAGTTCAACCACATTCCATAGACTCCCTTCAACCTGGAGATGAGAGAGAAAAGAGAAGGATTGGTTAGTCCAAAGTGTGGTAAGACCTGGGGACTCCTGAGCCCATGGACAAGGATATAGCCACAGAAGGATGGAGCTGAGAGCAAAGTGCCCAGCTGATGTGAAGTAATGGGAGATGCACAAGAATGGCCAAACTTGTAGATAGTATCCATTCAACCTAGCTTCGATGGCTTGATAATTAGAACTCAACTAGAGGAAGATTTTTTTTTTTTTAATTTTTATAAAGGAAACAAGTGTAAATTACTACAATTTGATGAACTTGACCTATATTTTTGGATGTAGTAGCTCAAAATACCAATTGAGAAAGGAGTCTTCACATCCAAGATCAATCCTATCTCCTTTGTATACAGGGTAGATAGAGATGGGCAACTAAGACATTGGCTATCTAAAATGGGAGGGGCTATAAAGGCACAAAGTGATTGGCTTACAAGTTTTCAAGAAGGAGTTTAGTTTCAGAGGGTGTGGGGAAAGGTAGAATCGCCACTGAATAGTTTTCATTTTATTGAGACAGGTCTGGTGAAAGGAGATGGGGACAAGATTCATATGATTCAATAGTGAGTAATTATTATCATGACTAATTGCAACTGTCACAACTGTAAAGGTAGAAAGTTTGTAATAAAAAGAGGAGTGTAGTTAATCTTAAAGTCCAGGAACAGAGAACCCTAGGATAATCAAGAGAGAAGAGCATGAGCGGAATTTAGAGAAGTAGCAACACCAGAGATGGAGGCAGAGATGAGGACATGGAGAGAGGGATCAGCTGAGGACTCTAGACTCATGGAAAGAGAAAGGTTGTGTGTTGGCATCCAGGTGCTGGTGGCCAGGAGGCAGGCTTTCAGAATGTGTCCTTTGGTTGTTTAAATGATTATATATTCCTGAGTGTTTTTGTGTACAACCCCCACACACACCAAAAAAAGAAAAAAGAAAAAACAGAGGGAATAGAAACAAATACTGTTGAATAATGATGTACAGAGGAGATTGCAATAATTGCAATGAAATGAAACAATGAATGTAAAATCGATATTCCCCCATGTAAACTATCACTCAATTCACAATACAAACTTTTAGGGAAAAAAAAAAAGACTAAATCCTAGACAATGTCATCTAATATAATGTAAGCTCACCAGTTGATCCTAGAAAACCCTAGACAGGATCGCTATGATTCAGACCGACTTGGCAGCACTTAACAATATAATGTAATGATTATTATCTTATCACTGTTGACAAATCACATACTGTAGTCGAGGGAATAACTATCCTATCATATTCACAGAGCCCACCCACACTCAAGTGAAGGGGATTGCATAAGTTATGTGCACCAGGGTGCAGGAATCTTTGGGCCATCATAGAATTCTGCCCTCCACACTTACTAAATCAGAATAACCAATCTGAAATCTCAAATGATTTCCCCATACCTCCCAACTCTTTAGCACAGGCTGAGAAATTTAAGAGATGTAATAATTCAAGGATTTTGTGAAGCGAACGCTTACTTACTGCTTCAAAAGAATGTTTCTCCCACAGCAATATTCAGCTACCTTGAGCTTCATGGGTACACCCTACTCTAGGTTGTTGTTGTTGTTATGTGCCGTGGAGTTGGTTCCGACTCATAGCGACCCTGTACAGGGTTTCCAAGGCTGTAAATCTTTACGGGAGCAGAAAGCCTCATCTTTCTCCCACAGAACAGCTGGTAGTTTTGAACTGCTGACCGTGAAATTAGCAGCCCGATTCATAACCACTACGCTACCAGAGCTCCTTCTACTCTAGGTAGGAAATCAGAATTTCCACTCTGATAGCCGAAAGGCCAGATCAATCAAAGGGTTAATTACCCAGATGATTTTCTAGCTCCCATGGGCATAAAGGCTATAGATAGTCACATGTTTATGCAGCTGTTGTTAAAAATTCAACGGCAGTGTTGTTTCCAGTGAACTCCTTTGAATACATGTTCAACAGATGCACTAAGGGACTACATCAAACATTATCTCTATTAGTGCAAATTTTCTGACTTAAAAGCTTTCAGTGACTGAAGGAAAAATGCATCTGTAATATGCCCCCTGCCATTACAAATGCACTCATTAAAATACAAACAGCTGAAGAATAAATGAGCATTAAGCATGAGCATGTGTGTGTGCGCGCACACACACACACAAAGTAGCTTGAATGTGGGTACTTTTAAATAGCATATTATGCTTAAGACTTTAGTTATTAATAGATGTAGATTATGTCTGCAAACTATCAAAGCACTGCTTTAAAATGCAATGATCCCTTCAATGCCTTAGATGTTCCCTAAGTACCCTTTAATCCTAAATGCACAGTGCTGCCTGCAGTCGTATATTGAGAACAGCAGGTGCTTCTGCTGCACTGGTCCCTGAAGGGACAGAAGGGAGGTTCAAGTGCCTGTGGGTTCCTCACATGTCCCTGATCAATTTCCAACCCCAAATCTCCTTCCAGAGAGAGATGATTTTGTAGAATGGTGTTAATTCATATTGATGCACCTCCATCTTTAGAGAAACCAACTCAGGGGACGTTCCCAAAACATCCAGGCCTTTGTCAGAGAGTTTACTGATGCAGAATAAAGTTGCCTTTGAAAGGAGAAAAGACGCTCCTTTGAATACTGTCAGTGATGGCACCTAGATGCTGCAAAGGGTAGGTATCCCATCACCTTTCTTAGCTGACAGTTCACAGCGCCTATGCCACAGCCTAAGGAGCCCTAGTGATGTAATAGTTAAGTCATCGGCTGCTATGATACAATGAATTTACTTACTATATCTCATCTATGGACTCCTGGTGTGGCACTGTACGATCAACACTGGACTGAGAACATAAGGTCTGCAGGTCAAACCCATCATCTGCTCATCGGAAACCCTGTACAGGGTCACTATGAGTTGGAACCGACTTTGACAGCACTTAACAACAAAAACAATAGGGATCTGCTCCCACCAAGAAAGAGGAGACAAGTGCAGTGGACCCGGGTTCCATCCGCTGTGAAGCTCCTAGGTCCAGAAGAAGATTGATGCCAAGAAATAGGGAGATCTCCAAGGAATGGTGAGCCTACAGATGCTGAAAGAAGACAAGGACCTTTTTCCAGAGCTGGTACTCTGAATTCAGACTTCTAGCCTCCCAACTGTGAGAGAATAAATTTCTGTTGGTTAAAACCAAGCTATATATACTTCTAAAGGAGCTCTGGTAGCGTAGTGGTTACGAATCAGGCTGTGAACCTTAAGGTCAGCAGTTCAAGACTACCAGCTGTTCCACAGGAGAAAGATGAGGCTTTTTGTTCCCGTAAAGATTTACAGCCTCGGAAACCCTGTACAGGGTCGCTATGGGTCAGAATTGACTCGACAGCACTTAACAACAAGAAATATATACTTCTAGTTTTTGTAACTCCCACCAAATGATTGGGTGGAACCATACAAATAGGGTGTACAAGACTCTAATTGTACAAGACTCTAACAGTGATTGGTTAGTTTTGCCATCCTGCTAAGCTTAAAAGTAGCCATCTCAGAAGCAGGAACAAACTATCCCAGAACCATCAAAAAAGAAGAGTCACACAGAGCATAAGATCCTTTTGTGAAGAAACAGTAGAGGTGGTGGCAGAGGCAATGGCATGAGAGATGATGCAGCAGACTTCCTGGCCCACAGACACAAGGTGAGTGTCTCTGGGCAGGAGGCTGTCTTACAGAATAGGCCCTTTGAGCATATACCTTCAGCACTAAAGATGCTTGTAACACTTGCCTACGCAGGACAGAGACCAAGAGATGGTGTGGCTGAAGGGCTGAGAAAGAGAGAGTCATGCCTGTAGTGTGGCTGGGAATAGGTACTGCTGACTAGAGAATCACTGTATCCTGAGTTGTTTCTGATACTAAATTGTACTCTGTTAACTTCCCTAATAAACCCCACAATCATGAGTATTGTCTATGTGTTCTGTGTGGCCATTGCAACAGATGATGAAATCCAGCATGGAAATAGAGTGCCATGGGAGGGCCGGTTGGTGTCAGAATAAGATAAAGAAGTTTGGAGGGTAGAGGTATGTCTGATCTCCACCTCATAGTTATCAGCCTTGGGATCATAGTTATCAGCCTTCTCCTTTGTGAAGCTGGAGTAGGTCAGACATGTTCCCCATGCCATTGTTGTAGCTGCTAATCAAAGGGTCAGAAGTTTGAATCCACCAACATCTCCATTGGAAAAAAGAGTGGGTTCCTATGGGGTCTTAAAAGCTTGAGAGAGGTCATCTAAGATACAACTACTGGGCTCTTCCAACCTGGAGCAAAGAAGAGTGGAGAAAATCAAAGACTCAAACAGTTAGTCCAAAGGGTTAATGGGCCACGTGAACCACTGCCTCCATGACCCTGAGACCAGAAGAACCAGGAGATGCCTGGTTATCACTACCAATCATTCTGACCGGGATCACAATAGAAGGTCCTGGACAATGTGGAGAAAAAATGCAGAACAAAGTTCAAAATCATTAAAAATGACCAGTCTTACTGGTCTGATACAGACTCGTGGAACCCCCTAGATACCCTTCAAACCTGAGCTGGAGGTCATCTTTCAGCCAAACAATAGACCAGCCTTTAAAGTAAATAATGTCACCCATGAGGAGCATATTCCTCCAAGTAATCAACCATTTAAAACCAAAGAGCAATATTTGTCCAAAAACAAAGTTCAGAAACAAGAAGGGGCAGAAAAGACAGGCAGATGGAAACAAGGATCCATGGGAGGAATGGAGAAGAAGGGACTACAACATCGCAAAAAAAAACCATGTATACATTGTTGATTGGAAAACGAATTTTCTCTGTAAACTTTTGCCCAAATCACAATAAAATGTTTTTTAAAAAATAAAAATAAGTAGTACTATTATGTCCTATAGGATCGCAAGTCAAAACTGACGTGAGGGTTCACAACTCTACACACACCCCAGTCATTTACCTGTGTGTCCTTACAGAAGGCAGGATCGTAGCCATCTCAGGTTTTCTGCCCTGCCAACAGAAGCCATTGTGCAGAGCAGGAAAGACCTAACCGCTGACAATAATAATGCAAAGTACCAACTGCAGATAAGAATGGCAGTTAGGAAGAGACTTCTCTACGGGCTCTGGCCCCTCTTGCTGAGAATTACTGTTTGTCCTTGAGAATTCACTGTTGAGAACTTTGGTGAGTTTTCTGTAGAGCCTATGAGAGTCTCTGTCCCTTCTTGTTGGAGAAACAGGAACCTTTAGGATGGGGAACAGAATTACTGAACAAATCCAGCCCACTGAGTTGGCATAATACATAAGGGAGATTCTCCTGTCCCTTTAGAAAGGTTGGATTTGAGGGCAAGGAAGTACAGTGTTGTTATAAGTACAGGAGAGCCCTGAGTTACCCCTTTGTCCCAATACTGTTTACAGTAAGGAGTGATACCTCCTCAAGCTGCACTTGCTTTGCCAATGAGAAAGCTGACACTTGAAGAAATTTACACCACAGTAAGGCCAAGATTCATGCTTTGATCTCCAAATACAGTGGGATTTTTTTTTCCCCACATGACTGTCCCATCTTAACCCTATCGTACACTTCAGTCTATACGAGTACATGTCTACAGACTCTTTGTGAGGGTTTATGAAAGGTGTCATAGAAGTGTGGAGTAAAAATATTGTTTCCTGTGGAATCATTGGCTCTAGGTCTGTGGAAAGAAAAGATTCAATTAATCACTTTTTTTTTTTTTCTTAGAACTAAGTTTTGAAAAACTTAATCATAACTCTTCTTTGATCCTACTGCTCTCATAGGCTGGATTAGCTTAAATTGGAAGCAAAATGTTTAAATAATTGTTCCACGAGAGAATGTTGAAATCAATGGAACACACACAGAAGACTTAGAAGAGAAAGTTGCTCCCTGGTAGTCCTCATATCTGAGTTATACCAACCAAGATGAGTAGAATTAAGCTAAGGACACAGTTCAAAAAGTTTAACCCTCCTACCACCTCATCCTCCCCCTTGTTTGAAACAAGAAGAGAATGGAGACCAGCGTGGCAGGAGGGGAGAAGAAAGGATGCATCATTTCGTTCTAAGCCAGCAGCTCAGTTCCTGTGCAAATGTATTTGGCCTCACTCCCCTGAGGATGTTCCCTGCTCAGCTTCCCTTTTATGGTGTTAATGGTGTGCCGTGGAGTGTTCCAACTCATAGTGACCCAACATAGGGTTTCCAAGGCTGGAAATATTTATGGGAGCAGAAAGTCTCATCTTTAACCCGTGGATCAGCTGGTAGTTTCAAATTGCTGACCTTGAAGTTAGCAGCTTAACTCGTAACCACCACGCTACCAGAGCTCCTTAGCCTCCCTCCCTCCCATAGCAGGGGAATTATGTGAACAGAGGATGGTACTAACCAGGTCAGGTCGGCCAAAATGGCAGATTGCAAATGTAGGGGGAATTACTTGGCTCAAAAACTGTATCAGAATGGTCCCTTGGTGATCATAAAATGGTATAGCCACTGTGGAAAATGCAAAGCATTAGACACAGAATTACCATGACCCAGGAATTCCAGTCCAAAAGAATTTAAAGCAGGAACTCAACCAAATATGTACATACTATTCACAACAGCCAAAAGATGGAAGCAGCCTAAAAGTTCATCAACAGATAAATGGATGAATAAAATGTGGCACAAATGAGGGGGCTTTGAAAAGTTCCTGGAAAAATTACATTATCTTTTTATTCAACATTTCCATGAACTTTTTGAAGCCCCCTTGTACACACACTGGAATATTACTCAGCTATAAACATAAATTAAAACTTGATTCGTCTTACAACATGGATAAACTTTGAAAACATTATGCTGAATGAAGTAAGCCAGACACAAAGGACAAATATGAGTGGGCTTCAAAAAGTTTATGGAAAAACTTCCATTATTTTTTAATTCCATTGTTTCACAAACTTCTTGAAGCCCATCATACAGATTATATGATTCCACTTATATGAAATACCTAGAATTGCTAGACTGAGACCCAAGTGTCTACTCAGGGCATGCAGGAGAGAAGAGGGGGTATTCATTACTGAGTTTCTGTTAGTGGTGATGGAAAAATTTGGAAATTATAATGGTTGAGCATGATAAACCTAATTGTTGTCACCAAATGACACATGTGAAGAATGTTGAAATGGCAAATGTCTTGTTATATATAGATTGCAATTTTTTAAAAGACCAAAAATAAGCCCATTCAGAATGTATGCTTTTCCATTAAAGGAATGCTCTTAACTCTGTGAGATTCATGCAAATTTAGCAATCTGTAAGATGCATGTATGTTAATATGCTAAGTGTATGTAAATATGCTAAGTGTCATCTAGTTGATTCTGATGCATAGCAACTCTATATAGGGTTTTCGAAGGACTGGCTGGTGGGTTTGAACTGCCAACCTTGCTGTTAGCAGTCCAGTACTTATCCTACAGTGCCATGCCTGGACTCTGCAAGATGCTTAACTATACAAAACAAAGAAAACAAAAACCAGCAAACCCTGCTGCCATCTAGTTGATTCTAACAACAGTGACCCAATAGGGTTTCCAAGGCTGTAAATCTATAGAAGCAGACTGCCACATCTTTCTCGTGCAGAGCAGCTGGTGGATGAGAACCACTGACTTTCTGTTAGCTGTGCCACCAGGGCATCTTGCTTAGCTAGAGTGTTGTTGCTGTTAGGTGCCATCAAAACAGTTCCCACTCATAGTGACCTTATACAAAATAGAACAGAACCCTGCCCGGTCCTACCCTATCTTCACAACTGCTGTTACACTTGAGCACATTGCTGCTGCTACTGTGACAATCCATCTCATTGGGGGTCTTCCTCTTGTTCGCTCACTCTCCACTTTACCAAGCATGATGTCCTTCTCCAAGTTCTGGTCCCTCCTGATAATATGTCTGAAGTATGAGAGAGAAGTCTCGCCATCCTGGCTTCTAAGGAGCATCATGGCTGTATTTCTCCCAACACAGATTTTTTTTTTACTTCTAGCAGTCCAGAGTACTTTAAATATTCTTCTCCAACACCGTGTCTCAAATGCACCAGTTCTTCAATGGTCTTCCTTATTCATGGTCCAACTATCACATGCATATGTTGTTGTTGTTGTTAGATGCTATCGAGTCAGGACCGACCCATAGCGACCTTATGCACAACAGAACGAAACACTGCCCGATCCTGAGCCAATCTCACTATTGTTGCCACGCTTGAGTCCATCAATGCTGCTACTTGGCCATCCATATCGTTGGGGGGGCTTCCTCTTTTTCTCTGACTCTCCACCTTACCAAACATGATATGCTTCTCCAATGACTGGTCCCTTCTAACAATATGTCCAAAGCATGAGAGACGAAGTTTGGCCATCATGGCCTCCAAGGAGCATTCTGGCTCTACTTCTTCCAAAACAGATCTATTGGTTCTTTTGGCAGCCCATGACACTTTCAATATTCTCCTACAACACCATAACTCCAAAGCATCAATTCTTCCACAGTCTTCCTTAGTCACTGCCCAGTTTTCGCATGCATATGAGATTATTGAAAATACCATGGCTTGGGTCAGGCACACCTTAGTCCTCAAGCTGACATCTTTGCTGTTCAACACTTTTAAAAGGTCTTGTGCAGCAGATTTGCCTAATGCAATATGTAATTTGATTTCTTGACTGCTGCTTCCATGAGTGTTGGTAGTTGATCCAAGTAGAACGGAGAAAAAATGAAGTCCTCTACAACTTAAATCTCTTCTCCATTGCTAAGAATGTTGTTTATTGGTCTAGTGGTGAGGATTTTTATTTTCTTTACATTGAGATGTAATCCATACAGAAGGCTGTGCTCTTTGATCTTTTGATCTTCATCAGTAAATGTTTTAAGTCCTCTTCACTTTCAGCAAGTAAGGTTGTATCATCTGCATATTGCAGGTTGTTAATGAGTCTTCCTCCAATCCTAATGCCATGTTTTTTTTCATATAACCCAGCTTCTCGAATTATTTGCTCAACATACAGTTTGAATAAGTATGGTGAAAGAATACAACCTTGTCACACATCTTTTTTAATTTTAAACCATTCAGTGTTCCCATGTTCTGTTCAAACAACTGCTTCTTGGTCCAGGTACAGATTCCTCATGAGCACAATTAAATGTTCAGAAATACTCATACTTTGTAATGTTGTCCATAGCTTGTCATGATCCATACAATCAAAAGCCTTTGCATAGTCAATAAAGCACAGGTAAACATCCTTCTGATATGCTTTGCTTTCAACCAAGATCCATCAGACATCAGCAATGATATCCCTCATTCCACGGCCTCTTCTGAATCCAACTTGAACCTCTGAAAGTTCTCTATCAATGTATGATTGCAGCCATTTCTGTAATACCTTTAGCAAAACTTTACTCGCATGGGATATCAAAGAGATTGTCCGGTGATTTCTGCATTCCGTTGGGTCACCTCTCTTTGGAATGGGCACAAATATGGATCTGTTCCAATCAGTCGACCAGATAGTTGTCTTCCAAATTTCTTGACAGAGATGAGTGAGTGCCTCACTTTCTTGAAAGATTTCAATTTTTATTCCATCAATTCTTGGTGCCTTGTTCTTTGCCAATTCCTTCAATGCACCTTGGACTTCCTCCTTCAGTATCATTGGCTCTTGATCATATGCTACCTCTTGAAACGGTTGAACATTACCATTTTCTTTTGGTACAGTGACTCTGTGTATTCCTTCCATCTTCTCTTGATGCTTTCTGCATCATTCATTAATTTGCCCAGAGAATCTTTCAATAACGAAAGTCAAGGCTTGAATTTTTTCTTCAGTTACCCCAGCTTGAGAAATGCTGAGCATGCTCTTCCTTTTTGGTTTTCTGACTCCAGATCTTTGCACATTTTGTTGTAATATTTGGCTTTATCTTCTCTTGCTGATCTTTGAAATTTTCTGTTCAGCTCTTGGACCTCCTCATTTCTTCCATTTGCTTTAGCATCTCTACACTGGAGAGCAGGTTTCAGTGTCTCTTCTGACATACATTTTGACCTTTTCCTTCTTTCTTGTCTTCTCAATGACTTTTTGCTTTCTTCATGTATGGTGTTCTTGATGTCATCCCGCAACTCTTCTGGTCTCTGGTCTTTAGTGTTTAATGTATCAAATCTGTTCTTCAGATGATCTCTAAATTCAGGTGGGATATATTCAAGGTTATATTTTGGCTCTCATGGACTTGTTTTTATTGTCTTCAGCTTCAGTTTGAATTTGCATATGAGTAATTGATGGTCTGTTCCACAGTCTGCCCCTGGCCTTGTTTACACTGATGATATGGAGCTTTTCCATCATCTCTTTCTGAAGATGTAGTCAATTTGATTTCTATGTATTCCATCTGGTGAGGTCCATGTGCATAGTTGTCTCTTACGTTGTCTAAAGAAGGTATTTGAAATGGACAAATCATTGATTTTGCAGAATTCTATCATGTATTCTCCAGCATCATTTCTATCACCAAGGACATATTTTCCAACTACTGATCCTTCCTCTTTACTCCCAAATCCAGTCACCAGTAATGATCAATACATCTTGATTGCATGTTTGATCAATTTCATATTTAAGAAATTGGTCGAATTCTTCTACTTCATCCTCACTGGCTTCAGTGGTTGGTGCATAAATTTGAATAATAGTGGTATTAACTGGGCTTTCCTGTAGGCGCATGGACATTATCCTATCACAGACAACTCTGTACCTCATGACTGATCTGGATATGTTCTTTTTGACAATGAAGGCAACACCATTCCTCTTCAATTTGTCATTCCCGGCATAGTAAACCATGTTGTTGTCAGATTCAAAATGGTCAATACCAGTCCATTTCAGCTCACTAATGCTAAGATATCGATGTTTATGCGTTCCATTTCATTTTTGACAATTTCCAATTTTCCCAGATTCATACTTTGTACATTCTATGGTCCGATTTTCATTGGATGTTTACAGCTGTTTCTTTTCATTTTGAGTTGTGCCCCATCAGCAAATGAAGTTCCCATGGGCTTTTCTCCCATGAGCTTTACTCTATTCGCATCATCACAGTCAAGTCTACTTTGAGGACGCAGCTAGCTCTTCTCAAGTCGCATTTGGAATGCCTTCCAACCTGAGGGGCTCATTTTTTGGCACTATATCTGACAGTGTTTCTCTGCTATTCGTAAGGTTTTCGGTGACTAAACATTTGGTAGTTCATAATTCTTTCTTCCTAGTGTGTCTTCTTCTGGAAGCTCAGCTGAAGCCTGTCCACCATGGGTGACCTTGCTGGTATTTAAAATACCGGTGGCATAGCTTTCAGAATCATAGCAACTCACAAGCCACCACAGTACAACAAACTGACAGATGAGTGGTGGCTCTTTGGTTTTTAGTGGAAACTGTCACTTTAAGTTTCAAGAAGATTTGTGCGCATGCGTAGTGGAACCCTCCAGGAGTGGGTGTGGGGTGTCCACTTACTCAGGCATCCCCTCTAGTCACCAGAATGGAGGTGAATAGACAGCAAGAGATCTATGAACAGAATGTCCACACCTGTATCTCCATATTTCTGTCAAGCGGTTTGTGGCTGTTCTGATCCTGCCCCCACTTGGTCTCTCCCAAGATGGTGGCTCCCGGAGCAGCTGAGCATCTTGAATTAGAAAGCAATGGATTTCTTGATTCTGCTACAAATTCCCCTAGCTGTAAGCCTTCCAAGCCTCTAAATATTCCTTTTTATATGCTTCAGAGGTCTAGCACCATCCCCTGAGCCTGCCTGGTCTGGTATTCTGTGTTGTTGCTGACGGAGCTCCTCACTGCACTTCTACCCGATCCATCAGATGGCAGACATGCATATGAGGCTATTAGAAATGCCAAGTCTTGGTTCAGGCACACCTTAGTCCTCAAATTGACATCTTTGTTTAACTATGTTGTTGCTAGTAAGTGCCATCAACTTGGTTCTGACTCATAGTGACCCTGTAAAGGGTTTCCAAGGAGTGGTTAGTGACTTTGAACCACTGACCTTGAGGTTAGCAGTCCAATGCTTACCCTACAGAACCACACAAGGACTCCACAGTGCAATTTAGGTAGATATTATTTTATTATTTTACTAAAATTCTCTAATCTACATTTTTAGGTACAATGGTAAGGACTAAGATGTGCCTGACCCAAGCCATGGTATTTTCAATAAACTCATATGCATGCAAAAGCTGGACAGTGAATAAGGAAGATCGTAGAAGAACTGATGCATTTAAGTTATGATGTTGGAGGAGAATATTGAAAGTACCATGGGCTGCCAAAAGAACCAATAGACCTGTGTTGAATGAAGTATAGCCAGTGTTCCTTGGAATGCCCAGACTTGTCTCTCATACACCAGACATATTGTCCAAAGGGACCAGTCACTGGAGAAGGAGATCATATTTGGTAAGGTGGAGGGTCACAGAAAAAGAGGAAGACCCCAGTGAGATGAATTGACAAGGTAGCAGCATCAATGGGCTCAAGCATAACGATTGTGAGGTTGGCCCAGGATCAGGCAGTTGTGCATAGGGTCGCTATGAGTTGGTATAGATTCGATGGCACCTAACAACAACAATGGTGAGAGCAAAACTCAATCCATTCTAAAAAGTAATTTTATGTGAAATTTATTTTAACTTTTCTTTAGAAAAACGGGTTTTTGTGGGGTTTTTGCCACTTGAAACCTTAGTAAAGATAACTGTATGATTCATACCTCTGGGAGATCAACTCCCTAAGGAAAAAACCTCAACCTCTAGACAGACACAATCCTTAGTGTAGAAAGGATAGCGCTTGTCTTTTCCTTTCATGCACTTTTCCAAGTGCGCAGGTGAAAAGGCTCAGTCTAGTTCCAAGTTCAGTCCTTTAGCGCCACCTGGTGCTAACTACTCTAATCACGCTTTAATCCAATAAATGAGAAAATTCCTATTTTTCTCTTTAAAGTCCTATTGTTAAAGCGCCATCGAGTCGGTTCTGACCCAGAGCGAACCTTTATAGGGTTTTCAAGAAGAGGCTGGTGAGCTTGAACCACGAACCTTGCAGTTCAAACCGACATTGCAGTCCAGCGCATTAACCCACAGAGTCCTGGTATGGCGCTGGAATTCTAAACATAAGGTTGGTGGTTCAAACCCACTAGCCACTCCTTAGAAACTCTATGCAGGGTCGCTATGAGTCAGAACTGACTGGATGGCACTTAACAATGACAACCCCTACGTCTGATTAGCACGGTGCCAAACTCACATATGTAAGTACGGTTGGGATAAAAGGACAGCGTTAGCGTTGTTGTTCATTCAGTAAATCACAGAGCCTGAAGCACCAATGTTAGTTTTTATTGTATGGTTGTTCTTGTCAAATGAAAAGTTCAAGAAACAAGGGTTTCGAAGAATTTATAGTAATGGCACTGGGGGATAATGCACTAGACTGCAAGGTAGGTTTGAACTGAAAGTTCGGTGGTTCAAATTCACCAGCCACTCCTTGGAAATCCTATACAGGGTCGCTATGGGTCAGAACTGACTCAAAAGCACTTAACAACAACAACCATATGAACCACAAGGTTGGCTTGAACCTCATGGTTGGCAGTTCAAACACACCAGCCACTCCTCCAGAAACCCTATATAGGGTCACTGAGTCAGAACAAACTCAGCAATTAACAACAATATATAGTAGATTTTTCAGATTATCAATTAATTGCATTTTGTGAGGCATTAATAATATATCTTGACCCCTCTGTCAGCTTGTCTTACTGTGGTGGCTTGTGTGTTGTTATGTTGACAGTGGTTCAAATCCATCAGCCATTCCTTGGAAATCCTCTACAGGGTCGCTGAGTGGGAACCAACTCGACCTCACTTAACAGCAATGATACTGGAAGCTATGCTACCAGTATTTCAAATATCAGCAGAATTGCCCAAGGTAACGCAGGGACAGGCTTCAGAAAAACTTCCAGGCTAAGAAGAAAGTTTTGGAGATGTACTTTCACCATGAAAATCCTATGGATCCAAAGAGAACATTGTCTGATACAATGCTAGAAAATGAGCCCTCTACATTGGAAGTCACTCAGAATATGGCTGCAACAATAGACTGTCTTGTTATATGTCAGAAGACACTGATTTAAGACACACGCCTTACACAAATACATACCCAAATGGTATCATAACTAAAGATATGCTGTTGTTGTTGTTGAGTGCTGTTGAGTCTGTTCTGACCCATATAGACCCTGTACAGGGTTTCCAAGGAGCAGCTGGTGATTTGCAAAGCTGACCTTGTAGTTCAAACTGACCTGGCAGTCCAGTGCTTTATCCCACAGCACCACACCAGGACTCCAAAGTAAAGTGTCTTTTAATGCCATCAAATCAGTTCCTACTCATAGGGACCCTAAATAGAGTTCTGGAGGAGTGGCTAGTCAATTTGAAGCACAGACCGCTGCAGTTCAGCCAACCCTTGTGGTTCAGTGCCCACATGTTGTTGTCGTTAAGTGCCATCTAGTCAGTTTTGACCCATAGCGACCCTGTGTAGGGTTTCCGAGGAGCATCTGGTGGGTTTGAAATGCTGACCTTTCAGTCCAGAGCCTTATCCCGCATCACCACACCAGGACTCCAACTGAAGATATGAGTTAGGATTTACAATGCATATATGTTGTTGTTAAGTGCCATCGAGTCGGTTCTGACCCATAGCGACCCAGTACAGGGTTTCCGAGGGTGTAAATCTTTACGGGAGTAGAAAGCCTCATCTTTCTCCCGCGGAGCGGCTGGTAGTTTCGAACCGCTGACCTTAAGGTTCGCAGCCCAATTCGTAACTACTACGCTACCAGAGCTCCTGACAATGCATATATAGGGGCATATAATTGAAACCATAATAGGATTGTTACTGGTTTTGTTAGTATCTGACTTGAATTCCTTAGGTTATATAAGGTTGGACCCTATTTTTCCTTGTTAAGTGCCATTGAGTTGGTTCTGACCCATAGCAACTCTGTATAGGGTTTTCAAGGAGCAGTTGGTGAGCTTAAACTGCCGATCTTGCAGTTTAAATGGCTTTGCAGTCTGGCACACCAACCCAAGACACCACACTAGGACTCCTTAGTTCCTATTATTTTTAACCTATAATTTTTCAGAAGAAGAGTTTTTTCAAGACTGCATATACAGTATGATGTTGTGCTGTTGTTATTAAATGTCATCAAGTCCGTTCCAACTCAAAGCGACCCTGGTTGGGTTTGAACTGCCAAGCTTCTGGTTAGCAGTCCAATGCTTATCCTACAGTGCTACACCAGGACTCCATATGATGTTATTTGTTGTTGTTATTAAGTACCACTGAGTCAGCTTCAACTCATATTGACCCTGTATAGTAGGGGTGGGGAAACTTTTTCTGCCAAAATTTATAACATTATGTATAATTTTATAAAACCATACAAAATTATCAACTTAAAACTTGACTTTTGGTGTGGCACTGTAGGATCAGCACTGGGTTGCAAACCACAAAATCAGCAATTCACTCCCACCAGATGCTCCTTGGAAACCCTATACAGGGCCATTATGAGTTAGAAGTGACTCACTCACTGGTACTTAATAAGGACATTCTGACTGGAACTGCAGTTGCTTGGCAGGACCAGACCAAAGGATTTCTTCAGCCTTATATGCCCCTTGGCTGAATATTCCCCACCCCTTCTATATAGGGTTTTCAAGGTGCAGCTGGTAGATCTGAACTGCCGACTTTCTGGTTCAAACCCAATGTTTCTCTTACAGAGCCACACCAGGACTTCATATGTTGTTGTTGTTGTTGTTAAGTGCCATCAAGTCGATTACGACCCATAGTGACCCTGTATAGGGTTTCCAAGGAGCATTTCGTGAGCTTAAACCGCCAACCTTGCAGTTCAAACAGCTTTGCAGTCTAGCGCATTAACCCACAGCACCACACCAAGACTCCTATGATGTTGTAGCCAACATATATATCATCATTATCTCCATTTACAACTAAGAAAACTGAGGCACCAATGATTAAATAATTTTTCCAAGATCACTCAGCTACTATATGATGAATCCAGGATTTAAACCCATTTGGGGTACCCATTTCTACTTCTGTGGGCTTTTTGTTAGCTAAGTCAGTTTGAACCACAAAATCAGCCATTCAAGCTCACCAGCTGTTCCTCGAAATCCTATGCAGGGTCGCAACCAACTCAGCGGCACTTAACAACAACAGCCACAAGATCGGGGGTTCAAACCCTCCCAGTACTCCTTAGAAAATCTATACAAGGTCACTACGACTCAGAACAGACTTGACAGCAATTAACAACATGAACAACAAATATTTGAAATAAATATTTATTAAATTATGTGATAGTTTTTCAATATTTCCACAAATGATTTGATTCTCCTCCATAGGAGAAAGATGAGGCTTTCTGCTCCCATAAAGATTTACAGCCTCAGAAACCCTGTACAGGGTCACTATGAGTCGGAACCGACTCCACGGCACATCACCACCACCACCCTTCAAGAAGTATGGCTGAATCCTCACTATGCCCTTGAGTGTGGGACAGATTTAGTAACTTGCTTCTCATGAAGAAAATATGGCAGAGGGGTGGGATGTGGCTACCAAGACAGTCATAGATGAATGTGTGATTTGGACTACATAAAAATTAAATACTTTGGGGCTGCACACAATAACACAAGAAAGTGAAAAGACAAGGAGTCCTGGTGTGGGTTAATGCGCTAGCCATTTGAACTGCAAGGTCAGCAGTTCAAGCTCACCAGTTGCTCCATGGAAACCCTATACAGGGTTGCTATGGGTCGGAACCAACTCGACAGCTCTTCACAACAACAACAAGCCTCTAAGGGAGTACTGGTGTGGCACTGTGGGATAAAGCACTGGCTTGCAAGGTCGATTTGAGCCACAAGGTTGGCTGTTCAAACACACCAGTTGTTCCTTGGAAACCCTATAACAGGGTTGCTAGGAGTCAGAACCGACTTGACGGAACTTAACAACAACAGTCTCTAAGGAGCATTCTAACTATACTTCTTCCAAGACAGATATATTTATTCTTCTGGCAGTCCATGGTACTTTCAAAATTCTTTGTCAATGCCAGAGTTCAAATGCATCAATTCTTCTAAAGTCTTCCTCATTCATTGTCCATCTTTCACATGTACGTGAAGTAATAGAAAATACTATGGCTTAGATCAGGCTCACCTTAGCCCTCAGAGAGACATCTTTGCTCTTGAACACTTTAAAGAGGTCATTTGCAGCAGATTTGCCTAGTGCAATAATGCATCATTTGATTTCTTGACTGCTGCTTGTATCAGTATTGATTGTGGACCCAAGCAAAATGAAGCCTTTGATCACCTCAATCTTTTCTTGGTTTATTCAGAAGATTTTTGTTTTCTTTACATTGAAGTGCAATCCATACTGAAGTCTGTACTCTGATCTTCATCAGTATTTCAAATCTTCTTCTCTTCCAGCAAGCAAGGTAGTGTCATCTACATATCTCAAGCTGTTGATGAGTCTTCCTCCAATCCTGATGCCACATTCTACTTCATTTAATCCAATCTCTGTTTATTTGCTCAGCATATAGATGAAATAAACATGGTGAAAGGAAACAACCCTGGTGTACACCTCTCCTGATTTTAAACCATTCAGTATGTGCTGGTGTGGCACTGTAAAATAAGCATTGGACTGCTAACCACGAGGTCGGTGGTTCAAACCCACCAGCAGCTCCTTGGAAACCTTATATAGGGTCGCTAAGAGTCAGAACTGACTCAACAGCACTTAACAACAACATCAGTATCCTCTTGTTTTGCCCAAAGGACTGCCTCTTGGCTTATATACAGGTGTCTTCATGAGCACAATCAATGTTCTGGAATACCTATTATTTGCAATGTTATCCATAGTTTGTAATGATCTACACAATTGAATGCCTTGTCATAGTCAATAAAGTACAAGCAAACATGTTTCTCGTATTCTCTGCTTTCAGCCAAGATTCATCTGAGGTCAGCATTGATAGCCCTCATTCCACATCCTTGTCTGAATCCAGCTTAGATTTCAGGCAGCTCCCTGTCAATGTACTGCTGCAACCATTTTTGAATTATCTTCAACAAAAATTCCCTTGCATGAGATATTAATGATAATATTCAATGATTTACACATTCTATTGGGTCAACTTTCTTTAGAATAGGCATAAATGTGGTCTCTTCCACTTGGTTGGCTAGGTTGGCATAGATAAGTGAGCATCTCCAGTGCTGGATGAGCTTGTTGAGACATTTCCATTTGTATTTCATCAATTCCTTTGTTTTTTGTCAATGACTTCAGTACAACTTGGACTTCTTCCTTCAATACTATTGGTCCTTGATTATATGCTAACTTTTGAAATGGTTGAACATCAACTAATTCTTTCTATTTTTTTTTTAACTTTATATTGCGAATTCAGTGAAAGTTTACAGAGCAGAGCTTCAGTTTTTCATTCAACAAATCATATACTTTAGCTTAATTACATGGTTGCAATCCCCTCCATGTGTCAACAATTAACAGCATTTAGCACTATTCACTTCAACTATTGCCTTCCTCCCTTTGTCTCCCACTACCTTCATCTTTCCTCTGCTAACCACCCTCTTATTATGTGTTGCCTGCCCTGTCACCCATGTTAACATGTGTCTATCCTCTAGTCCATGAATAATCCCCTGACCACTGTAATCATCATAAATTTTTTCTTCCATCAAGAAAAATTCATCTTTTTACAATGCTAGTCGCATACGATGTTTGTCCTTTGGTGATTGACTAATTTCACTCGGCACAATGTTCTCCAGGTTCAACCATACTGTGAGGTGTTTCACAGATTCATCATTATGCTTCAACATTTTTCAGTATTCCATTGTGTGTATGTACCAAAGCTATTTAACCATTTTTCTGTTGATGGACATTTAAACTGTCTTCCATATTTTGTATATGTCTCTTGTAGACAGCATGTTGAAAGATCCTGTTTTCTTATCTATTTTGCTCTTTATACCTCTTGACTGGAACACTTAATCTATTTATATTCAGTGTAATAATTATCAATGAGTCCTGGTGTGGCACTGTGGGCTAATGCATCAGATTGCAAAGTCATTTGAACTGCAAGGTTGGTGGTTCAAGCTCACCAGCTGCTCCTTGGAAACCCTATACAGGGTCACTATGGGTCGGAATTTACTTGACAGCACTTAACAACAACAAATGAATTGATTGATGTCATTTTTCTATGTGTGTGATGCTGCTGGATTCTTTGTTCCATATGATTTTCTATACTGAGTTAATTTTGTTTGTGGGTTTTCTTGTAATTTTCATTTCTGTTGCATTAATGTATACTAAATCTTTCTGATTTTCCTCTTTTTTTATTTTGATGTGCAGGTGTATTCCTTTTCTTTGAGGTTACCCTGTAATTTATACATTTATACATTTTTTTTCCTTCTTAAAACATCCTGTCTTGAGATCTCCATTCCATTTAGAAGTTTTGTATCTACACTATTCCCTCTTTTTGCTTTGTAGATGGCTTCATTATACATGGATATCTCTAGTTCCCTATTTTCAGTCTTGTAGGTTTGTTTTAAGGAGCTTTGGTAGTAAAGTAGTTATGAGTCAGGCTGCTAATCTCAAGGTCAGCAGTTTGAAACTACCAGCGGTTCCACAGGAGAAAGATGAGGCTTTCTGCTCCCGTAAAGATTGACAGCCTCGGAAACCCTATGTAGGGTCCCTATGAGTCGAAAGCGACTCCACGGCACACCACCAGGTTTGTTTTACTTTAAATCCTATATCTGAATTGAGTTCTGGGTGGTGTTGTCATGTGTGATAATCTCAGGTTGTTGTCTGCTGTTGTCTGTCCTCAGTCCAAAGAACACCCTTTGGATTTTTTTTGCAAAGTTGGTTTGGTCATTACAAATTCCTTTAAGTTCTGTTCAGAAAATATCCTAATTTTGCCATCTTTCAGAGTTTTGTATACGTCATTCCATTGTCTTCTTGCCAACATGGTTTCTGCTGAGAAATCAGAGTTTAGTCTTACTGGCTCTCCTTTGCAGCTAATTTTGTTTTCCCTGATCTGCTCTCAGGATTTTTTCCTGTCATTGATTTTGAGAAGTTGATTATGAGATGTCTTGGTGACTTTCTTTTGGGACCTATCCTGTTTGAGGTTTGTTCAGCTTCGTGTATGCTTATCTTCTCCACTTTCATATTAGGGAAGTTTTCTTCCAATATCTCTTTGACAATTTTCTCTGTGGTTATCTCTTTCTGTCCTGGAATTTTCATCACCCACAAGTAGTTCCACTTCATGGTGTTCCACATAACTCATAGGCTTTCTTTGGATTTTCTTCATGCTTTTTTTTCTGATTGTTCTCCTGGCATAGTAGTATTGAGAGATTTATCTTCAAATGCACTAATTCAGGCTTCCATTGCCTGACATCTACTCTTTTGCCCCTTCAATGTATTATCCTTTTCTGAGATTTTAGTATTAATTTTCTGAATTTCTGATTGCAGGTTTTGTATTGTTGCAAAATTTACATTTATTTTATGGTAGTTCTTGTAGTATTTTCCTGAATTCTTTTAAATTTTGTTGTGTATTCTCCTTGCTTTCCTCAATATTTTTATCCACGCTTTGAAGGTACCTAGTGAACATTCTTTTGAATTCTTTGTCAGTTAGTTCCATTACCTTTCCTTCCTCCGAATCATTTTCTGGCCTTGCATCTTGGTCATTTGTTTGAGCCATTCTCTCTTGTCTCTTCATGTGAGCTAAAATTGTTGCCTCCAGAGCATTGTGGGGTTGTCATATTTGTAAAAACAAATGGAGCAGTTGTTGGATCCAGAGGGGAGAAATCTCTGGTGAGTTCTTGAAATTCAAGGAACTCACGAGGTAGTCGTGGAAGGGATGTGACAGCAGAGTTCCTGGCCCTAGAGGGAGTTCCTATCTGTCTATTGTGGTGTTATCTATGTTTGGGACACTTAATCTAGCAGTAGTTCATGGGGGACCTTAATGGGACAGGTATCTGTGTCTGTTAGGACCACAGGGAATCTGGAGGCATCATTACTAGTTAAATTCTGGTTTGGTAGCTCTGCGGGATTTTTAGGTCTGCAGCTGAACCCACCTGAATTCTGACACCAAAACTGCACACCACAGCAGCACAGCTGACCCCACTTCACGCTGACGTGGCTCCCAACCACACAACTCCAAACTCCTGGAGAAAAAGGTCTGCACTAGGGGTGGGTGAGGGTGGGAGCTGACCACACTTCTAGTCACAGGGATTGTTGTTGTTATTTAGATTCTGGCTCATAACGACTCTGTATAGGGTTTTCCAAGGAGCAACTGGTGAGTTTGAACCACCAACCTTGTTATTTAAAGTGACTTTGAAGTCCAGTGCTTTATTCCATAGCACCACACCAGGATACAGAGGAGCATGGGGGAAAAGAAGAAATTGCACCTTTTCTATCACCCACAGAAATCTGCTCTGCCTGGCCTCCCTCCGCTGCCAAAGATGCTCACAAGATGGTCAACCTGTGTCTGTCCAGCTGTTAACCAGTCAGTCTCCCTCTCTGGCCATTACTGCTTGGCCTCTGTTCCCAGAAAGCACTCCATCCACCTCTCTAACCTTTCTTCTGAAGTCCAGGGTGCCAAAATTTTCATCTCTGTCTGTTTTATTTTGTTTCTTGTATCGTTGTAGAGGTCTGTGTAGTGAGTCTGCCTAGTCTGTCATATTGACAGAAGTTCTTTCTATCTTCTTTTGATGCTTCCTGTGTCATTCAATATTTTGCCCATGTTGTTGTTAAGTGTCATGAAATCATAGCAAACCTGTATAAGGTTTTTGAGGAGTGGCTGGTGGGTTTGATTAGCAGCCCAGGACTTATCCTACAGAGGCATGTTTGTTGTTGCTAAGTGTCATCAAGTTGGTTCTGATTCATAACCACCCTGTATAGCATTTCCAAGGAGCATCTGGTAAGTTTGAACTGCAGACTTTGCCGTTCAAACTGACCATATTGTCCAGTGCTTATCCTACAGCACCATACCAGGACTCCATAGAATCCTTCAATATTGCAGCCTAGTGGGTATGAAGTGATATTTTGTGGCTTTGATTTTTATTTCTTAGTAACTAATGATGTTGAGCATCATTTCATGTGTTATTGGATGTTTGTACAAGGGTAAGTATAAAGATATTGCTACAAAATCATAGAAACATTTATTAAACAAAAATATCAAAATGTGAAGCTACTTTTTCTCGACATATACTTCATCTAGGTCTATACATTTCTGAAGGTGTTTTCATCTCCATACCCCTTCCCCAAACAATTCTGTGGCCTTTGATTTACACATCAAATGGCAGTTTTGACATCCTCTAGGGACTCAAATCCTGTTCCTTTGAAATGTTCTTTGAGTTTGGAGACACAAAGAAGTCTGAAGAGGCAAGATAAGGGGTGTGGGATGAATGTAGTAAAATTTCCAAATAAAATTTTCACAGGGCAGCCCTTTTAGAACACCCTTTTAGAATGAGCAGGCACATTGTTGTGATGAAAAAAAAAAAAAAAAAATCCTCAGTGCAAGTTTCCTAGACTTTTTCCCATGATGCAGTTTTCTAATTCCCTAAAACTTCTTCCTAAGAAGCCCTCACTATTATCCTGTGTCCTTTGAGAAAATCTACTAAGATGATCCCTTTTGTTGTTGTTGTTAAGTGACATTGAGTTGGTTCCAACTCACAGAGACCCTGTATAGGGTTTCACAGGAGCAGGTGATGGGTTTCAACAGTACAGTGTTTATCCTACAGCACCACACCAGGAGTGTGAGAAGTAGGTATAAAAAAATTGACACATAGTACAACATAGATTGTCCTTGGAACCAGTATAATCTAAAGAAAGAAGTCATTCATAAAGACCATATGTTGTATGATTCCATATGACATGTCCAGAACCAGCAATGTACAGAAACAGCAAATATATTAGTGATTACTTCAGGTTGATAGAAGGAACCCTTGTGGCATCATGGTTACGTGCTCAGCTGCTGAAAAGTCAGCAGTTTGAACCCACCAGCCACTCTATGGGAAAAAGATGTGTCCATCTGCTTTCTTAAAGATTCCAACCTTGGAAACCCTAAGAGGCAATTCTATTCTGCCCTGTAGGGTCATTGTCAGTTAAAGTTGATTCTATACCAGTTGGTTTGGTTAGGGCTAATATGGGGTGGGCGGGAGAAAGATGAGGCTTTCTGCTCCCGTAAAGATTTACAGCCTCGGAAACCCTGTACAGGGTCGCTATGAGTCGAAACCGACTCCACAGCACATAACAACAACAACAACAACAATATGGGGTGGGTTAGAAAAGAAAGTAGGAGTAACTGCTATGGATAGGGAATTACTTTTAGGAGAAATAAAAAGTTCTAAAATTGGTTTATGCTGACAGTTGTATTTGTTGTTGTTGCTAAGTGATATTGAATCAGTTCTGACTCATAGCAACCCTGTATACGGTTTTCTAAGAAGATGCTGGTGGATTTGAACCACCAAGCTTATAATAAACACTACAGTGTTGCTTATCCTACAGTGCTATGCCAGGACTAGATGTATAATCTTGTGAACATACTAATAGCATTAAATCAGTTCAATCAATGAATTGCATGGTATGCGGATTATTTCTCAACAAAGTTGTCTTAAAAGAAAAAGAATGTGTGGCTTCTGCCTTGCTCCTGCTCTCTCCTAAATTGCTTGCTATAGAAAAAGCAAGTTTCTACGTGGCAAAAACAACTCCATTTGTCAAGGGACTGAGACCTCCAATCAACAGCCATCAGAGGGCACCATCTTGGAAGCAGATTCTTGTACCCCAGGCAAATTTTGAGATAACTATCTCCTGCCAGCAGCTTGACTATAACCATATGAGAGACCCAGAGCAAGAATCACCCAGCAAAGCCACTACTTGGGGTTCCTGATCCTCAGAATGTGTGAGATGATGAATGTCTGTTGTTCAACCAATTTAGGGGACAATTTGTTACATAGCAATACATATATGTTTAAATATTTGCAAGTGCACGTGGCAAACCATTATTCACACTATGATTCTTTCTTTGTTTAAACACTATCAGTGCATATATAGAAAAATTTTTAGATATTGCTGTCTCTAGGGAGAGAGATTATTTACATTTTTTCCTTTTTGCTTTTCTTTTTTTTCACATGTCAATGATCTCTTTTGCTTCTAGAGCAAAAGAAATTAAACTTACTTTTTTAATTTTTTTGTAGATTAAATGTGGAACAAGGTAAGGAAAGCCTTTGACAATAACTCAGATATGAGATGAGGCCTTGGCAGAAAATGCCAGCAGTGTTTTGAAAGTAGAAAGAAGAGGCTAGATTTGAATGATGGCATACACGGAATGAAAGAACAAGAAGAAAGCAGAGTCTCTCCACACACCTCAGTGAGTGTGCCTGGAGTCACCCTGTTCTGTGGTTTAAACATATAGATTCGTGTCTCCTACTATTCTGGCAAAAGAGCCCACTTTCTACTACTGAGATTTTTATCCAAATACCTTCAGAGCCAGAAGTTTTTTAAATGTGTACATTGTGGCTTCGAGGCTATGGTGCAATGGCAAGAGAGCTGTGAACCTGCTGTTGGTTTTCTCACTGGGGCATTTTCCTCCTATTTTTGCTAACATGAAAGAGGCTGGCAATTGCTTGGTGGTAGAAAAAAAAGGAAACTACAGCACCCCTAAATAGTAGGCTCTGAAATTCTGACTGTGGGGATATTCCACAGAAGAATTGGAGTCTCATTAAGCCAAAAAAAACCCATTGTCAGCTACACATCTGCTAACCAAACCTCACAGAAAGTTCTCTCCTGTCTCAAGAAAGATGAAAGAGTGCAATCTTTAGGAACATTTGCCTTCACTTACATTACCATAGCTAGATGTAGGTTGTGGCTTGAAATATATCCCATCTATTGCATAGCTTCTATTTCTTCACCATTTTCTAGGCGTTAGCGCTGGGCTCCATACTTAAGGATGTTAACACAGTTACTTCTCACCATTTTCTGGGCAGGTATTCTCTTCATGGGGGTAGTGGTGGTCCAGTGGTAGAATTATCCTCTAGAAGAGAAAGATTCAGATTTGATTTTAGGCCAATGCACCCTATGCATGGTCACCCCTCCTTTTCAGGGGAGTTGTCTGTATTACTGTGATGCTGAACAGGTTCCATCAGCGTTTCCAGACTAAGATGGACTATGAGAAATCAGTCCATGAAAACCTTCTGGATCACAGCAGTGCAATGCACCATGGGATGGCACAGAACCAGACACACGTTCATTCAGTTGTGCATGCAGTCCCCAGTAGTTGGGCGCCAACACAATGGCAGCTAACAACGTTCTTTTCACATTTCTGTTGTTGTTGTTAAATGCCATTGAGTTGGTTCTGATTTATAACAACCCTGTTTAGGGTTTCCAAGGAGTGAATGGTGGGTTTGAACTGCTGGGCTGTGGTGAGCAGTCCAGTGCTTATCGGTGAAAAATTGGTATTTAGAGAGTTTACATTACTTGGCCAAAGTATCACAGCAAGTTAATAGCAAAACTCAACCCTAAACACATTCTATCAAAAGAAGTAGAAAAGATAGTGCTGCAGAAAGAAGCAATATAGGCTGCTCCGCTGCTCAAGACTTTTGGCGTTTGCTGGTGTGGTTCTGTGGGTTATCACACTGGACTGCCAGGTTGCTTTGAACCTCAAGGTCAGCAGTTCAAGCTCACCAGCTGCTCCTCAGAAACTCTATACAAGGTCGCCCAGAGTTGGTACTGACTCGACTCAACGGCATTTAACAATAGCAACAATCATGCCAGCCAGAGTACTCCAGCTGCTGCTGATGCCGTCGTGTCTTGTGCAGTGTAGCAGGAGCTCCCACGGCATCAGCGACTCAAAACCACAGACACTGACAGGTCGTAAATCATTTCAAAATCTAATCTATGTCCATCCTTTCTGCTGGGAACCAGCTGCACACTATTTCTCTCATGTTGTTGTTCTGTAGAGTTGGTTCCAACCCTAGCTACCCTGTATAGGGCTTCCGAGGAGCAGCTGGTGAGTTTGAACCACCAACCTTGCAGTTCAAATGGACCTTGCGGTTCAGTGCTTATCCTACAGCACCACATCTAGACTCCATATGGCTATTAAAATAGAGAGACTTGTTTATACAAAGGTAGTGACTAGCAGCAACTAAAAGAACACCTCCGGTAAACATTTTTTCAAGTTTTTAAAAACTTGTGCATTGTGGCTTCAAAAGAGTTGTGAGTCTGCCATTGGTTTTGTCATTTGAGCATTTCCCCCACCAGTTTTGCTAACATGAGAGAGGCTGGCAATTGTTTGGTGATAGAACAAAGGACACCACAGCACCCCTAAAGAGCAGGCTCTGAAATTTTATCTGCAGGGATATTCCACAGAAGAATTGGCACCTCATTAAGCCATACAAAAGCATTAAATAAATAATGGTGTCCAAGAAAAGAGACATCTCTCGGCATTTGCAGGGATGTTGTACAGGAATATGATGAGGGAAGGGGAAATAGAGGCGACTTCTACCAAGCATCTCTCATACAACATGAAAAGCAAAGAAGGAAAATGAGAGGAAAGAGGAGAGGCGTGAGAATGATGGTGGAAGGAGAAAAGAAGTCAGACTGAAGGGTAGGAGAGAGTGTGGGCTGAGGAAGGCTGGCAAAAGCAAGAAACAAAGATCCAAGCCGAAGTAGAGAAAGTAGAAAGGGACCAGAAGAGGCAGCCAGCGAGGAAAATGAGAGTCCTTGAGTTCCTGCTGAGACTCCCCACGAGCCCCTTCACACTGGAAGAAAGGGGGCTTTTCTCAAAGCAGCCCTGACACATTTTTCTTATATCCTCACTCCCCCTGCAAGGGGCTTCTGAGAAGGGGGAACAAAGCCTCCAGCTCTCAATCAACACCAAAGTTTCAGGACTCTCTTAATTGGTTTCTTCACCTCCAGAATGAACAGTAAGTCTTGTGCTAGAGGCAGAACCCTCCCGCTGATCCTATACACACCCCCACATGCATACACATATGCATACACGGGTACACATATGTACACCCTCACTGGCACAATGACGTGTATGCACTCAGACTTATGTACACTCACATACACACTAGGTTGTGCAAACACTCTCATACATGCATACTCAAACACATGCACCTGCTGCCATATACACACAAAAAACACATGTTCACCTTCATCTGCACGTGCACACAAGTATGCTCACATGTGTGCACTCTCACACACACTAGTTTACATGCATATACTCTCACACATGAATACTTACATGTATGTACCTGCTTTCACACACACATGCAGGCGCACATACATACACCTATAACTGAACACTTACTCACACATGCCCACACACACATACACAGTAATTTATGCATGTAGATTCATTTACACATGTACACTTTCACATGCAAATCCACAAACAAGCACACCCACACACAAAAGTATATCCATACTAAATACAAAAAAAAAAAATTGACATCAAGTCGATTCCAACTGATCACCACCCCATAAGGTAGAGTGCAACTGCCCCTTAGGGTTTCCAAGGCTGGAATCTTTATGGAGGAATCCTGGTGTGGCGCTGTGGCCTCATGCGTCTAACTGCAAAGTCATTTGAACTGCAAGGTCGGTGGTTCAAGCTCACCAGCCGCTCCTTGGAAACCCTATATATGGTCGCTATGGGTTGGAATCTACTGGACAGCACTTAACAACAACAACAATCTTTATGGAAGCAGACTGCCACATCTTTCTCAGAGCGACTGAGGGGTGTTCAAATCATCAACCTTTAAATTAACAGCTGAATGCTGAACCACCATGGCCCAGAGTAACCCTTACTACCACACGTTTTGGTTGTTGTTGTTAAGTGTCATCGAGTCAATTCCGACTGATAGTGACCTTGTATAGGATTTCTGAGGAGTAGGTGTTGAGTGTGAACCATCAACCTTGCAGTTCAAATCAACCTTGCAGTCCAGTGCATTATCATGCAGCACCACACCAGAACTCCAAACAACAACCTAGTCATAAGTGGAATTCGAGCCCATGCCTCCATGGGAGACTGCACCTTGAATGGACTTAGACCACTCGCCATCCTGACAGACATGGTTGTTGTTAAGTGCCATCAAGTCACTATTGCATAAATCCATGTGTGTGCGCACTAATTTACACATGTAGTGTGACATACACATAAATGCTCACATACATACACACCCACTCTAGCACCCTCACATATATACTCACATTGTGTAAACTCACGTTCACACATTGATTTACATATGCATGCTCACATGCATGCCTAGAGACCACAAATGTACTTAGACACGAACATATTTAAGCATCAGAGACCTCTGAGCCCTGCCCTACACTGGTCCATCCTCCTTGGGAAGGGAGTCCAATGCCTTAGAATCCCAATACCACTTTCCTCAGTAAAGCATTTTTGGCCTGTCTACTCCCCTGGAAGATTATTTTAACATTTTACCAATTTTAATTAAGAGAAAAAATTTTGAATGATTATATCATTTTTCAAATGAAACCTTGAGGCAAGAAGAAAAGCGAGATAATAGAAGGGAGGAAGAGAAAATATAACACTCATGAAGAATGTATAAGGTGCAAGTGTATGCTAAGTGTCTTACATATTCTCTCATTTATTCCTCAAAACAATACAAAGAGGTGGGTATCATTATCTTCTTTTGCAGATAAAGGAGACTGAGACTCAGAAAGGTTAAATAAACAGGACCCAGATTTGAATCAGATCTGCCTGGCTCTGAATATGGAACTGAGAAGGAGAGTGGGGAAGTGCGGGTGGTCCGTAGGACAAAGTAAGGATTCCCTGAGTGGTGCAAGTGGCTAATGTGCTTGACTACTAACTAAAAGTTTGGAGGTTCAAGTTTACACAGAGGTGCCTGGGAAGAAAACACTGAAGAGCTAATTTTGTAGAATCTGCTACTGAAAGCTGTATGGAGTGCCAAGTGATGTGAACTGTTAAAACAGTTGACTGCTAACCAAAAGGTTAGAAATTCAGGTTAACCTGGAAAGAAAGGCCTGGTGATCCACTTCCCAAAAAAAGTCATCAAAAACCCTACGTAACACAGTTCAACTGTGACATGCGTGGGGGTCATCATGAGTTCGAGTCAGCTTAATGGTAGCTAGTACTGGTATCCAAGTAGAAACTTCAGCTAAAGTGTCTACCCTCCTGTCTTCTACCACAGAACCAGGGAAAGACGACAAGATGGCGTCCTTTGGTACACTCTGCACAGTCGTCTACAACAATGACCTGAGAATCCAAGTGGAACAGATACCTTTGATAACCCTAGAACCCTGAGCATCCAGTGAAAGAATAAAGAATTGAATTAAACAATAACTGGAAAAAGAACCAGAACAAAAATAGTGATCCCAGGAGGGAGATGGAGCAAGAGCCCAATAAAGCGTAACCATTTTGAGACACATCTCATCAGTGAGGAGAAGCCTACTTCACAGAATCTCCATTAAGACCAAGACACAGTGTAAACCACCCAAACGAGAGCCAGTTTTACCTTCATATCATCTTGATTTTCTCTCCATCTGCAAGTTCTGTAATTGTACCATTTACTCCTTCTTTTTGCTTTGCCACTGTCGTTGTTTAGATTGATGTCTTGGTTCTCTGTTTTCAGTCTTGAAAGTTGATTGTACTTTTCACAATTATGTTTCTGGGTTGATTTTCAGGTGATGTTGCCATGAGTCTTATTCTCAGATTGTTGTCTCACATTGTTGGTTTTCTGTCCAGAGGACTCCTGTTAGCATTTCTTATAAGATTGGTCTGGTTTTTTAAATTCCCTTCATTTCTGTTCTTAAGGAAATGTCCTAATTTCACCATTGCATTTGAGGGAGAGTTTTGCTGAATATAATTCTTGATTGGCAATTTTTTTTCTTTCAGGCTTTATATATGTCAACACTTTGTCTTCCTTCCTGCCTGGTTTCCACTGAAAATCAGAGCTTGGTGTTATTGGGTCCCCTTTGTAGATACCATGTCATTTTCCCAAGCTGCTGCCAGAGCTCTTTCCTTGTCTTTGGTTTTGGAAAGTTTGATTATCATATGTACACATCAAAGGGAAAAAAAATCAAAATTAGCATCTTAACTTAATAATCCAAACATTTAGAAAAAGAACAAAAATAGCATACAGTCCCTCATGAGCAGGAGCCAGACAAAGATGTCCTTTATTAACTACTCCTATTCAATATTGTGCTACAAATCTTAGCCAGAGGTATATGACAAGAAAGGGA
>NW_006408524.1:9108724-9109266 GCF_000296735.1 Chrysochloris asiatica | reverse complement strand
ACAAATCAAAACAACTATGAGATATCTTCTTATCCCAGCATTAATAGCAAAGTTCAGAAAACAGAATGTTGCTGCTTGTCGCAGGCATTATGGCCTCAAAGTTACTTCATGGAGTTGGCCACTCAGGCCCTAAGAACCCGCTGTCCCAATGGGGTGGCTGCTGTGTGCTCTGTGGCATCTGGAGGTGGTGTCCCTACTGATGACAAACAGGCCACAGAGTTGGAGAGGGAGGTTGTGATGACTGCATGAAAAGGGCAGAATCCATACAATATGACTGCTCCAAAAGAAGCTGCAGGCTCCAAGGAAGACCCTAATTTCGTCCCCTCCATCACCAACAATTGAATAGTGGGCTGCATCTGTGAAGAAGATAACAGTGCTGTTATCTGGTTTTGGTTGCACAAAGGTGGTCCCCACTACAAGCTGGTGTCCACCAGTTAACCCACTGAGGCCCTGCACCAAGGCACTCTAAACATTTTCATCATTTCAATAAAGACTAGCCATTGCATTGGTTCCTTCTCTCATTAAAAAAAAAAAAAAAAAAA
>NW_006408524.1:9104598-9106394 GCF_000296735.1 Chrysochloris asiatica | reverse complement strand
GGTGTTCGGAAGGGCAGTACATAGGAAATGGGAGGGGGTGGAAGAATAAGGTTGATAGGGGAACACTGAGATAGGTTTGCATGGCCTAAGTGGGACAGAGGTCAATAGTGATGCATGCTAAACCTTGGAACAACAGGGCTCTGTGATACAGGGATCTAGGCATAGTTTGAAGAGGGGAACTAATATTAAGATGCTTGACTGTCTTCTGTATATTGGTTTCCCTTACTACTATTGTAAAATAGAAACTTGAGTTGGATAGAAAGGAATGTTGGGAAACATGATTACAGAAAGCTTGTAAGCCCATCTTCAGCCTGTAACTGATTAAAATACCTAAAAGGGGTTCTAGAACACGCCCAGTGAAATAGGCCTCCAACAGAGCCTTTGCAGTATATAGGACTTTAAGTGGAATCCTGAGCCTTATCCAGAAACTTCTGAGTGGGACATTCCCACTAGAAAGACAAGCAGACCAGCCTGGAACAGCTAGAGCAACAGAAGATACATCTTCAAAAAAAGATCATCAGGAAAAACCCAAAACAAAAATGGCAGTATGACTGGCTACTACAAGATTAAGCAAGTTGTTCGCTAGAAGCCATCAAGGCAAGTAATCAAGCTTCTTCACGACAAACCCCCTTCTAAGACTGAAACTCAAAGGGAACAACTAAACAGGCATATAAGCTTGCTAATGCCCATGTTGGGCTACTGATGAGTGGAAGAGGGCAGCAATGAAGAAGTGGGCTGAGTTCAACCACGCTCCACAGACTCACATGGACCTGGAGATGAGAGACAAAAGAGGAAGGGCTGGTTGGTCCAAAATATGGTGATACCTGGGGTTACCTGAGCCTATGGACAAGGACATAGCCACAGAAGGCTAGAGCTGAAAGTGAAGCATCTAGCTGATATGAAGTGAGAGGGGCCACACAAAAACACCCAAACTTGCAGATAGTACCCATTTGACCTAGCTTTGATGGCTTGATAACCAGAACTCAACTAGAGGAAGATTAAAAAAAGAAAAGATAAAAACAAATTTTGATAAAGAAAACAAGGGTACAGTGCTACAATTTGATGAACTTGACCTATACTATGGAGGTAGTAACTCTGAATACCAATGAGAGGAAAGGAGTCTTCACATCAAGTATCAATGCTATTCCCTCTGTACACAGCTTAGATAGGGATAGACAACTTAGATATTGGCTACCTTAAAGAGAGTGCGATAAAGGCACTAAGTGACTGGCTTACAAGGTTTCAAGGGGGAGTTTAGTTTAATAGTGTGTGGGGAAAGAAAGAGTCCCCACTGAATAGTTTTCATCTTGTCTAGGTAGTGAGGTTGGCCCAGGATCAGATATTGTTTCATTCTGCTATGCATGGGGTCGCTATGAGTCAGTTCTGACTCGATGGCACCTGACAACAACAACAACAACAGATGGGTCTGGTTAAAAGAGATAGGGATAAGCTTCTTATGATTCAATAATGGGGATTGTTATCATGACTAATTGTGACTGTCACAATTGTAAAAGTAGAAGTTTTTTTAACAAAAATTTGGGAGTAGTTAATCTTATAGTCCAGAAACAAATGACCCTAGGACCATCAAGGGAGAAGAGCACAAGCTGAATGAGAGACCTTATCCAGAGAAGCAGCGACCCCAGAGATGTAGGCAGAGAAGGGGACATGGAGAGAGGGAGCAGTGTTTAAAAAAAAAAAAAAAAAAAAAAACTAAAGTGAATAGAGAGAAACACTGTTAACTGATGGTACATGGAGGGGATTATAATCATTGTAATGAAACAAGGTGTATGATTTGT
>NW_006408524.1:9074143-9104498 GCF_000296735.1 Chrysochloris asiatica | reverse complement strand
ATAGAGAGAAACACTGTTAACTGATGGTACATGGAGGGGATTATAATCATTGTAATGAAACAAGGTGTATGATTTGTTGAATGTAAAACTGATGATCTTCCCTGTAAACTTTTACTCAATCTGCAATAAAATCCTTAAAGAAAATAAACAAATACTGATCCAGGAGATTTCACTAGAGAATTATACAGAACATTCAGATAAGAGTTGACATAAATTATACTCAAATTATTCCAAAACTTAGAAAAGGATGCAATACTCCTAAACTCATTTTATGAGCCATGCGTAACCTGGGTATCAAAGACAAGCAAAGATACTACAAAATAAGAAAATTACAGACCAAAATCCTTCAGGATATTGAAGTCCTCGTATGGCACTGTAGGATTAGCACTGGACTGCTAACCACAATATCAGCATTTCAAAACCTACCAGCTGCTCCTCAGAAATCCTACATAGGGTCACCTATGAGTCAGAACTGACTCAACAGCACTTAACAACAGCAGTCAGTCCTTCATGAACATAGATGCAAAAATTCTCAACAAAATCCTAGTCAATAATATAACAATGGCATATAAAAAAAATCATATTAGGGGGATTCAAAAAGCTTGTAGAAAAATGGAATTTAAAAACAATGGAATTTTTTCACAAACTCTTTGGAGCCTCCTCTTTGTACAGCATGACCAAGTGGGATTTATAACAGGTAAGCAAGGATGGTTCAACATTACAAAAACAATGTAATCTACTGCATAAGTAAAACAAAGGAAAGAAACACATGATCACACCAATTGACACAAAAAGGCATTTGATAAAAGTCCAAAACCCATTCCTGATTAAAAAAAAAAAAAAAACTTCTCCACAAAATAGAAATTGAAGGGAAATTATTCAATATAATTAAGAACACATATACAAGCCAACATTCCCCTCATGAATGGAAACCAGACAAGAATGCACTCTGTCACCACTCCTATCCAATATTGTATTGGAAATGCTAGCCAGGACAATAATTCATGAAAGGAAAATAAAAGACATCCAATTTGGCAAGGAATAAGTAGGATGATATGATTCTATGCATAAAAACTCCAGAGACTCAGCAAGAAAATTACTGGGGCTAATTAAAAGATTCAGCAAAATGTCAGGGTAATAAACATTTAAAAAAAAAATCTGTTATATTTCTCTACACCAATAAAGGTGATGGTGATAGTTGTGTGCCATGGAATTTATTCCAACTAGCAGGGACCCTGTATACAGTATCTGCATCCGTAAATCTTTACATGAACAGAAAGTCTCATCTTTTCTCCCTTGAAGCAGCTGGTAGCTTCAAACTGCTGAATTTGCAGTTAGCAACCCAACTTATAACCCATAGGCCACCAGAGCATCTTACACCAAGAGAACTTTTAAAAAATAATAATAAGGAAAACAATACAATTTATAATTGTTGCTATTGTTAAGTGCCATGGAATCAGTTCCTCTTCACGGTGCCCAAAGGTATAGGATCAATACTGGACTGTAACCCACACAGTTAGCAGTTTAAATCTACCAGTTGCTACTTGGAAACCCTATACAGGATAGCTGAGTCAGAACCAACTCAACCACACTTAACAACAACAACAATGCAGCTTGAACTGCTGACCTTGTAGTTCAAAATAATCTTGCAGTCTAGAGCTTATTCTACAGCACCACACCAGGACTCCACAATTTATGATAGCTACCAAAAAGATAAAATATTTAGGAATAGACCTAACCTGAGATGCAGAACAGTTATATAAAGAAAAGTGCAGAACACTGTTGCAAGAATCCAAAGGTGAAAGACTATATAAACAGAAAAACATACCATGTTTATGGATAGAAAGACTTAACATTAAAAAAATGTCAATATTACTACCAAAAGCAATCTATAGCTACAATACAGTCCCAATCCAAATTCCAACAGCATTCTTTAACAAAATGGAAACATTAACTTTATATGTAAAGAAAAGAGGCCCCAGATAAATAAGAATTACTGAAGACGAACAAAATAAGAGGCCTCACACGTCTTGATCTCAAAACCTATTATACAACCATAGTAGTCAAAATAGCCTAGTACTAGCACAGTGACAGACACACAGACCAATGAAGCAGAATTGAGAACCCAAAAGTAAATCCATTCACCTTTGACTTTAGGGACAAAATCCATTAAATGGGGTAGAAATAGTCTCTATCAAATGGTACTGGTAAGCCTACCTCCAGATGAAAAAAAATAATTCAAGATGGACCAAAGATGTAAATGTAAAACCTAAAGCTATAAAGATTATCAATGAATAAATAGGAGCAAAATATTGATCGTTTGTCTTTTTGTAGAAAACTTGAACACCTCAACTACAAAAAGACAATCAAATTTTTTAAATGGCAAAGAACATGAACACACATCACCGAAGACATTCAAGTGACCAAGAAATGCTCACAATCATCAGCCATCAGAGAGATGCAAATCAAAACAATAAGACAGCATTTTACCCTAGCAAAATTAAAAATTCAAAAAAACAGAAAACAAAAAATGCTGGTGAGGGTGTGAAAAGATGGAACGCCCATACACTGCTGGTTGTTGTTGTTGTTGTATGTGCCGTGGAGTCGGTTCCGACTCATAGCGACCCTATACAGGGTTTCTGAGGACACTGCTGGTGGTACTGTAAAAACTGGTACAGCCACTGGGGAAATACTATGGTGCTTCCTTGTTGCTGTTGTTAAGTGCCGTCGCCTGTTCTGACTCATAGCGACCCTATACAGGTTTTCCAAGGCTTTTAAATCTTCTCAGAAGCAGAAAGCCTCATCTTTCTCCCTCAGAGTGGCTGGCAGGCCCGAACCATGGGCCTTGTGTTTGTAGTCCAGTGCTTATCATATGGAGCCATTAACCTGATATATAGGCCTAGATGGAGAATAAGTGAAGAAACAGTAGTTTCACAAACAATAACCTCTGAGTGGATACATAGGCAGACAGGCAAGCCTGACAGATCTGGGTAAGTGAATGGGCCTAGACCCAACTCTGTTTTGGAAGACGTACAACCAGAATGCTCCTTAGAAGTCAAGATGACCAGACTTCATGTCCATATTTTGGACATACCAGGAGGGATCAGTCCCTGGAGAAGACTGTCATTCTTGGTGAAGTGGTGGTTCAGCAAAATAAGAGAGACCCACACGAGATGGACTGGCACACTGGCAGGAGCAATGGGCTCAGGTGTAGCAGCAGTTGTGTGGATGGTGCAGGACTGGGTGGATCTCATTCTGTTGTACATAGGGTCGCTCTGGGTCAGAAGTGACTCCATGGCACCTAACAACTACCAGTCTATATACTTATGAACATTGTGTTTCCATCTCACTAACCCTTCCCTGAGGAGTCCTGATGTGGCGTTGTGGATTAATGCACTGGACTGCAAAGTTGGTTTGAACCGCAAGTTTGGTGGTTCAAGCTCCACCAGTCATTCCTCAGAAACCCTATGTTGTTTTTGTTGTTAAGTGCCGTCAAGTTTGTTCTGACTAATAGTGACTCTGTGTAGTGTTTCTGAGGAGGGACTGGCAAGCTTGAACAGCCAACCTGTCATTACCAAACTATGTAGTCCAGTGCATTAACCAACAGCACCATACCAGGACTCCCAGAAACCCTATAGTGGGTTGCTATGGATCACAACCGACTCAATGGCACTTAACAACAACAACAACAACAATCCTACCCTGAAGAATTCTACACTCTTCTGTTTATACCACATCAAAACGGCACTATTGGCATCTTTTGCTGTTGTTGTTGTTAAATGCTGTTGAGTGTGTTCCAACTCATAGCAACCCATATATGGTTTCCAAGGAGCAGATGGTGGGTTTGAAGTGCAGATCTTGCAGTCAAACCTTGAGGGACTCCAAGTGTTCTTTGGGTTTTGGAAATAAAAGTGCAAGATCAGAGCTGTAGGATAGATCGGATAAGGTTTTTCAGTGAAATTGTATAATAAAGCAGTCAAGGGGTAAAGTTATGAAAACTTCTTAGTCATAACCAAACAACCTAAAGGAAGGAGTCACTGGGCTTGGAGGCATAAAATCACAGTCTTAGGGAACAGATAAGTCAATTGGCATGACATGGTTCAAAAGACAATGTTCTACATCCTACTATGGTGAGTAGTGACTGAGGTCTTAAGAGCTAGAGTGTCCATCTAAGATGCAAGTATTGGTCTCTTCTTGTTCAAAGCAAAGAAGAGTGAAGAAAAGTAAAGGCACATGGAAACAAATAGTCCAAAGGACTAATGAACCACATGAACCTCTGCTTCCTCAACTGTGAGATCAGAACAGAACTTGATGATGCCTGTTGTTGTTAAGTGCGGTTGAGTTGATTCCAACCCATAGCGACCCCATATAGGGTTTCTAAGGAGCAGCTGGTGAGCTTGGACCACCGACCTTGCAGTTCAAACAACTTTGCAGTCTGACGCATTAGCCCACAGCGCCACACCAGGACTCCTGATGATGCCTAGCTAACATAAAGTCCTGGTGTGGTGCTGTGGGTTAATGTGCTGGACTGCAAAGTCGGTTTGAACTCAAAGGTTAGAGGTTCAAGCTCACCAAGCACTCCTTGGAAACCCTAAACAGGGTCATTATGGGTCGGAACTGACTCAATCGCCCTTAACAACAACTACAACAGCAACAGCTACCACTACCAACTGCTCTAAAAGGGATTACAGTAAAAGATCCTAGATAAAATGGAAGAAAATGTAGAAAAATACTCAAAATCGTGGGGAAAAAAAAAAGACCAGGCTACTGGTCTGACAAAGACGTGGGGAACCTCCAAGAATAAAACCAGGTCTGGAACTAAACTCACTCCTGTGGTTCAACTTTCAGTCAAACAATAGGTTGGCCAATAAGCTGAAAAATAATGCAAACGCCTTAGAACAATCAACCATATAAAATCAGAGCAGTGTTTGCCCAGGGATAAAGCTCAGAAGATCAAAAGGGTTAGGAAAGCAGGATGAATGGAAACAGGAAGCACAGGAAGGCTGTGTGAAGAGTACTGCTATATTGGAGCAATTGTAATCAATGCCACAAATCAAAGCGTGTACGAATTGTTGAATGAAAAACCTATTTGCTCTTATAACTTTCTTTTAACCTTCACTTAAATTACAATAAAAAGTTAAAAAGAAAAATAAAACTATATGGAGAACAGTTCTACTCCAACACACATGAAACTCCCATGAGTTTGTGTCAACTCAATGGCAACTGGTGATGGCAGTGGAGGACAAATTAATTTTTTTTTTTTTTCTAAATGTAAAGGTTGCTACTGAACATGGTACTCCCTGAAAGAAGTTAGACAAGTTTAGGCCTTCACTGTACCTCACCAAAAAATGACAAGTTCCCAACAACATTCACCTCTGGTTTTACCTTATCACTAGCTCCATTTTATTTCTCACTCTTGTTTTGCTTACTTTTTATATTTCTATACTATCCCATCATATTTATGAATTTTTCTAAGCCCTCTTAAGCATGTCTGGAACACCATATTAATAAACAAATTGAAAAGAAATATGTGTTCTGATCTGATACACATAGCAACAGGGAAGAAACTTGAAAAGAAACTGAGTGAAATAAGTCAATCACAAAAGGACAAATATTGTATGACTGTCTTAAATAAAATATCTGGAATAGTGTATGAGGACACACTAAAACTGAGGCACTTAGCCAAACTAAAATGGCTGACACAAGGTTTGGCTTGGATACCATTTTACATTAGGCTCCACTTCTGTTTCTGATAAAGTGACCCATATCTATTGGTGGGTAAACAAGAGAGGGGAAGCTTGGGAAGAACACTTAGTATGTTTCCAGTAGAATAACTGAAGACTCTCAACAGGAAGGCTGCATCCTGTATTCTTGCCAATTATGTGTTTTTACAATCTTTAACTGGATGTTTTTCTCCACCTTTGGTTGTTCAGAAGGTCTCATGCCTTAGATACCTGGACTTGAGATAGTCTTGTTAAAATGTCAACTAATAATATCAATCCTTAATAATATTTTTCATAGGTGTGAGAAGTCTTTGATAAATGTGAACTAGACTCTCCAATCCTACCTGGTTTCATCCCAAAACATTATATATACTGAAGGAGACATCATTAAAGGATTCATAAGGACCCCACTGTAATAAACAATCTGTATGTAGTTGAACTAGAAAGTTTTAAACCTTACATACATTTATCACAGCTTAAAGGAACTAATGGGAGCATGGTGGCTCCATATGATAAGTACTGGACTGTGAATCACAAGGTCTACAGTTCAAGCCCATCAGCTGCTCCATGAGAGAAAGATAAAGCTTTCTGTTCCCTTTAAGATTTAAAGCCTCAGAAACCCTATACAATGTAACTATGAGTCCAAATCGACTCAACGGCACTTAACAACAACAAAGGAACTAAAGCACTCATTTGGACTTGCCAATCATCTGGAAACTAAAAATTAAAGCTGAAATGCCCTAGTGGGCAGAAGTGGGCAACTTTCCCAAGGTCAGAAAACAAGATTTCTCACCTGGTCTCTTCAGTGCAAGACACTTGGTTTTTTAGTAATTGATAGGACAAATTTGTATAGGTAAACCTTTCCATATGTTTTAACCACTACTTTCCTTTATGCTTTTCTCATTAGCATTATAATATCAAATGGTTTTTGAAGATTGTTTGTAGTGTAATTTCTCAGAAAGCAAATATGTTATCCATGAAGTAAATCATGAACTTCAAAACTTCATGGAAAAAATCAATTATTTTTTCATTCCATTTTACATGAACTTTTTGAAGCCCCTTCATATTTTATAGATGGACCTGAACTCCCACTTTAAGACTTTTTTTGTCTATTTTTTTTATATTTTTGTCTAAATATAAGCTAAGACTTTCTTCCAATGCGGTCCCAATCCACACTTACCCTCATAAAATGATCACTGAGGATTAGGTGCTTTAATAAAGCACAGTGAAGAAATTAGATGGTGCCTAATTACTGAAGCCCTGGTGTGACTAAGCATTGGACTGCTGGACTGCTAGCCACAAGGGGTCAGTTGGTCAAATCCATCACTCGCTCTTTGGAAACCCCATTAAGAGTCAAAAACAACTCAATGACTTTAACAACAACAACAACAACTATTTTAAAAGATAATGTCTGTGGTTTTTAAAGCTTGAACTAAACAAGAAGCCTTCTAAAGGAACCATCAATAAGGCCATGTGTAATCACAGAAGCACACTAATTTATGAGCAGTCAAAAGATTTTAAATAAAATCCGTGATCAAGAGGATGGAATGAATGTGAGTTTAAACTGGCAGTTCCTTGAATTTACTTGATATGGCTTTTCTATCCAGTGTCTTAATCCTCACTGGGTGATTGAGTGGGACCATGCAAATAAGGTATTCAGGACTCTAAACCTGCCATCCAGCTAGGTTTAAAAGGAGCCATCTCAGAAGCAGGACATAAGGTCCCAGGACCACCAAGAAGGAAGAGCATGAGTGGTGTGTGAGATCCCTACCTAGAATAGCAGCAACAGCAGAGGTGATGGCAAAGACAGTGGCATGGAGAGACAGAGCAGCTGCAGGGTCTACGCCCATCAACTGGGGCAGAAGTCAAAGGACCACATGGCTGAGAAGCCAAAGAGATGTGTCTGCAGTATGACCAACAAGAGGAGTTCCTGACTGAAAAACTACCTTGTCCTGAGTTGTTTTTTGAACTTGAATTGTATGTACCCTGTTCATTTCCCTAACAAACCCTATAATCATGAGCAGTGTTACGAGTTTTTGGTGACCATTGCAATGGATCATGGAACCCAGATGTGAAGCAGATAGTGCTGTGGGAGGGATGGTTGGTGTCAGAGCATGGTAAAAAAGGTTATAGGTTGGAGGCATAGCTGACTTCTGCTTCATAGGAATTGGCCTTGGACCGATTTTATGTTTGATTCTCTTTTCCCCTTGTGAAGCCAGAAATGGTCCCCACTTTAAGCAAACTCTCTGAAGAACTTCATTGCTGTGTACAATGGAGCCCTAACTCCATTTAGAGACTTGGCATGTGTTCAGATCATATTTTCAGAGTTCTTTATGTTATTTCTCCAATGCTTGTTGACCATTAAACTAACAGTGTGGCTATGCTTAGACAAAGATAGTTTGTCTTCAGTAAGAAAATGTTGAAAGTGGATAAACTATTATACAGAAAGGTGCTCCTATAAAGAACTAGAGGACTTAACTGGGCATGTCCTTCTTACACAAAGAATTTGGCTGGGCATGTCCGTATTGATTTACCCTAGATAGCCAATAGAGTAACCATTTTAAACTAAAATTATTTTTCACCTACAACTATTTTTTAACCTATAATTATGTCCATATCCCAATCATGGTCATCTCCCACTTTTGCAGTCCCCTGTGACCATGAAGAATTTGTCAGTCACCAATCATGATCTTGTGTGATTTCCTTTGTTCTCTGTAGCATATAATGAACACCCTAATTACGTTTTTGTGGATTCCATCAACCTCTGTACTGGGTACATGCTGACAGTTCCCTTCATCCAGATGATGGTCTTTGTTCATTCTAGTCCAGTTAAAGTCTTAAAAGATGACCTCTATAGAACATTTTTGAATCTGGGTTCAAAACAGTAAACAAATGCATAGAGACCAAAGTAGATTTGTGGCTAGTAGAGGAGGTTGGGAATGGGAGACAGGAGATAATTGCTTAACAGATACAATATGTTTGGGGTGATGAAAAAGTTTTGGAAATGGTAGTGATGGTTGCTCAACAATCTACATACAACCAATGCCACTGAATTGTTCACTTAAAAATGGTTAAAATGGCAACATTTATGTAATATATATTTTACCACAATAATAAAAGCATGTGAACATAACATAGATCTCAAATCTCTTAGGACTAGAATGGAAGTTGATGGTGGTTGGTTTAATCAGAACTGTGAGAGAAATTTCCCACAAGTCTCAGGCTAGGTTTTCTAGAGATGCAAAACCAGTGAAATATATATATATGTGTGTGTGTGTGTGTATACATACCTGTGTGTGTGTGTGTATGAGTCCTGGTGTGGCACTGTGGGATAATGCACTATGTCGGGGGCGACATATGCAAGCACTGAGAAGCTGTGGCCCTGTGACAAGATGGATGAAAATCCAATTCCGGGACCCCTCCTCAGGATTGCGAGCCATGGACCCTGAGGGCCAAGGAAGTGACCCCCTGAAGTCCTGGGTTCATAGGTTTTTGCAAACTCACTGGTGGGCTACCTCTGTGTAATTTTCTTTGGTCTTATTGTTCATTCTATGCTTCTAACTCCAATACTTGTACCTTCTGAGAAAATGGTTTCTTATGTGCCTCTCTTAATGTCTCCACTGTGTTGGCAGTGCGTAGGGTCCTGGGAACAAATGTTTTTGAGGGACAAGCAATAGTCACCTGGGATGCATGTCAGGACTGCATCTTGATATTAACCTGAAGCATGAGCCTTTGATGTCCATATACAACAATGGGACCAAAACCTCTCTAAAGCCGAGACAGTAAAAAGTCTCCTCAGAGGACTCAGAAAGGCCAGGAACAGGTATATTGGGAATATGAGAAAAAGTTTTTTACTCAAGGTTTGTAAACAAAGTAGATTGGTAAATTCTGGAAGTATTGATTAGAGGACAATAGTGGCACACACACCCCCTCGAACCCCCTGTGGGTATAATCAGTTTAACCCAGATGCTCTCCTTCCTCCTGAAAGTATAGGGAAATGTGATGTAGCATTTAGATGTAGAACCCAGAAAGAAGAAAAGGAATGTGGAAGCGAGACCTCACCTTCTTAGAAAGGTTGAGACTCGTCTCTCATCTTTCTTGGAATTGTAAGAGTAAAGAAGAAAGAATTATTAGTTGATAAATTAAGCCAGGTATTTGAGATCATGCTCACAAACAAAAGCATGAGCTTTTGTTTGCAAAGTATACAAAGACAGCTTGACTCCCTTCAAAAACCTTACTTTAAACCTTCTATGACCTTTTAAATCTTTTTCACCTTTACCCATTAGAGGTTAAGTGCTAAAAGTATGTTAAGTATCCTTTAGACAATTGTGATGTATATTTTAAAATTTGTTCCTGTGAATTATTGTGTCCTGTTTTGAGTGATTAATCACATTTCAGTTCTGTATCCTATCTTATCTGAATAATCATGTCCTTCCTTTGTGAAAAATCCCTCCCTGAAAAAAGAAAATAAAAGACTGAGGTAGAGTGAGTGCTGCATGCAATGTAAGGCGATGCAATGCAAGGCAATGCAATGTTTTCAGACCAGCCTGCCTTTCAGCTTGCATCAAGCTTGTGTGTCTGTTTCTTTGTGTCTGTATTGTCTCTTTGTTTCTATGCTATATCTTTCGCCTATCAGACCTCCCAACTTCGTGCAACCCACTCTTCCATCGAGGCAAGACCCCAACAGCACTGGACCAAAAGGTCAGTTCAAACTGCAAGGTCAGTGGTTCAAATGCACCAACAACTCCTTGGAAACCCTATACACGATCATTATGAATCAGAATCTATTCTACAGCACTTAAGAACAACAACATATATAAAGAGAAGTTTATTATCTTACAGTTGGTGAGTCCCACATCCCCAGTGGAAGAGAGAGTCCCTCCCTAACGTCCATAACATTGGAAGTATCCCTTGAGTTGATTGGCTGCTCATAGCTGCTCATCATAGAGCTAACTATGCCTGTATTAGGCTTCATCGCCATGGGAATAAGCACATCTCAACTGTTAAACCTCTGGAAATCCTAGCCTAGTCGAGTTGACACAGCATCCTAACCATTACAATACCTATCTCCTTTTCTCTAAATCAGACTTGATCTGCCATTGGTTTCCTGAAAGAGTATGTATGGTCATAGTCTCTCTAAAATGTGACAAGAAGATCACCCACTAGGTGTTCTAGAAAGGTTTTCAAATGCTTAGGTGAAAAAAGCCATACACAATCTTTCCTTCTTTATTTTTTCTTTTGAATGTCAGTATTTCACACCTACTGTTCAGTTGACTTTTAAGAGCAGTTGAAGTATTCAATGCTTCAAAGTGTTGACTCACTGAAAGTATGAAAGTATGTAAAAAACAGCTAATGAAGCCCATCCAATTGCTCTCTCTGTGCCCCAGTAGGGCTCTGAGCCCAAAGAGTCTCCCTTGCAGGATAGATGGTCCTTGATCAATAGCAGGACCATCCCTGTCACAATGATCCTGAGCAGTTGGGTAGACTCAGATCAAAAGACCATTGTCACCACTAGCAAGCTTTATAATCTTGGGCAAAGTATTCAACAGTATACCCCTCAAATTTTGTTATTAGGATCTAACAAGATTATGGCTATCATGTACCCACTAAATGGGAGTTACTACTTTCAACACTATTCGCTGCAGCATTGTATTTCAGTCTCCTGCTCATCTTCTCTCCTTCCATGTGCTTTCTTAGGGCACACATAACAGAGACATCGGTGATGAAGTGGTCCATTTTTGGCAAAGAAAAACGTGCTGGAAACTCTGGATCTATGGATAGAAAATCTTTTCACATTGCCCCTCCCCAGCCCCTGCCAGTGATCTGACACTCTCTCCCTAAAGCTCCCACCTCTTGCCCTTCAATACCATTCAGGTATCTCCTACCTCCCTGTAGACTTCAGCCAGGTCACTGTTGAGGTGGAAACTGAAGGGAAGCCTCCATGTGACTGGGAAGTCAAGAAGCTGTGACATCTATTTCAAAGAAGGCAGTGGAATTAAACACTCAGGACTTCCTCTGTGCTTCTGCTGTTTTATAGAGTTTGGGTCCTTGTTATAGAATTTGGATACAGCAGAATTAGCAGGAAAACTGGGGGAAGAGATTGACAGTTGCACAAGCATTTGGCCAGGGCTGCTTCTAAGGTATAGGGCTTGTGTCTCTATATAAGTCCTGGTGTGATGCTGCAGGATAAGCCCTGGACTGGGAATAGCAGCTCTCAGAACCCTACGTAGGGCTGCTATGAGTTGGAACCGACTCGATGTCACACAACAACAAAAGCATAAATATGTAGGCATTCCTGGGTGACATAAACAGCTACCATACTTAACTGCTAACTAAAAGACTGAAAATTTGAGACCACCCAGAGGTAACTCAGAAGAAACTGTTCATGTTCTACTTCTGAATAATTAGCCATTGAAAATCTAATGGAGCATAGGTCTACTGTGACACATATGAAGTCAATATAAGTCATGAGAAACAGTTTTAATATTCCTGGAATACAAATTTCTCAGGCCAATAGAGTTTGGATAACCCAATCACCACTCATCTGTCAGTTTTCCCTACTGTGATGGCTTGCATGTTGCTATGATGCTAGAGGTTATGTCACTGATATTTCAAATACCAGCAGGGCCACCCATGGTAGATGGGTTCCAGCGGAGCTTCTAGATTAAGACAGACTGTGAAGAATGACCTGGTGATCTACTTCTGAAAAAAATTGACCAAAGAAAACCTTATGAATAGCAGTGGAATACTAATACATTGCCAGAAGATGGGCCCCTCAGGTTGGAAGGCACTCAAAATACAACCAGGGAAGAGCCTCCTTAAAGTGGAGTCGACCTTAATGACATAGATGGCGCAAAGCTTTCAGGACATCCATTTGCAGATGGAACACAACACAAAATGAGAAGAAACACCTATAAACATCCATTAGTAGTTGGAACATTGAAACAAAAAAGGATTGCAAATTGGAAAACGTGGCTTTAGTGATAGACATTACTCTAGAAATCATAGGATAGAATTTTGAAAAACCGAAGACTTATTCATTACAAATACCTTTTTTCAACAATATATATGATTATGTATGTGGACCTTGCCAAATGGGATGAACAGGAATTCAAATTACTACATCTGTGGCATGAAACGATGGAGAAGTCCAATATTATTAGCCAAAACAAGATCAGGGGCCAACTGTGAAACAGATCATCAATTGTTCATATGCAAGTTCAGGTTGGAATGGAAGAAAATTAAAAGTCCACTGGAGCCAAAATATCTTGAGTACATCCCACCCAGATTTAGAGACTATCTCAAGATCAGACTTGACACATTTAACACTAATGCAAAACCTAAATCAGTTGTGGGATGATATCAAGAAAGAAAGAAAAGCACAAAATCAGTGTCAGAAGAGACTGAAACTTACCCTTGAACATAGAGAAACTAAAGCAAATAAAAGAAGTGAGGAAGTTAAACAGCTGAATAGAAATTTTCAAAGGACAGATTGAGAAGACAAAGTATTATAATGAAATGGGCAAAAACCTGGAATCAGAAAGTCAAAAAGGAAGAACACCTTCAGCATTTCTCAATCTGAAAGAACTGAAGAAAAAATCCAAGTCTCACGTGGCAATAGTGAAAGTTTCTAACAAAACTCAGTAGCTCTGTAGGATAAGCACTATACTGTGGACATCAGTTACTCCATGAGAAAAAGATGAGACTTTCTGCTCCCATGAAGATTTATAGTCTCAAAAATCCTGTACTCTTAGGGTTGTTATGAGTGGGAACTGACTCGATAGTACATAACAAAAACAACTTGGGCAAAATATTAAACAATAAAGGAAGCATAAAAAGAAGATGGAAGGAATACAGTCATTGTACCAAAAAGAACTAGTCAATGTTCAGTCATTTCAAGAAGTGTCATATGATCAAGAATCAACAATATTGAACGAAGAAGTCCAAGCTACACTGAAGGCATTGGTGAAAAACAAGGCTCCAGGAATTAACAGTATAACAGTTGAAATGTTTCAACAAACCAATGCAGCTCTGGAAACATTCCTTCATCTCTGCCAAGAAATTTGGAAGACAGTACCTAGACTGGATGAGAGCCAAAGAAAGATTACACAATGCAGGAATTACCAAATGATATCTTTAATATCACATACAAGTAAATTTTTTCTGAAGATTATTTAAAAATGGTGGCAGCAATACATCAACAGGGATCTGCCAGAAATTTAAGTCAGAGTTAGAAGAGCACTTAAAATAAGGGATATCATTGCCTATGTCAGACTGATCATGGGTGAAAGCAGAGAATACCAGGAAGATGTTTACCAGTGTATTATTAACTACACAAAAACTGTGTGGATCATCACAAAACTATTAATAATATTGCAAAGAATGGAAATTCCAGAACATGGGAAGAAGAGCAAGACATCAAGATTGGAGGATAACTCATTAACAACCTGTAATATGCAGATGACACAACCTTGCCTGCTGAAAACAAGGAGGACTTGAAGTACTTACTGATAAAAGTCAAAAACTACAGCCTTCAGTTTAGATTACAACTCAATCTAAAGAAAACAAAGATCTTGACAACTGGACCAATAGACAACATCATGATATGTGGAGAAAAGATTGAAATTGTCAAGGCTTTCATTTTACTTGGATGCACAATCAATGGTCATAGAAGCAGCAGTCAGAAATCATATGATGTATTGTTTGGAGGCAAATCCACTGTATATGACCTCTTTAAAGTGTTAAAGAGCAAAGATGCTACTTTGAGGACTAAGGTGCACCTGACCCAAGTCCTGGTATTTTCAATCTCCTCATATTCACATAAAAGCTGACAATTAATAAGGAATATTTACAGCCTTGGAACCCTGTGGAGCTGTTTATTCTGCCCTATAGAGTCACTCCTGGTGTGGAGCCATAGGATAAGCATTGGCCTGTGAACCAAAAGGCTGGCGGTTCAAACCCACCAGCTGCTCCTTAGAAACCCCATACAGGGTTGCTATGAGTTGCAATCAACTCAATGGCACTGAACAGCAATAGCAACATAAAGTCGCTATGAGTCAGAATCAACTCATTGCATTGGTTTGGTATGTAGACAATTAAAGTCACCCAAATCAGTATAGCAGCACCATCTGGCAACCAACTCAGTCTCCCGTGATCAGGCAAACAAATACCAGCCAGACTGCAGGAGCAATCATATCTCCAGGCCACACCCCTGCTACTGGGACCCAGCCACCAGCCCAGGATGACATGAGTCTCAGAGCTCCTAGGGCATGTGGCCCACCACATATGAGAGGCAGAGAATACCACAAATGGGGAGAAACAGCTACCAGAGCCTCATGGGTCCTGGTTCAGTGCCAAGGAGCCCCACCTGGACCGCACTGGTGACTCCTGCCTGCCCTGAGCATCAGGAGGAGAACTAGAGAAGTTTGAATGAAGACTTCAGAGTAGAGTCATCTGGAATGTGGACAGGGCTGCATTTGATTTTAATGTTTCTGTGGAAGTTTCTTTCTCTGATGCAGGTTCAGAAAGAACTCTACACTCTCCTTCCCAGGGTATGTGGACACTGTTGACTTCTCCTAAGATTCTGGGCCTGTCTTCTTTTTCAAAGTTACCCCAGCATTTCAAGGACCTTAGGAATAAACGAGAAGACCCTAGTGGTATCACCATGAACTATGTGCCCTGCAGGTGAAGAGACAAATATAGATTTAAGAAAGCAGGGTTGTTGACCCCAGAAAATTGTTTTATTGTCTTGTGTCCTTGAGTCAATTCTGACTTGTGTCAACCCCATATATTAATAAGGCTGAATTGAGAGGCAGAAAATTCAGTTCTATGGGCTACCAGGAATTATTTGCAAATTCAGTGTTTTTTCTTAAAAAGTTATAATCAATCCTCTCTGTACGCAAGGTAAATAGGGATGGGCAACTTAGATATTGGTTACCTAAAATGAGGGGGTGATAAAGGCATGAAATAACTGGCTTACAAGGTTTCAAGGGGGAGCTTAGTTTAATAGTGAGTGGGGAAAGAAAGAGTCCCCACTGAATAGTTTTCATCTTGTCTAGATGGGTATGGTTAAAAGAGTTGGGGATAAGATTCTTATGATTCAATAGTGAGTAATTGTTATCATGACTACTTGTGACTGTCACAATTGTAAAGGTAGAAATTTTGTTACAAAAACAGGGGAGTGGTTAATCTTACAGTCCAAAAGCAGAGGACCCTAGGATCATCAAGGGAGAAGCACAAGAGGAATGAGAGACCTTATCCAGAAAAGCAGTGACACCAGAGATGGAGGCAGAGATGGGGGCATGGAAAGAAGAAGCAGCTGAGGCCTCTAGATTCATGGGAAGAGAGGGGCTGAGCGCTGGCAGCCAGGAGGCAGAGTTGCAGAAGATATCCTTTGGTAGTGTAAATTATTATATATGCCTGAGTGTTTAAAAAAAAAGAAAAAAGAGCTAAAGTGAATAGAGAGAAACACTGTAAACTGATGGTACATGGAGGGGATTATAATCATTGTAATGACACAAGGTATATGATGTGTTGAATATAAAGCTGATGATCTGCCCTGTAAACTTGTACTCAATCCACAATAAAAACCTAAAGTTTAAAAAAAAAAAAAAAAAATAGAATCCTGGACACCCACACAGACCTGTCCCTAACATTTGCTGGCTTGGGACAAGAATACAAACAGAAGCTTCTGACCCATCCTCTCTTCTCTCCCCAGGCTCTTCCCAGATCATAAAATGCCTTTTCCATATGCACATTGTCTATCCAAACTCTATCTCCTTCCACTACTGGCAAACGACTGCCCTTGGCCACCCTTTGGACACACAGATGGCACTACCAGCCCTCAGGACAGGACTGGAGAAGAAACTCATACAGGTCTTGGAAACAGACATAGTGCATTTGGAAGCATGGCTCAAAAGCCAGATGTGGACCTCCTAAACTTCCCATTCCTTTATGAAGGAGTAGCTGGAGGAAGATCAGAGACTACCAGAGCAGAGGTTCCATTGGCCTGCTTCAAAAGGCAAAGTTCTGGTGTGGTGCTGTAGGGTAAGCACTAGACTGCTAACAGAAAGGTCTGCAGTTCAAATCCACCAGCCACTCTTGGAAACCCTCTACAGGGTCGCTGTGAGTCAGAACCGACTCGACAGCTCTCAGCAATAACAAGAGTGAAAAGGGAACCCCTGGATGATGCCAGAGAAAGAGGCGGTTGCCCTTGGAGACCCCACGTGGCAGTTCTGCTCTGTCCCATATGGTCTCTATGAGTCAGAATCGACTCAAGGACAATGGAGGGGGTTGCAAATAGTTGACATGCTCAGCAACTAACTGAAAACTTGGAAGTTCTAGTCCAACCAGAGGCACCTTGGAAGAAAGGCCTGGTGATCTACGTAAGAAAAATCAGTCACTGAAAACCCTATAAAGCACAATTCTCCTCTGACACACCTGGGTCGCCATGAGTTGGCAGATGGCCTTTAAGAGTGATATGCTCACCATGCTGTTTCCTTACCCTACTTCACTTTCCAGTTTCTACTTCCCCGGTCTCCTTCAGTCCACTCCTTTTCTCTCATTTATGGAGCTCTTAGTTACTATTTTTGAGTCATCCTGAATCTGACCTTGAAGCTAGTCTTATACAAGAAAGGAGATATTATATCTTTTTTTAAATACAGAACCTGAATATTTATGGTATACCACATCAAGATGTCCTGGTAAAGGAATATAATTCTTGTCATCTATGGCTACTAAAAAATGACTTTCTGGATACACTAGTGGCACTCTTTATCTTTCAGAGGCCTGCAGATAACAGAATTGCAGGTTTCAAGCTGCAATCTCCTCATCTTAGTGTGGGCTCTGGAAGCAACAACCAGAAAAGACAGCAGAGTTAAACTTATAGAGGACTGAACAGACAAGCAGACAAAATAACACTCTACAGCAGGAAGTGCCTGGCCTGTAAGAGGTCCAAAGTGCTTTACACTCCTCCCCAGAGAATCGACATGGCTCCATTTTGTGGATTGTTGGTGTTATGTGCCATAGAGTGGGTTCTGACCTATAGTGACCCTATGTAAATCAGAACAAAATACCTCCCACTCTGGGTCCATGCTCACAATTGTTCATATGTTTGAGCCCATCGTGGATAGAGGATGCCAATAAAAAAGCAAAATAGTGGCTAAGAGATTTGACCAGACAACAAACCCAGGGGTGGTTGACTTCAAAGTCAAATTCTTTATCATTATATGATATTGCAATATAATATATATCATTATATATTGCAAAATATAATGGGACTTTTCTAGTCTTTGAAGGAGCTCTAATAGCGTAGTAGTTACGAGATGGTGCTAATCTCACCATCAGCAGTTTGAAACTAGGGGAGAAAGATGAGGTTTTCAGCGCTCATAAAAAATGTACAGCCTCAGAAACCTTCCACAGGATCTCTGTGAGTCAGAACCAACTCCACAGCACAAAATCACCACCACCACCCGTCTTTGAACTCGCCTAATGTTTTCTGTATAATTTCTCCATGGTGCTTATATGGCATTGCCCTGTATTGTGTTCATTTGTGTTCTTGATTTTTTTCCTCCTATTGGGTATATTTTCTTTGAGGGCAAGAACTGAGTTATACTATCTCTGTATCCATTCAAAGACCTAGCACAGAGCCTGAACTATAAGAAAAACAAATGATGTTCAATAGATTCAAATGTGCTCTGCTTGCTCGTTGGCTCTTTTTTGTGGTCATGTATGTTTAAGAAGGAGTCCTGGTGTGGCACTGTGGGTTAACGCACCAGACTGCAAATCCATTTGAATGGCAAGGTCGGCAGTTCAAGCTCACCAGCTGCTCCTCAGAATCCCTGTACAAGGTCGCTATGGGTCAGAATCGAGTCAACAACACTTAGCAGCAACAACAACATGCTTAAGAAGGTTGACTGCACTGGGCTAAAACTTGGATTAAAGAGCACAGTGATCCTAAATAGTACAGAGGTCTTTAAGAAGACTCATGGTGTTCACCAAAACATGTCTCCAAAAAATAATACATCTCCAAACATGCCCACACAGCAATATCAAGACAGAATGAGAAAAGCTGCTATAAGAAGAAGAGACTAGGCAGCAAAGTGAGTCCAGTCACCAGCACACATGAACGCACCTTGCAGTGTTGCAGAGTCATGCCTTGGGAAAACTACATGCTTTTTCCTTATGTTGTTGTTAGATGCCATCATACTGGCACCAACTCATAGTGACCCTATGCACAACAGAACAAAACACTACCCAGTCCTGGGCCAACTTCACAATTGTTGCCACGCTTGAGCCCATTGATACTGCCATTTTGCCAATCCATCTCGCTGGGGGTCTTCCTCTTTTTCTTTTATATCTTACCAAACATGATATCCTTCTCCAGTGACTGGTCCCTCCTGACAATATGTCCAAAGGATGAGAGACAAAGTTTGGCCATCCTGGCCTCCAAGGAGCACTCTGGCTGCACTTCTTCCAACACAGATCTATTGGTTCTTTTGGCAGCCCATAGCACTTTGGATATTTTCCTCCAACACCATAACTCAAATGCATCAATTCTTCTATGGTCTTCCTTATTCATTATCCAGTTTTCGCATGCATATGACGTTATTGAAAATACCATGGCTTGGGTCTGGCGCACTTTAGGCCTCAAGCTGACATCTTTGCTCTTGAACACTTTAAAAATGTCTGTGCAGTAGATTTGCCTAATGCAATACATCGTTTGATTTCTTGACTGCTGCTTCCATAAGTGTTGATAGTTGATCCAAGAACGAGGGATATCATTGCTGATGTCCAATGGATGTTGGCTGAAAGCAGAGAATACCAAAAAGTTATTTATCTGTGTGCTTTATTGACTACACAAAGGCTTTCAATTGTGTACATCATCACAAGCTATGGACAACATTGCAAAGTATGAGTATTCCAGAACACTTAATTGTGCTCTTGAGGAATCTGTACGTGGACAAAGAGGCAGTTGTTCGAACAGAACATGGGAACAATGAATGGTTTAAAATTAAGAAAGGTGTGAGATAAGGTTGTATTCTTTCACTATACTAATTCAACCTGTATGCTGAGCAAATCATCCAAGAATCTGGCTTATATGAAGAAAAACATGGCATCAGGATTGGAGGAAGACTCATTTACAACCTGCAATATGCAGATGATACAACCTTGCTTGCTAAAAGTGAAGAGAACTTAAAATACTTACTGATGAAGATCGAAGACCACAGCCTTCTGTATGAATTGCATCTCAGTGTAAAGAAAACAAAAATCCTCACCACTGGACCAATAAACAATATTCTTATCAACAGAGAAAAGATTGAAGTTTTTCTTCATAGAATAGACTTAAACTGTAAATACTCAAACCATAAATGACCACAGTGTCCTATGTGGAAGAATTTTTGTTGCATCCTAGTCAGCTGAAAGTGTGGAACAAACTAAATTAATGAGGAAAAGCTCCCCAAGAACTGATTTAACAGCCTTCTCAACATCTGGACTTACCTAGCCCCATCTTCTCAACATCTGGACTTACCTAGCCCTGCCTTCACAACATCTGGACTTACCTAGCCCCTTCTTCTTGTCTCATATTCAGTTCTGTGATTATATCCACAACTTGTCCCAGCTTCTGCTTCAGAGGTTTTCCCCAAATACAAGTACAAGGGAACTTCAAAAAGTTCATGGAAAAAAATTCATCATCTTTTCACTCCATTGTTCCAGGAACTTTTTTGAATTCCCTAGTATTGTTTGAACAACAGCAATTAGTTAGAACAGAAATAAATGAGAAATAGACCTTCAACATTTTCTCCTTGGGGTCCCTTAGATTTGAACACTAATAATAATAGACTTGGTATGTCCTTAAGGAATTAAAACATCCCTTCGCTTGGTATCAAGTCATTAACAGTGGCAACAAAACCAAGAAGACCTTGAACCCCCAGCACATCTCTGGGCACCCTGGGTCTTCATAGCCCCTATAATGGCTTACCAGGACTAGCCCACTTGTGGAAATTCCAGCAAGCCTTAGTACTTCCCATGTTTCCCACATCTCCCACTCTGGTGGGCTTGTTATTAGCTGCCATTGAGACGGCCTATGGTTCATAGTAACCCCATGAACAACAGAATGAAGCTCTGCCCAGCCCTGTGCCATTCCAATGATCAGACTGCTTGATCCTCAGGGGTTTCATGGATTGATTTTCTAAAGTAGATGACCAGCCTTTTCTTCCTAGTCTCCCTTAGTCTGATGGCTCCATTGAAACAAGTTTGGCATCATAACAACATGCAAACCTCCACTGACAGACAGGTAGTGGTTGCACTTGATGTACATTGGCTGAGCTCAAACCCAGATCTCTTGCAGAGAAGATGAAAATTCTACCAATAAGTCATAAAATCACTTCTGGCTTAGACTCATAATTTCATTCAAGTGCCAAAACACACTATAGCGAGCATCAGAGAAGATACACCAGAGCGACTTGTTCTAAGAGAAACCAGATTCTAAGCCTTTATTGCCCTGCATCTGTTTTTTTATTGAGACAAGAAGAAGAAAGGAGAGAAGAGGAGGGAGGAAGGGGAGAAAGAAGACAATATAATAGTATAAGAGAGAAAGAGAGGGGAAGGGAGGAGGGCAGATGGGGAGAAGAAAGAGGAGAGGAGAGGAAGAGACTGGAGGAAGGAAGAGAACAGGGAAGCAGAGAGGCTGATGGGAGAGGTAGACACCAGTGCAATGATGTAAGACTGATGCTACACTGAATGGCCTCTTGGCTGTTTGGTCCCCAGACATGTGGTTCACCCAGAATACAGTTGTATTCTGAGGGGCAGCTCTTCACTTGAGCCTGGAGAAATTCATATCATTGGTAACAAAGGCAAGACCTGACTGGACTCCCAGGACATAACCACAAAAGACCAAGGGAGACCATTGGCTACTTTAGCTCACTCCCTGGACCAATGTGCTTGAACTCCCTGCAGGATAGTTTCCAGAACATCTTTCAGTCTAGTTTCACATGCCTCAAGTAGTAGGATTTCCATAGCTTCCCATGGAAAGGCAGGGTATATTTCCTGATATCAAAAACCAGTTTTTCCTTGTCTTAACTTTATCCCTGTTATCCTAGGGAATAAACACATGCCTTCAGCATTGTCTTGTTCTCTTAGTGTTTGCTGGTGCCTTTCCTGGGCTTGCTTACTGTACAGCTTCAGCCTGTGTGCCCTGGAACTACAGAGATCAAGAAATGTCTAAGACATATCATGACAAATAAAAGCTTCTCCGTCTGGCGGGCATAAACATAAATGAGATGTGAGCCTAAAATCTCAATAAAGAAGGGATCATCATCAATCCACCCTCGAAGCAGAGTCCCGAGACAGCAGCAGAATTACTCTGCCATGAGAGATGTTCTGCCAATTGGTCCCCGAACGCACTGTGATTAATTTTCACAATCTAATGAGTTCTCCGCCCCAAAAGTGATTCTATGAAACACCAAATGTATTTTATCATATGTATCTTCAATTCATTCACCCTACCTGCTATACTTTTTATTTTATTGTGCCATGGTACGAAATGGGCGCCTGGCATATAAATTGTCATAGTACAAACTTTTGAGAGTTCAGAGTTTGCCTAGTCTTTGCTTTAGATAAAGGAGACAAAGCGGGCTCACTGATGAATACAAGACATTTAGGTATCTTTCTCCACACTTAGAACCTCTTTTCATGATCCAGTAGAACTCCACTAATTAGGTATTGCTAGTGAATCCTGTGGGGGGGGGGGGGAAGGGGGTCCTGGTATGACACTGTAGGAAGATAAGCATTGACTACAAGGTTGGCCTGAATCACAGGGTTGGTGATTCAAACTCACCAGCCACTCCTCAGAAACCCTGTGCAGGGTCACAGTGAGTCAGAATTGATTCACTGGCACTTAACAACAACAACATTGAATGGTACAACAATTAACTAAAATTGTTCATTTAGTGGTACAAACAATTAACTAAAATGTTGGCAATTTGAGTACACCTAGAGAAGCCTGAAAGTCTACTTCTAAAGAATCCAACCCTATGAAGCACAGTTATGCTGACACATGTGGTACACTGTAAGGTGACGTCAACTCAATGACAACTGTTTTTGTTTTTGTTTTAATTGAACCAACTAACTCCAGTCAAACATGTCTCTCTTTTATCTACTACTCCACACCCCGCCTCCAACATATACACACCCTGTCCATCCCATTTTCCTTCAAATATTTTAACATGATGCCTATTTTGTCTCTAACAAACATGGCTTACAGCATTTTATAGCTGGAAATTAGCAAAAACCTAGCTGAAACTTTAAAAAAAAAAAAAAGAGCAGACTAAAGAACTGATATGTAGAAAGAAGAAAAGGTCTAATACTTAATTCTACACACATTTTTTTTCATTCCTTAAAAGTTACATTTATTTACACTAGTGGAGGCAGCAGAACATTGCAATTACGATTAACGCACCATGCTAAATAAGCATCGGGTGCTTCAGGAATATATAGGAGGGGCATCTAGCTCATCATTCTTCTAACTCTTTACCTCCTTGCAGTCCATTCCCCAGAAGAAGTCCAGCCAGATGTAAGCATGGCAAGCATGGCAAGGCTTTATCTCATGTACTTTAGATATGTTATCAAGAGAGACCAGTCCCTAAAAACAGACATCATGCTGCATAAAGTTGTTGTTGTTAATTGCCATTAATGAATTCGGACCCATAGAGACCCTGTATAGGGTTTCCAAGGAGCAGCTGATGAGTTTGAACTGCCAACCTTGCAATTCAAACGGCTTTGCAGTCTGGACATTAACCCACATGGCGATCCTCAACACGATGTACTGAAACATTGACTGCAACAATGGGCTCAAACATAGGAATCATTGTGAGGAATCATTGTGTTTCATTTTGTTGTGCATAATGTCACTATAAGCTGGAACCAACTCCACAACACCTAACAACAACAATCCATTCCCCAGATGGTAGTCAAAGTCATCTTTTTAAAGCATGAATAAGATCAGGTCATTTCCCAATTTAGACAACTTTGAGGACTTCTTGTACATTTAAATTATGTCGACTTTATTGTAGCACATGGAATCCTATAGGGTCAGCACTGGTCTGCAAACCACAAAATTGGCAGTTCAAACTCACCAGCCGCTCCTCGGAAACCCTATACAGGGTCATTATGAGTCGGAACCAACTCAGCAGCACTTAACAACAACACTGTGGCACACACTGCCACACAAGACCAGACTTGGCCTACCTGCCCAACTCCACCTCCTGTGGCATTCCAGATCTACTGGCCTGCTCTCTGTTGCTAGAATACACCATGTTCTTCTTTCCTTCTCAGGGCCTTCCCTCTCTCTGAAATGTTTTCTCTGCCATCCCTCATCCCCCACTTCACCTTGTTGAGACTTTTCAAATGCATCATCTAGTTTACGTGACTAGCTCTTTGTCACTCTTTAGTATGAGTTCATTTGTCATCTCCTCAGAGAAGACGTCCTCTTATTTGCAATCAGTCCCCCATTCATCCACTTAGTCACTTTCATTGTTCAGATTTTTCCCTTTAAACCACTTACCACAATTCTGCCATTTTGTATTTATTTGTATGTTTCCATATTTAATGTTTGTCTTTCCAAAGCACTAGTGTTAGCAATTACTTATTCAGCCTTATATATATTATGCAGAGAACTCTTAGCTCAGGGCCTACACAGATTAGTTCAGCAAATATGAAGTTAAGTCTAAAAGTATTGCTACAAAATGATGTTGTTGTTAAGTGGCATTGAGCTCTAACTCATAGCAACTGTATAGGGTTTCCAAGGAGTGGCTCAAACCAACCTTTTAGTCCAGTGTTTATCCTACAACGCCACATCAATGCTCCGCAAAATGATAGAACTCTTTATTAAATATAGGTTTAAAGGAGCATTCTCGCATCTAAAGAGCATTTTTAAATTAAACATCAAAATGTGAAGCTATTATTTCTCTACTTACCCTCCATCTAGGCCTATACACTTCAAAAGGCAGTGTTTCTGTCTCTCTGCTGCTCAAGATCTTTTTAAAGTGTTGAAAAGCAAAGATGTCACCTTGAGGCCTAAGGTGCACCTGACCCAAGCCATGGTATTTTCAATAACGTCATATGCATGTGAAAGCTGGACAGTGAATAAGGAAGACCATAGAAGAATTAATGCATTTTAGTATAGTGTTGGAGGAGAATACTAAAGGTGCCATGGCTGCTCAAAGAACCAATAGATCCATTTTAGAAGAAGTGCAGCCAGAGTGCTCCTTAGAGGCCACGATGGCCAAACTTCATCTCTTATACTTTGGACATATTGTCAGGAAGGACCAGTTGCTGGAGAAGGATATCATGTTTGGTAAGGTGGAGGGTCAGAAAAAAGGAGGAAGACCCCCAATGAGATGGATTGGCCAAGTGGCAACAATAGTGAGGTTGGCCCAAGATCGGGCAGTGTTTTGTTATGCTGTGCATAAGGTCACTATGGGTCGGTACCAACTCGATGGCACCTAACAACAACAACAATTCTTCCCAGAAGAATTCTTTGCTCTTCAATTTACACATCACAACAGCAGCTTTGGCATCCTTGAGGGACCCAAATGAGCTCCTTTTCAATGTTATTTACATTTGGGAAACAGGAAGTCTGAAAGGGCAATATCAGGGCTGTAGGCTAAATGGGGTAAGGTTTCCCAACAAAAGTCTACCCTGGAAGAACAAATAGGTGCTTTGTTACAATGGAAATGAACTCCTCAGCACAGTTTTCCTGGCCTTTTTCTCACCAATGTAGTTTTCAATGTTTTTTAAGATATCTTCATAATAAGCCCCCGTAATCTTCTTGTGTCCTTAAAGAAATCTATCAAGATAACCTGTTTGGAATACCAAAAAACATTCGCCATAACCTTTTGAGATGACTCTCTGCCTTAAATTTAACTAGCCCAGAAGATCCCCTTGGAAGCCACGCTTGTGGTTGGACCTTTTGTTTGAAGGCACCCTGGTGAGACCTGAGGGAACCTGTTTGCAGTCACCCACTGATCAGAGATAGTTTTCAGATGTTTTGTTTGGAACACCTCAATGCATATATGACCTGGAACCCTAGTCATAGTATTTCTTGACTTATTCTCATACACCTGCTCTTCACTTATCAATTATCTCATTAGCCAACATTTCATATTTAAGACCATAGTAAACAATCTTCCATCTGTTTATTTGGAGCATTCATAAAGTATGTCTGGCAGTAACGAATGTGCAGGTACAAGGCAGAGAGTAACGCTGGTTATGATGGGTAAGGTTATGTGTCAGTTCAACTGGACCTTGAGTCAGTATGGCAGTTATGTAATGATGTAATTTGTCAATTGCATAATTATGTAGTCAGTCTTTAGTTTCATAAAATACTGGTTTTCACATAACAACCTGGTCTTTAGAATGTAACCATATCAATAAATTATACTGGTCTATTTTCTGACAGAACGGCTTCCTGAGGACATGGCAGTGGAGCTGAGTCTTAAAGGGTAGACTGGAGCTAATGAGCAAAAGAGTCCTGGGGTCTTGGGGTGGCGCTGTGTGGTAAAGCATTGAACTGCAAGGTCAGTTTGAACCATAAGGTTGATGGTTCAAAGTTACCAGCCACTCCTTGGAAACCCTATACACAGTCACTCTGTGTCGGAACCAACTCGATGGCACTTAACAACAACAAGTGAACAAAAGAAGTTCAGTGGCATTGCTGCTGCAGGTGAGTCATATGCAAAGGTCTAGACATGAGCAAGCCTGCCCAGACAGGAATTGTAGGTTATCCTGAGTGTCTTGGATAAGGATGAGGTACAGAAGGAAGCAAGGAACGAGAGAAGGCTGAAAATGTAAGGATATAGACATCCCCCCATAGAGGATTAGCAAATGGTTTAAGCAAAGCAGTCATGTCATCCAATTTGTATTTTAGGTAACAAAGGGACTGTTGTAGGCACCCAGTGGGATCTGAAAAGGAGTGGATAAAACAAGAGAAATTTTGAAAATTGGGCAGATTTGATGATTAATTCGATGCTGGGTGAGGAAGAAAGAAAAATTCAACATAACATCTAAATTACGGACTGAGGCCAGAAGGTAAAAAGTTGCCATTAGTCAGAAGCATGATCATAGAAAGAATGTGAATGAATTGTATTTCCTTCAAGTGTAAAATCAAGATTCCCTTATATCGTCCTATAATGATTTTCTCCTGCTTCAAACTCCTTCAGCATTTATTTATACAGACTGTACAGCACTCCAAGCAGGATGGAGTGCCACCAGGCATCTGCAGGAAATTGACACCTTCAAAAGTCATTCACAAAGGTGTGGGCAGGACTAAAGGAAATCAAGGAGGACAGCGAAGCACCTCAGCACTAGTAATGTAGAAAGCTGTCACCTCCCTCATTGGTTCTCCAAAATGACCACTCTCGCTGTTTTCTCTACTTCAGATGCTCTTTCCTCAAATATCGATACAGCTAGATCCGTCACTTCCTTAATTCTTTACTAAAGTATCAACTTGGTCTGGCCTATCTAAAATTGTCAAAAAGCAAAACAAAACAAAAAACTTCTACTCTGTCTTCCTGGCTTTGTCTCCTAAGTACTTATTGAAGTCCTGGTATGGCGATGTGGGCTAATGCGTCAGACTGCAAAGTTGTTTGAACTACAAGGTCGGTGGTTCAACCTCATCAGCTGCTCCTTGGAAACCCTATACAGGGTCGTTATGGGTTGTAATTGACTCGATGGCACTTAACAACAACAACAAGTACTTTTCAGAGTCCCTGGATGGGGCAAATGATTAGCGTGCTCAGCTGTTAATCTCCAAGTAGAGACACCTTTGAAGAAAGATCTAGTGATCTGCTTCCAACGAATCAGTCGTTGAAAACCCTGTGGAGCACAGTTCTACCCTGGCACATATCAGGTACTCATGAGTTGGAATCAATGTAACAGCAACATATCAGTGTAACATACTATGTATTTTACATACTTAAATTTTGCCCTGTCAGTTTCCCCTTCTAGAACATAAGCACTATAAGGATAGAGGTTCGGGTCTGCTTTGTACACTACTGTACCCTCGCATCATGTTGTTAGCTGCCACTGAGTCAATTCCAATGCATGAAGATCCCATGTGTGCTGGGAATGGATAGTAGAACTGCTCTACAGTGTTTTCAAAGTTGGGGCCTTTTGGAAATAAATGGCTAGGCCAGTCTTCCAAGGCACCTGTGGGTGAGTTCCAACCACCAACGTTTCAGTTCGTAGTTGAGCTAGCGGTTGAGCAGTAACCTAGGGATTTCTGCTTCACACATTGTTGCTATTAAGTGTTGTCGAGTTGGTTCTGATTCCTCATAATGACCCTGTATAGGGTTTTCAAGGAGCAGCTGGTGGACTTGAACCACCGACCTCTCAGTTAGCAAGTAGAATGCTAATAAATATTTGTTGAACAGCTCAATAATGCCCATCTCAGAAGTAAGAATAAAGTAGGATATATATTAACCTGACTCCTGGAGTATTTTGCAATAATTTTATAATACAAGGAAAATGTTTGACCAGATTTGCTCATACAGCCTCATGAGTACCTATCCAAATCCCTTTGGTTTCTATCAACTGGATTAACACAGTCTTATGTGTTGTTGCTGCTTTTAAGTGCCATCGAGTTGGTTCCTACCCCTGTATAGAGTTTCTGAGGAGTGACTGGTGGTTGTGAACCAACAACCTTGCAGTTAGCAGCTCAGTGCTTATCTTACAGTGCCACACCATGACAGTCTTATGTACGTTCCAAAATTCTTGGGTTACCCAAAGCTGTGCATAGTAGTAGTTGTCGTTGTTGTTGTTATGTGCCGTGGAGTCGGTTTGGACTCCTAGTGACCCTGCACAGGTTTTCCTAGGCTGTAATCTTTACGGGAGCAGAATGCCTCATCTTTTTCCTGTGGAACCACTGATAGTTTCAAACTGCTGACCTTGAGGTTGACAGCCCGACTCATAACCACTACGCTACCAGAGCTCCTTTGTTGTTGTTAAGTGCCTTCAAATAAGTCCCAACTCATAGTGACCCTGTATAGGGTTTCCGAGGAGCAGCTGGTGAGTTTGAACTGCTGACCTTGGTGTTCAAACCAACCTTGTGGTCCAGTGCTTTATCCCACAATGCCATACCAGGACTCCCAGGCTAGTAGCAGAGCTGAATAATTCATCATGCTTTCATATTTAAAATTCATGTAAATTCTGTAATTGCCTTTGCTCTGGTGTGGTACCTTGAATTTACTCGATGTGACTTTCTATCCAAAATCTTCTTAACTCCCACCAAATGATTGGGTGGAACCACGCAAACAGGATGTACAGGATTCTAATATCAAGTTTATTAGTTTTGCCATCCACTAAGTTTGAAAACAGCCACCTCAGAAGCAATAAACTTGACCTGGAAAAGCAGTGAAGGCGGAGGCAGTAGCAGAGGTACCTCCTAACGAGACAGAGCAGCTGCAGACTTCCAGGCCCACGGACCTAGTAAAGCCAAGTGCCTACACACAAGAGGCTGGCTTACAGAATGTGCCCTCTGGGCATACACAGACTGCCTAAAGGAGCTACGTAACACTTGCCAAGCAGGGCAGAGGCTGAGGGCCACATGGCTGAGAGAAGACATGATCGAGTGGTGCCTACAGTTCGGCAGAGAAAAGGTGTTCCTGACTGGAGAACGTCTGCATCCTAAATTGTCTCTGGTCCTGAATTATGCACTGTTGGCTTCCTGAATAAACTCCATATTAGTGAGTATTGTCTCTGAGTTCTGTGTGGCTATTGCAAACCCAGCTGTAAAGTGAATGATGCCTAACTCAAGACAAGGTGGTGGTAAAGACCTTATGAGAAATGTATAAGATGCATTTTTACCAACTGCAAAGTACTTTAAAAAGTATGACGTATAATCATAACCTCTCACCAAATTCATCATCTAACACAGAAAATAAGATTTCCCGGAGACAAGACACACTAGGATAGTCGTCACTGCAAAGCAGCCTGGGGTACCCTGCGGAACTAATCTGATCCTGGCTGAGTTAGGCCTGTTTGTCACTAGAATTATGGGCAGGGCAGGAGGGAAAAGATTAGTCTTGGCAACGTCCTCCTTAACCTCTTCATGAGGATGATTAACGAGCAGATTTATTTGGGCTGCTGAAAGGAAAATCTCTTTAGATCTTGAAGGCCACAGCATATTTCACACATCAATGCATAATGCAGACAAAGGGTTAGGGATCAAGGTTAGAGTTGCATACAGATGGAAACTGGGCAGATTATAATAACAAAAATTACTGTTTTAGAGGTCTTACTCTCAGGCAAGTGCGAAAATACTTCTGTTCCATTATATATATATATATCACTTAGAATGCGCTGGACTGCAAAGTCAGTTTGAACCTCAAGGTCCGTGGTTCAAGCTCACTAGTCACTCCTTGAAAACCGTATGCAGGGTCGCTATGGGTAGGAATTGACTCAACAACACTTAACAACAACAACAGCAATACATAAATAAGGAGTCCTAGTGGTACTGCCTGGGAGAAAGACGAGGCAGTCTGCTTCAGTGAAGACTGACACCTCAGAAACCCTGGGGAGCATTCTACCCTGACCCACAGGGCGGCTAGAAGTCAAAATCAACTCAACTACAATAG
>NW_006408524.1:9072080-9072725 GCF_000296735.1 Chrysochloris asiatica | reverse complement strand
CTGACAATATGTCCAAAGTATGAGAGACGATGTTTGGCCATCCTGGCCTCTACAGAGCACTCTGGCTGCACTTCTTCTAAAACGGATCTATGGGTTCTTTTGGCAGCCCATGGCACTTTCAATATTCTCCTTCAACACCATAACTCAAAAGCATCAATTCTTCTACAGTCTTCCTTATTCATTGTCTAGCTTTCACATGCATATGAGGTTATTGAGAATACCATGGCTTGGGTCAGGTGCCCCTTAGTCCTCAAGCTGACATCTTTGCTTTTCAACACTTTAAAAAGGTCTTGTGCAGCAGCTTTACTGTACAGCATTAGAATATCAACGTGAGAAAGCAAATGCAAAATCAGAAAGAACATTGAAATTGTTCATCAGAAATTGTTGTTAGATGCCATCAAGTCAGTTCTGCATAGCAACCGTATGTACGAACAGAACAAGACACTTCTCGACCCTACAACATTGTCACAACCATTGGTATGTTTGAGGCCGTTAGTGTAGCTACTCTGTCCTTCCATCTCATTCACCAGAAATAGCCAGACTTATTTGTCACTTCTTACTGAAAGCAAAATAGGGCTATTTTGTTTGGAATTTCTTTCTAATACCTCCTAAAGTATTTAAAATAAAATTTGGCTCTACTATTGT
>NW_006408524.1:9063671-9070473 GCF_000296735.1 Chrysochloris asiatica | reverse complement strand
GGCGTCTCTGCTTCTGTGGGTAGGGTCCCGCTCTCCCCTCTTCTTCATTGATGGTCCCAGGGACCTCCGCTCCTAGACTGAAAAGTTAATCACTCCCCTCCTTGCTACAAAACGTCTACCTTTACTCCATGGTCTCTTTTGAAATCTACTGAAGCCAGTAAGAAATCTCTCCAAATCTTTGTTTTTCTTTATAGGTAATCTGATTTTTGTCTCTGGTGACTTTCAGGCTTTTTTCTGTGTCCAGGATTTTCTGCCTTCACATCCTGCAGTTTCACTGGGATATGCCTTTGGATATTTTCAATCCTACTCAGCATCCTGAGTCTTTTCTTTCGTAAAACATTGAGTTGTGAAGTATAAGATGCAGAGGAAAGTATAAAAGTACATATGCATATAAATACATGTATAACTTAGCAAAATATTGTGAAGAGAATATTCATGCAACCCTTCTCAGTTCAAAACAATTGAACACTGCCAAAATTCCATAAGCCACCTATGTTTCCCTTCCCAATTACAACCGCCCCTTCCAATTAAAAAAAAAAAACTCACTATCTTGAATTTCTTCTCTTGTTTATTTTTCTTTGTGTTTTACCATCATGTCTGCATCTCTACACAATATGATTTAGTTTTGTCTAATTTTTTTAACTTTGTATAAATAGAATCATCCAGAATGTATTCTTTTAGTCTGACATCTTTTATTCAGTATTAAGACTTATCTATGTTGTTGTTGCATGTTTTGTTGTTATTGTTAGGTGCCATCGAGTTGGTACCAACTCATAGTGACCTTCTGCACAGCAGAACAAAACAATGCCCGATCCTGGGCCAACCTCACTATTGTTGCCATGCTTGAGCTCATTAATGCTGCCACTTGGCCAATCCATCTCGCTGGGGGTCTTCCTCTTGTTCTCTGACCCTCCAGTTACCAAACATGATATCCTTCTTCAGCGACTGGTCCTTCCTGACAATATGTCTGAAGTATGAGAGACGAAGTTTGGCCATCTTGGCCTCCAAGGAGTATCTGGCTATGCTTCTTCCAGCACAGATCTTGTTGCATGTAGGGGCCGTTTATACCTTTTCACCATTGTATAGTATTTCATTGTAGGATTCTACCACAATTTATTTGTTATTTATAGAGGTTATTTGTAGTTCTGGGTGAACAACACTGCTCTGAACATTTTTTGTGTATCATGGTACATATAAGTCTGCCTATGTTTCTAATGTGTCGTTTCTCTTTATCTTTCTGATTTATAGAAGTTCTAAGTGTTTTCTGTTACTATTGGTGTGACGCTGTAGGATCAGCATTGGACTGATAACCACAAGGTCAGCAGTTCAAATCCACCAGCTAGCTGCTCCTCAGAAACCCTATACAGGGTCACTATGAGTCGGAACCTACTTGACAGTACTTAACAACAACAACAACAATGTGTTTTCTATCTAAAACAGTAAGTCCTTTGTTAGTCATTATGTGTTGTAAATACCTTCCCCTACTCTGTATTTTAAGGAGCTCTGGTGTAGTGGTTGTGAACCGCAAGGTCAGCAGTTCAAAACTACCAGCTGTTCCGTGGGAGAAAGATAAGGCTTTCTGCTCCCGTGAAGATTTACAGCCTCGGAAACCCTGTACAGGGTCGCTGTGAGTCGGAACTGACTTTACGGCACACAGCCACCTACCACCACCACTCTGTATTTTGCTTTTTAATCTGGGGTCTTTTTGTGATTGTTGCTATTCAGTGCCATCAAGTCAACTCAATTCATAACAATCCTACATAGGGCTTCCAAGGAGCAACTTGTGAGTTTAAACCACTGACTTTTGGTTAGCAGCCCAGTGCTTATCCTACAGCACCACACCAATGAGTCTGATTTGTCTTCCGGTCTTGAAAACTTAATCATTCTGCCCTTGAATATTTTCTCAGTCATTTTCTCTATCATGTCAGTCTGGAACTCTTACACTGGAGCTTCTTTGTAAGTTTTGCCTGTGAATTCATCTTCTGTAGAAATGTTGGCCTGTGGATGTTTTTCTGTGTGCCTCATAATTGTTGAGGCCACAAGAAAGGCAGGGGGATTCTGTTACCTCTACCTGGGCTGGGCCCTTGAGGGTTTGATTTTTAATCCAATCATTCATCTTGGGATTTTCACATTGTAGTAGTGAGAGTTCAGGGTTCCTATCTTTCAAATGACTTTTTCCATCCGTATCCCAGGTATATTGCTATCTTTTGACCAGGACTGGGAACTGGTGGAAATGTTTAGGTGTCAATTCACAAAAGTTATCACATTCCTGACTCCTGGCTCCATTCAGGGACTCCATTTCTATTTTTCTGTGCAGGCCCTGTGGACTGTCCTCCCATCCAGCCCAGCCCCCTGTGCACCTCATGGTTTCTTGAGCCATTCACTTCCTTTGCTAATGAACTGCTTCTGAAACCTGAGGATATCCTTTGCCATTTTTGAGCTTACTATTTAAAATAGTTTATATTTTATAAACTACGTTTTATGTCTTTAGAACAGAAGTAGGGTTAAGTTAGCAACCAGATGTCTTCTTGAAAAAACAAAACTTGAGTAAACTGAGTGTTTTTTTAAATTCTACAGTATATGTTGCATTGGAATAAATTCAAAGCTGCAGAGTAGATAGTTACCTCCTTCCTTCTAAACCCACTCACCCATGGTAATTACTGACAACAATTTGGTACAGATTCTCCCAAATTTGATTCTATGTATATACAAACATGTACAAGGGGGCTTCCAAAAGTTCATGGGAAAATTCTATTATCTTTTGATTCCATTCGCCATGAACTTTTTGAAGCCCCTTCATATGTATATCTACATAAAAGAAGTGGATTGACATTTATTTCAGCTAAATTCTATCCCCCAAAAGTATGTATTATAAATCCTAACATCTTTACCTGTGTTCTGTAAGCACTGGACTTCGAACCACAAGGTCAGCAGCTCAAACCCACCAGCTTGCTCTTTGGTCTTTCTGTTCCCGCAAAGATTGAGAGCCTTGGAAACTCTATACAAGGTTGTTATGAGTCTTAACTGACCCTTTTGCAGTTAACAACAACAATAATCCTGTTTGGGAATGGATTCACTTTGTTATGTTGTTGTTGTTGTTGTTGTTAAGTGTCGTGTCGTCAAATTGACTCCGATCCATAGCAACCCTGTATAGGATTTCCAAGGAGCAGCTGGTGAGCTTGAACCACAGATCCTGCAGTTCAAAAGACTTTGAATTCTGATGCGTTAGCCTGCAATGCCATATCAGGACTCCCTTTGTTATGTGAATGAATCACAATTAGTATAGGGAGGGTGTATCTGAAGTCTGGGATCACTGGCTCACAACATTGGCAGTCCAAGCCCAGCAGGGGCTTCTCAGGAGAAAGATGAACCTTTCTGTTCCTGGAAAGCTTTATAGCCTTGGAAACCCTATACAGGGTCACTATGAGTTGTAATAAACTCAACAACCCTTAACAACCACAGCAGCAAATACCTTGAGTCAATCTCTTTTGAGATATAAAGGAGATTAAACAAGCAAGCAGCAAGCAGAGCTGGAGGAAGAGAGATGCCAAGTCGCAAGAGCAGAATCTCCAAGAGTCAAGGACCTTCCTGCAGACAAGGACAGAGAGAAAGTCTTCCTCTGAGTTGACACCCTGAATTCAGACTTATAGCCTCCTAAACTATAAGAGAAAAAAAAAGACTCTGTTTACTAAATCCACCCATTTGTGGTATCTCTTTTATAACAGAATTAGATAACTAAGACATTATTCAAAATATTTGTGGTTCCTGACTACGGAGCTCCTTCCTGAAGAAAGGTTAATACTTCTTTAGTCAGTGATGTGTGCCACTTCAAAATAGAAGCCCTAAGAGCCATTTTGTGCTTCTGCCATCCTCTTTTTCCTTTCTCATGAGAACAGTGATGTCTTTCATAGGGACGGCTCCTTCAGCCTGGATCTCGGAGTGACAATGTGAGACAGACCAACAGCCACTCCAAGCCACCATGCATGCAACATGAGTAGCCACTCACTTGTCTGTTTTAAAAAATGAGATTTACATGTTGTTCACTGCTGCATCATATTTTAGCCTAATCTACTTCATACAGTTGGTGATGGTGTGCCGTGGAGTTGGTTCTGACTCATAGCAACTTTGTATAGGGTTTCTGAGGCTGTAAATCTTTACAGGAGCAGAAAGCCTCATCATTCTCCCATGGAATGACTGGCAGTTTCAAACTTCTGACCTTGAGGTTAGCAGCACAACTAGGAACCACTAAGCTACCAGAGCTCCTTTCATACAATATATAAAAAGACAAAACTATTTCTTTTTCAGCAATTGATTCAGACTATAAATATTGCTCTTCAACTTCCTATTTTCAATTGTTACTGTTAGCTGCCAATGAGTCAGTCCCTGACTCATGGTGACCCTACACACAATGTAACAAAATGTTTTTCATCTTCCCCTTGGTCAGCTGCACATCAATTGTTGTGATCCATAGAGTTTTCATTGCCTGATTTTTACAAGTAGATTGCCAGACCTTTCTATCTAGACTCTCTTAGTCTGGAAGCTCTGCTAAACCCTTTTCAGCATCATAGCAATATGCAAGCTTCTACTAAATTAAGACATATTCGAAATGATTATGATTTCAGTATTAAATAGAGGGTCAGCAAAAAAGAGAAAGACTCTCAATTAAATGGATTGCCACAGTGGCTGCATACAACAATGGATTCAAACATAACAGTTGTGGGGACGGTGTAAGACAGTGTATATGGTCACTCTTACCAGCCATTCCCTGGAAACCCTATACAGGGTCACTATGGGTCGGAACCGACTCAATAACACTTAACAACAACAAGGACTCCCAAGATAAGTAGATAATAGATCAGGTCACTGGCTTAAGCCCAAAGAATCATAGATCAGAGCACAAGCCAAGTGCAAGACCCAGATGTAGCAAAGAGCAAGCAAGTGTTGCCTGAGTGTCTAATATATTGGAAACAGGCCACACAACCAAGAAAACATGCTTTCAATTGATTGGCTGCTCATAGCAGACCTCATGGAGTTGAATACACCAAGTTAGATCTCATTATGTGAATAACTACATCTCAAAACCATAAACCACTGAGAATCCTGACGCAGTCAAATTGACACAAAACCTTAACTATCACAGTATTTCATGTCCCTTTGCTTCCAGCAAACAAGGTTGTGCTATCTGCATATCAAAAATTGTTAATGAACCTTCTTCCAATGCTGATGCCACATTCCTCATCATATAGTTCAGTTTCTCGGATTATTTACTCGGCATAAAGATGGAATAAGTATGGTAAAAGGATACAACTCTGACACACCTTTCCTGATTTTGAACCAGTCATTTATCCCCTTGTTCTGTTCCAAAACTGCATCTTAGTCTATATACAGCTTCCTCCTAAGCATAATTAAGTGTTCTGGAATTCCCATTCTTTATATTTTATCCATATTGTTATAATTCATACAGTTGAATGTCTTTGCATAGTCAATAAAGCACAAATAAACATCTTCCTGGTATTCTCAACTTTAAGCCAAGATCCAGCTCTCTTCAGTAATGATATCTCTCATTCCACATCCTCTTCTGAATCCTGCTTGAATTTCTAGCAGCTCCCTGTCAATGTATGACCACACTTGTTTTTTAATTGTCTTCAGCAAAATTTTGCTGCATGTTATATTAATGATATCATTTGATGATTTCCACATTCTGTTGGGTCACCTTTCTTGGGAACGGAAACAAATTATAGATACCTTCTAATCAGATGGCCAGGTAGCTGCGATCCAAATTTTTTGGCATAGATGAGTGAGTGACTCCAGTGCTACATCCATTTATGGAAACATTTCTATTTGTATTCCATCAATTCCTCCAGTCTTATTTTCATCAGTGTAGTTTGGACTTCTTCGAGACCTTTTAATTTTTCTATGTTCAAGATAATTACTATTCAAGTTTATGGAGTCCTGATGTGGCGCTGTGAGCTACTGCATCAGACTGCAAAGTCGTTTGAACTGCAAGGTCGGTGGTTCAAGATCACCAGCTGCTCCTTGGAAACCCTATACAGGGTTGCTATGGGTCAGAATCAACTCAACGACACTTAACACCACCAACAACATTCAAGTTTATGCACCAACCACTAAAGCCAAAGATGAATAAATCTACCAATTTCTTCCGTTTAAAATGTAATCAAATTCACTGATAACAACAGCGATTGGAATGCAAAAGTTGGAAACAAAGAAGGGTCAGTAGTTGGAAAATATGGTCTTGGTGATAGAAATGATGCTGGAGATAGCATGATAGAATTTTGCAAGACCAATGACTTACTTATTGCAAATACCTTTTTACAACTACATAAATGGCGACTATACAGGTGGACCTCACTAGATGGAATGCAGAGGAATCAAATTGACTATATCTGTGAAAAGAGACGATGGAGAAGCTCAATATCATCAGCCAAAGCAAGGCCAGAAGCCAACTGTGGAACCGACCATCAATTGCTCATATGCAAGTTCAGGATGAAGCAGAATTCCTCTATTTTGTATACAGCCACAAGAAATCCGAACTATAACACAAGTAGATACATGCACACCAATGTTCATAGCAGCACTATTCACAATTGCGAAAAGATGGAGACAACCTAAGTGCTCATCAATGGAAGAATGGATAAGCAAACTTTGGTACATCCACACAATGGAATATTATGCTACTCTGAAGAATAAATAATAAGGAAACTGCAAGCCACCACATAACATGGATGAACCTTGAGAACATTATGCTGAGTGAAATTAGTCAGTCACAAAAGGCGAAATATTG
>NW_006408524.1:9050881-9061807 GCF_000296735.1 Chrysochloris asiatica | reverse complement strand
AGACTTGCAGAATGTGCCCTTTGGTGGTTTAAATTATTACAGATGCCTGAGTGTTTTTTAAAAAAAAAAAAAAAAAAAGAGCTAAAATGAATAGAGAGAAATACTGTTAACTGATGGTACATGGAGGGGATTATAATCATTGTAATGAAACAAAGTATATGATTTTTTAATGTAAAACTGATGATCTGCCCTATAAACTTTCACTCAATTCACAATAAAAACGTTTTTAAAAAGAAAAAGAAAATTAAAGAAGTTTACAGAACCAAAATATTAGCTTGAGTATTGTATTCACCCTCCTGAATTTAGAGACCATCTCAAGGACAGATTTAATGTATTAGACACTAATGACCGAAGAGTAGAAGAGTTGTGGGATGACATCAAGAACATCATATAAGAAAGAAAAGTCATTAAAAAGAATGCAACAAGATAAGAAAAAAGGCATATTAGCCTGACACATTTATATTCTCAATATAAATGCAATAGATTCTTTGAATTTCCTAGCTTTCATTTCTTTGGTTGTCATTGAGAATATACACAGTAAAACATGCACTGTGCCAACAATTTCTATGTGTACAAATTCAGTGACATTAATTACATTATTCAAGTTGTACACTCATCATCATTCTCCTTCTCTGAGTTCTTCCTGTCACGTGAACACAAACTCACTGCTCCCTAAGCTTCCTATCTGATTTTTCTAGCTGTTGTTACCAATTTAATCCCACATAGATAGTTCTTTAAAAAGCATAATACTCAAGACGGACATTAACTAAGCTAAATTATTGATTCACTTTAAGAAGATTCCAAGGGATATTTTTGGTTTAAGGTTTAAAGATCAACTCAGAGCAATAGTTACCAGTGTGGTTAAGTGCCTATATAGGGTTTCTGAGGAGCAGCTGGTGGATTTGAACTGCTGACCTTGTGGTTAGCAGTCCAGTGCTTATCCTACAGCACCACATCAGTACTCATAGATCCAGAAAAATCTGGAACCTGTGAGAATTTTTAATTCTGTTCTGTATTTTCCCCTTTTTGATCCGAATCTTTCCTAGAATCTTTGATCAAAATGTTCAAGCATTATAACTGGGCACCATCCAGCGTCTCTGATCTTAAGACAAAGGAGGCAGTTGTTCATGGAGGCAATAGCCATGCTTTCCAAATCCTCCTCCTATTTCTGACTCTTCCTCTTCCTCTTGATTGCCTTAGGCAAAGAGAGACTAACTGTATACCTTGAATTTGGCCTTCAATTGTTGTGGGGTCATGAGTCTCTCTATTTTTGACTATTCAGACCATTCAGCTGACTTTCAAAGTTCCTCTGCCAACAGCAGAGAAAGATGTAAACATTTTAAATGGCTCAAGCCAGTGAGGTGTTTTTCTAATCTTTCTATACATCTATATACTCTTTGATTGTTAGCCAGCTGCATCATCCTTAGTAGGAAGAAAAAGTAATGATGTTAGATGAATATCATAGAACTGACACTAACTTAGGCCTTAGCTATCTTTCTGCATGAAAGTATTACTCCAACAAAAGAAAATTGTTGTTATAAACAACTGTATGGACATTATAATAAAGCCATTTTTCATTCTAATTTTCCCTAAATTAGAGTCTAGAAACTTCTAGACAGAGCCCAAAGTATCAGACTTTGTGCAATAAATAGTCTTCGACAAAGTCTTCAACCAACCCTGCTCAGCGTCACCCAACCAGACCCAAACACTTCCAGCTCACTCACTGGCACATTCAACCTTGACCACAGTTGTAATATTTGCCTCAGAGTTCTGTGCTATTCCCACCACCAATGCTAAGCCTGGTCTTTCCACTTTCCTATTTCTTGGCAAGAATGTAAAATAAGTGGCTTCTGCTCAGATTCCCTGCGTCAGCTCTGCAACTCCCAAGAATCACCTACCTTTATGGTGGTCTTCAGATCCCAAGGTGAGATTGTTGTTGTTGTTGAATGTCATCAAGTCAATTACGACTAATAGCAACCCTGTAGACGGTTTCCAGGAACTGGCTGGTGGGTTTGAACCACTAATCTTGTGGTTAGCAATCCAGTGCTTATCCTACAGCACCGCACCTACTAGACTGTCTAAGGTTCTGATTCCAAAACATACCCTAAGCTCCAAATTTGTCCTTTTCTACTCTCATCTGCCCTACCGACCACTACAAGAAATGAACACAGCTATGTCCTGGCCTTTCCATGTCTGTCCTTTGATAAACTAGAATGTGTTTATCTTCTTTTCCTATAAATTCAAAGTCCAGTTCAAATGTCTTCTCAAAATCTTCCCTCACCTTTCCAACAGACATCTTTCCTTAGTCAGAAAAATTTATCTATACCTTTCTTTAGCTGTGTGCTTTAATGGCATTTTACCTTCTGTGTTATATTGTGGTATTTTCATGTCTGAGATTATTTTCTTTCGTAGATTATAAGCTTTTTTTGCTGGATGAGAGCTCACAGTCAAGTCAGAGAGATAGGATGTTATCCATGTTTGAAATATCTTTGTGCTCACAACCTGGCCTGCTGTTTGTCACTTAGTAGTCACAGAATGAATACACCAATGAGTTCTCCATCTTCCTAAAGCACTAGAGGCAACCTAGTAGTCTCAAGGGAGTAATTCATCCCTGAAGTGAACTTGTTCAAAATCCACTAAGTGGCATAGAAGACGCTCTGTTCATCCCTGCACATGGGCTCGTGGGGGAGATTAAACCAATTTGGCTATTCTTTGTACTCGATTTCTTTTTTGGACAGACTTACAGGACCCACAGAAATTTTTCAATCTGAACCAACACACAAAATATACAAGAATTAGTTGAGGCCTTTCCTCCCAATAAAACGGCTATCGTTTAACTGGATTTTGTTGTTGTTGTGTGTCATTTGCTTCAGAACCTATAAGTTCCAGGCCATGCAGAGTTCTGAAAGCAGTTATGACATGTTTTCATGAACCTGAATACTACAACCAAAATTGTATACAAGGACAACTTTCATTACCCAATATCTGATAATTTGGGAAGAAATGAAAACTTTGCCTCGCCAGTATTCCCATCTCTGTGATTTATTCTTTTCAGAAGAAGTTAAAAAGAGAAATGGTAAAAAGTGAAACTTTTGGCGAGTTTCTTTCATGGCTATCCTCCTTGGAAATTGGATATAATCTCTCTCTTTCCCCACATAGAGAACTGTCACAAATCCATGGGAAAGTTTTCCCCCTAAACTCAGCTGCAAATTAGAAGCTCTGGAGAAGAGGGATAAAAAAGAAACAGAAAGGAAAAGCTAAACACTGACCTCCATTAAGCTGACTCGACTAAACAAATGGAGAGGCTCAATTGCTACACTTCATGTCACTGTGCAGGGAGTCGCTTCCGTTTTATTGCTATAATAAATTCAGACCAGAAAGCGATAGAATATTGGCATTTCAATCAAGACAGCTTCAGATAGGTACACGTGCTCATCATACCCATGCATGCAAGCACAGGCTTTCTCGTACACCCTCCCCACCCAGCCCACTCAGTTCTGTGTATTGAAAGCTTTATAAGGGAAAGCCTGCAGGATATCCAGAGATCGCTGACAAGATTCAAAGGGATGGAATTTTACAAATCCGTATGAAAGAACCTAGACTCCTTGCCAATGGGAATTTGAAATAGGTCCCTCCATTCCTCTGACTGTGCAGAAGAAAGAAAAAAAAAATCATAAACAAGTTGCCAAGAAAATACATCCCCACAGAGTCCACCACCCTCAAGCTAAGTGCTCACTGTCCCTTCTTCTTTAAGAACTGGCAATAGTGACATTACTGGGATAATATCAAACTGCCTGACACCTTCAATCATTCGGCAAATTATAAAACAGGGCTATGTCACTTCAGCAACTGAAATAAGGAGGCAGATCGACATTATCAAATAAGCACACACAGTGCTGGGGTATAAGAAATGGGGCAATATTTCAAGTGCTTGGGAAGTGACAAATTTTATGTTGAGCCACATCTACTGCAGAGCACCATATGATTTTTCTTCCAATGCAGACATTGTATGAGGGTAAACTGCTCTGTGCACATTTGTAAAGTATTTATATCCCATCAGCTTTCTTGCCAGGAGGAAAATAATAGTGGTTCTTTGCACATATGCCAGATGGGTTTTATAATGGAAGCCAGAGCCTGTTTCTAAGTAAATTATTAAATCACCAGCTCTTTAATGAAATAGAATTGTCTACACTGATCTTGCAGATAAAAGATGCTCCTTTGTAGAGAATGAATGTTCCAGAATAGGAGAATCAATTCAACCAAATGCTTCAGAAAAAGGTGGGAAGGAAAGGGAACCCGTATTTATTGAGTCGAATGCCAGACACTGAGTAGGCATTTGTTACAGGATTTCACTAAATCCAAATATCAAGTCTGCAAGAAAAAAGCATTACTCTCACATGAGAGATGAGACTATATGACCTGCACAGCTACATGATGCTAAACAGTGTTAGAAATGAGATCTGGTATCTGTTATTGCTGCTAGGTGCCAGCAAGTCAGTTCCAATTCATAGTGACCCTTCATAGGGTTTCCAAGGCTATAAATATTTACAGGAACAGAAAGCCTCATTTTTCTTCCACAGAGCATCTGGTGGGTTTGAACTGCCGACCTTCTGGTTAGCAGTCCAGTGCTTATCCTACAGCATCACTAGAGCTCCTTACCTATAAATCTTTGTTTTTGTTGTTGATCTTGTATGCCATTGAGTCGGATCCGACTCATAGAGACCTTGTATAGGGTTTCCAAGGAGTGGCTGGTGATTTTGAACCACAGACCTTGCGGTTCAAACCGACCTTGCGGTCAAGTGCATTATCCTGCAGCACCACACCTATTGTTGTTGTTGTTATTGTTAACTGCCAGTGAGTCATTTCCAACCCATAGCAACCCTGTGTAGGGTTTCCAAGGCGCAGCTGGTGAGCTTGAAACCACTGAACACAAAGTTGTGTTCAAACCAACTTTGCAGTCCAGCGCATTAACCCACAGTGCCACACCAGGACTCCAGCACCACAACTAAGCTCATTTAAATACTGTATGCAGAACTCTCAATCTGGACAAAGTTGGCCAAGATAATTTTGCTCTGGATTTTCAAGCCAAAATTAAATATGCTTTTAATAACCTGTGACCTAATCACCTGTCAACCAATGTGTACTAAAGTCCATATACATTGGCTAATTGGTGGTAATCTAGCACATGAGGTGTCCATATGCCCCAGTAGAATTGCTATTGGAGTCCTAGTGTGGCACCATAGGATATGCAGTCAACCTCAAGGTCGGTTTGTGGTTCAAACTCACCAGCTGCTCAGCAGAAACCCTATACAGAGTCACTATGAGTTGGAACTGACTCAATGGCACACAACAATTGCTACTAGCAAAAAAGAAACACTAATCACAAGTGTAGTCAGAACCAGGGGTGGACTGCCCAGTAAGTAATGTAAGTATGGGTTTACTTGTGCTTACTTGCTAATCCACAGTGAACAGTTTCACATGGGTTTCACCACATGGTGTAAAACATGTGAAGCTGCTCAATACAGATAGTATTGCTTACTGAGTACTCCGTCACTGTCAGACGTTGTCAATCTGAAAAGGGGTTTTCATTCTGTAGGAAGGTGCTGTGGGGTTGGAAGAGAGATTAATGCTAGCCATTCCAATAAGCAGAATCTTTGATGTGGTAAAAAAAAAAAAAAAAAAATTTAATTAATTGTTCACCACAGATTCAGAAGTAAGCCTGTGCTTACCTTGCTTATTGGGTAATCCAACACTGGTCAGAACAAATTTTTTAAAGAGTTGAATTGAGTGGAAAGCTATAAATCATCTAATCCATCTATCCATTTGCTCAATTAACAAGTATTTATTGAGTGCCTATAAACTATGCTCTAAATACTGGGGACCCAGCAGTAAACAAAACATCATCCCCTTTCTCATGGATCTTACATTCAAATGAAGAAGACAGCCAATAAATAAGAAAATAGATAATAGTGTAATGACAAAAATAAGGCAGATTTACAAAGGGAGACAGAATGCTTGGAGTTCTAAGATAATTAGCTGAAAGCCTCTCTGTTAAGATAACATTTCAATAGATTCCCCAAAGGAGGTGAAAAAGCAAGACATATGTGGGTAGTGTGTCCACAAAGGGGGAACAGCAAGTGCAAAGGTACTGAGGCAGCAATGTGCTTAATATGTTCAAGGGCAGCAATAAGGTCAGCAAAAATGAAAAGAAGTTAGTGTGGGAGAAAATAGATAGATTAAGGCATATTAATAATCTGATTTAAACAATGGGAAAATATGATATTTATCAGTTAATTGGTGGTAGGGAGAAATGGAAAGAGAAAGGAGAGAAAGGAAAAGGAATTAAGTAATTCAGTAAACTAAAGTCCCTCAAAGAGAAGCAGTTGATACCTGGTTAAATAAGAAAAAGAAAAATTATAGCTAACATTTATTGAGCATTTAGAATTGTGCCAGGTATAATTCTAAGAGCATTTTATGGTTATTCATTTAATCCTAATGAAATTTACAGGCGGTCATTATTATTCAGTGTTACAGATGAGGAAACTGAGGTACAGAGAAATAAGTAACTTGTCTAAAACCATTCCATTAGTAAGTGGCAAAACCAAGATTCAACCAAAATATTTATGCATTCAAAATTAGACCACTCATAAATTATCCCTGGGGAAACGTGAAGACCTCGAATCTAGGAAGTAAATTAAAACGACAAGCACATGTAAGGGAAAGTCCAAGAATCACATACAGTGAACATACAGTGCATTACTTCAATTAAATATGTTGTTGCTATTGTTATGTGCCATGGCGTCAATTCCGACTCATAGCGACCCTGTACAGGGTTTCCGAGGCTGTAAATCTTTATGGGAACAGAAAGCCTCATCTTTCTCCCGTGGAACAGTTGGCAGTTTCGAACTGCTTACCCTGAGGTAAGCAGCCCGATTCATAACCACTATGCTACCAGAGCTCCTTTCAATTAAATATTTTAAATATTATTCAAAATAAATAATTGTTTTAAATATGGTTGCAAAACTGAAAAAAAAGGTTTTCTAAATCATGAAAAATATTTTTTTTACTTATAATTTGTGCTTTCTATATTTGCCTAGCCTACCCTAATTTTCCTCCTAATATACTAATCTTAGTAAATTCTTAGTTGATTTAATCTGGATATATGTTGCTGTTATTGTTACTGCTGTCATGTGCCATTGAGTCAGTTCCACCTTGGGTTTCCAAGGAGTGTGACTGGTGGGTTTGAAGCATCGAACTTGCTGTTCAATGATTTATCCCTACAGTGTCACACCAGGACACAGCTTATTATTACATAATTATAATGGAACATAGAATTGCTTAAAATGTGATGTTTGAAGAATTTTTAAAGAAATGCATTGATTTTTTTCATAAATATTTTTGGAAGAATGTGCTAGGCACTAGGAATAAAATACAAATAGTTCATTAGAACACACAATCCCTAACTTCAAAGAGCGTACAGCCTAGTAAGGAATGTGAACAATACCAATACGGTGCTAAAGACTACCATGCAAACTAAATGGTAAATGGAAGCACCTAGGAGGGACAACTAACCCAGACTTTCCCCAGAAGGGAAAAAAGAGGCATCTAAGTTGAAACCTGAAATATAAGCAGTCTGTTGTAGAGGGAGAGGGTGCATTTCTAAGCAGAGGAGAAATTATCTGGCAAAAGATTGAAAGTGAGTATATGGAAATGAATGGTGGAAAAAAGTTGAGCCAGAGAGGTGAACAGAAACCAGATCACAAATGACATTTTTGGCCACAGAAAGACATTTGTCCTTTATCTTAAGAGCAATCACAAATTATTCAAAGGAATGAAGCAATAGTTGACCCTATCAGGTTTTGCTTTAGGAATAATAATCTGGCCAATCAAGGAAAATGGGTTAAAGGGAAGGCAGGGCATGAGGCAAGGAGACCAGTTAGGAACTGTTGTAAAGTCCAAGTAGGAAATGATGGTAGCCTGAACTAGGGCAACGGCAGTAGGGTAGAGAAAACTGAGAAATTTGAGAAATATTTAAAACGTGATCAGTGATCTGCTGGACCATTAGACAGAAAATGAGGAGTCAGTCTCCTGGCTTGAGGAAAGGGTAGATGGTGGTAGACTTCAAGGAGATGCACTGTTTCTCAAATTTAACTGGGATTATCAATCCTCTGACAATGAAGATTCTGATTCAATATTGTTGTTGTTGTTGTCAGGTGCCATCGAGTCAGAACTGACTCATAGCGACCCCATGCACAGCAGAACGAAACAATGTCCGATCCTGGGCCAACCTTAATATAGGACCCTATTATATGGGACCAGGAACTGCATGTCTAGCTAGCTACCAGGTGATGCTGATGCTACAGGGACCTCCATCACAAGTTGAGTGGCAACGAGCTAGGTAACCTATAGCTGAGAGTGAAGCATCCAGCTGATATGAAGCGAAAGGAGTCACTCAAGAACACCAAAAGTTGCAGATAGTATCCATTTGACCTAGCCTTGATGGCTTGATAATCAGAACTCGACTAGAGGAAGATTAAAAAAAAAAAAAAAAAACGCAACACAATTTTTTATAAAGGAAACAAGGGTAAATTGATACAATTTGATGAGCTTGGCCTATACTTACATATGTGGTGGTGGTGGTTATGTGCTGTGGAGTCAGTTCCGACTCATAGCAACCCTGAACAGGGTTTCCGAGGCTGTAAATCTTCATGGGAGCAGAAAACCTCATCTTTCTCCCACAGAACAGCTGGTAGTTTCGAACTGCTGACCTTGCAGTTCACAGCCCGATTCGTAACAACTACGCTACCAGAGCTCCTTACTTACAGATGTAGTAGGTCAAAATACCACCAGAGAGTGAAGGAGTCTGCTATCCCCTCTGTACATAGGGTAGATAGGGACGGGCAACTTAGACATTGGTTACCTAAAATGAGGGGGAGATAAAGGCATGAAGTGACTGGCTTACAAGATTTCAAGAGGGAGTTTAGTTTAATAGTGTGTTGAGGAAGGAAGAGTCCCTACTGAATAGTTTTCATCTTGTCTAGATGGGTCTGGTTAAAAGAAATGGGGACGAGATTCTTATGATTCAGTAGTGAGTAATTGTTTTCATGACTAATTGTGACTATCACAATTGTAAATGTAGAGGTTTTATAGCAAAAACGGGGGAGTAGTTAACCTTACAGTCCAGAAACAAAGGACCCTAGGACCATCAAGGGAGAAGAGCACAAGGGGAATGCGAGAACTTATCCAGAGAAGCAGCGACACCAGAGATGGAGGCACAGATGGGGACATGGAGAGAGGGAGCAGCTGAGGACTCTAGATTCATGGGAAGAGAGGGACTAAGAGATGGCTGCCAGGAGGCAGACTTGCAAAACGTGCCCTTTGGTGGTTTAAATTATTATATATGCCTGAGTGTTTTGTTTTGTTTTTTAAAGAGAGAGAGAGCTAAAGTGAATAGAGAGAATGACTGTTAACTGATGGTACATGGAGGGGATTATAATCACTGTAATGAAACAAGGTGTATGATTTGTTGAATGTAAAACGGATGATCTGCTTTGTAAACTTTCACTCAATGCACAATAAAAACCTTAAAATAAAAAAAAAATGTTTAAAGAGCTGGGTTAGAAAGAAGGATTTGAGTCATTAGCAAAAATATTGTGGCAGTAGCCACCACCTCCTCACCCCCATTTAAAGTGCCAGACTGCAGTGAGTTGAGTATTTAGAGGTGCAGAAATGGAGACGCTGACTCTTTCAAGAAGTTTGACTGTAAATGGAAAAAGAAGCCTAGATCAATAGCTAAAGAAAAGCTGAGAGCTGAGAAAAGATTTTTTAAAGATGGGACAGACTTAAATATGCTTAAAATATATTAGTTATAAATGTCTATCAATAGGCCATTTAAAAGATCAATTCCTGTCTGACATTTCTACTTCATCTTTTCTAATGGTCAACAAACATTCTATATTGAACTATTAAATTTAGCTTTGACAGCTATATTATAACAGGGGTCTTCAACAGACACAATCATTGACAATAAAGGAAGCCCCTCTGCCCAGGTTCTACCTACATTCTACTATCCGACTATAAGGTCCTCTCTTTAGAAGCAACATTTTGGATACTCTCACATTTGTTTTCACTATTAGGAACAATTTTACTTTTCTAATACATGTTAGATAGCCTTAGGGCAATCCTGATGTAAACAATTAAAAGACAGTACCCAAGAACTTGGTGACTGAATACTGCCAAGGATCTTAGACACATGAATCTTTAGAGGACACAGGAAAAGTGAAAAACTATTTCTTTTGGCATATGAAAATCATGAGTTCTTCTTCCTGGTTGCCAGAGATGTAATTATTAAAGCCTGTGTCCTAGAAACTGCAGAGGATTCAAGAAAAGGTCTTTGCCCTCTTAGAGTTTATTATACCAACCACAAAAGAATAGTTTGCAAAAGACACAAATAAAGTGTGGAAGACTGAGATAAAGAATGAAAGTTAAGAAGAGATGGGAAATAGAAAGACATAAAAAAAAGAATTGTTGAAAGTTTTGAAAGAAAAGACAAAGGTGAACACTGTACAGAACAATGGGAAGGATACACAGTGAATTATAAAGGTTGCCCTCCTCAAAGAGTATTTATATAAGAGCTATTGAGCTGCAAGATAAGTTTACTAAATACTGTGACATGAGTTCACATTGTGACAACAGAATTTATGCTTGAACTGTCATTGTTATTTACGGTTCATTTAAAAAAAGAAAAAGAAGAACACTATTTTGGAAACAATGGAATCACACAGTGGAAAGGACCTTGAGAGATATCTTGTTCTTGAGAAAGGAGTACAGTTAGATGTCAGCCTCCTATTGTTGGTACCTACAGGATTTGTCTCAGATTTCCAACCAAGGCCACACTCTTACAGCGCAGCTACCAAACAATGGTTT
>NW_006408524.1:9027311-9038561 GCF_000296735.1 Chrysochloris asiatica | reverse complement strand
AAGACTTCATTTCGCTTGGCTCCACTATTAGTGCTCATGAAAGCAGCAGCCAAGAAATCAAATGACTTGTTGCATTGAACAAAACTGCTGCACAAGACCTCTTTAAAATGTTCAAGTGCTAAGATGTCACTTTGAGAACTAAGGTGTGCCTGACCCAAGACAGGGTATATTATATTGCTTCATATGTGTGTCAAAGTTAATAAGGAAGACCCGTAAAGAATAGATGCAATTGAATTCTGTTGTTGGGGAGGAATAGTAAAAGTATCATGGACTACCAGAAGAACAAACAAACCTGTGTTGAAGTACAATCAGAATGCTCCTTAGAATTGAGTTGCTAAGACTTTGTCTTTTGTACTTTGGGCATGTTGTCAGGAGGAAACAGTCCCTGGAAAAGACATTATGCTTTGAAAAATGGAGGGTCAACGAAAAAGCATAAGAGCACCAAGGAGATGGATTGGCAGTGACAAAAGCCATGGGCTCAAATGTAGTAACAATTATGAGTTTGGCACAGCACCAGGAAGTGTTTGGTTCTGTTGTACATAGGGTCGGGTCGCTATGAGTCAGAACCAACTCGACAGCTCCTAACAACATCAGCGATCATCTTCTTTTTCATTCCCATTTTGTATAATTTTACTCTCTTTTCTTAATCAAGGTCATGAAAGGATTGTCTGTTTTACTGGTTGTTACAAAGGATCAGCTTTTTTATTTAGTTATGCAAGTTTGGGGGGTTTCTAATTCATGGCGTCCTGAAGTGGCACTGTAGGGTAAGTGCTCAACCACAAGGTTGGGTTGAATTTCAAGGTCATCCATTCAAACTCATCAGCTGCTCCCCAGAAACCCTATACAGATGTGCTATGGGTTGGAAGCAACTCAACAGCATTTAACAATAACAATCCATTCATCAAAATTGTTACTTGCATTGCTTCCCTTACTACCAATTTCTTATGTGGCACTTGATGGCTAACCGCAAGGTCGGCAGTTCAAACCCACCAGCAGCTCCTTGGAAGCCCTATATGAGGTCACTATGAGTCAAAACAGACTCAACAACATTTAACAACAACAATATTTAGAGTAAGCTTTGAATAGTTATAGTAAGCTTATATAGTCTTTTATTATTATTTGTTTATTGTGAATTACATGATGTGTCACTGTAGGATCAACGCTGGACTAATAACCACAAGGTAAGCAGCTCAAACCCACCAGCAGATCCTCAGAAACCCATACATAGTCACTATGAGTTGGAACCAACTCAATGAAACTTAACAACAACAGTATATGTAGGTTTACTAAGATCAGTTTTTCCATTCAATAATTCATACATGTTGTGTTTCATCTCACTGGTTGCAATCCTCACAATATAACATTAGGTATCCCATTTCCTCCCTATGTTTCCTGTTTCCATTCCTCCTTCTTTTCCTATCCTTCTTAATTGTTGGTTCTTGGGTAAATGTTGCCCTTTTGATCTCAAAGGGTTGATTATTATAAGGTGTGGGGACCTTCCAAGTGTTATTGTTTCACATATAGACCTGTCTAACCCTCATTACTGATTGCACCTTAAAGTAAAGAAAACAAAAATCCTCTCAACTGACCAATAAATAACATCATGATGAATGGAGAAAAGATTGATGGTGTCAAAGACTTCATTTCACTTGATTCCACAATTAACACTCATGGAAGCAGCTGTGAAAAAATAAAAAATCAAATGATGGATTTCATTAGGCAAATGTGCTGCAAAAGACCTCTTTAAAGTGTTTAAGAGTAAAGAGATCAATTTGAGTACTATGGTGCACTTGACCCAGTTATGGTATTTTTTTCAACTGCCTCATATTCATGCAGAAGTTGGACAATAAATAAGCATGACAGAAAAATTGATGCATTTGAGTTATGGTGTTTCAGAAGACTATTCAGTGTCATGGAGTGCCAGAAGAACAAATTTGTTTTGGAAGAAGTACAGCCAGAATGCTCCTTAAAAGCTAGGATGGCAAAACTTTGTCTCTCATACTTCGGACATGTTATCAGGAGGTACCAGTCCCTGGAGAAGGACATTGTACTTGATAAAATGGAGGGTCAGCGATAAAGATGACCTCCAACAAGATGAACTGACACAGTGCAGCAGCAATGGGCTCATACCTAAAACTGTGACTAGTGCCGGACCCGGCTGTGTTTCATTCTGTTGTGCTATGAGTCAGAAGTAACTCGATGGCACCTAAGAACAACAGCAACATTGTTTGGCTGAAAATTGAGCCACGGGGGTGAGTTCATTTCCAGTCCTGAAGGGTGACTAAGGGCCAGAGTCTTGGGGTTCCATCAATCTTTATCTGACCAGTAAGCACGATCTTTTTTATGATATCATGTTTTGTTCCACATTTTTCTCCCATTCTATCCTTGGCCGCCTAATGTTATATATTTCAGAACAGTTGACAAGAGTAGCTGGGCACCATCTTGTTCTTCTGATATCATTGGAAGTGGAAACTGATACTCACTTGACCCATTTGTCTATTGAACTAAGCATTTCCAAGCATCTTCTATTTTCTTCACTTTTCTTTACTCCAAATATGGAGAGACCAAACAGTTGCACTTAGATGGTTATTCATGAGCTTCTAAAACCCTAGTCGCAACTCACCAAAGTAGAATGTAGAACTAACTCTGTGTTATGCCAATTGACCATGGTGCCCCCCAAAACTATGGTTCTGAACCCCCGAGGCTCAGTGACACATTTCCCTCAAGGTGTTTAATTATGTCTACAAAGTCTTCATAACTTTGCCATAAATATACCATCATGGGTATATTTGCCCCAAAGTTAAGTACCCATGTACTTATGTCCTCTGCCAAACCTGTATTTTGGGTATACTCCCACGCCTCTGCCACCCATTCAGCCTGTGTGTCTATCCACGCATCTGGTATGGTACTGCGGGTTAATGCGCTGGACTGCAGTCAGTTTGAACCGCGGTTCAAGCTCACCAGCCGCTCCTCACTAACCCTATACAGGGTCACTATGAGTTGAACCGACTTGATGGCACTTAACAGCAGCAGGCTGTGTAATTAATTTAAGTATTGTTTATTGCTTGAGTTGTGTCAATTCTACACAACTATAAAAAGTCCACAAGGGCTGGAAATCTTTGCCTGTATTGTTTGTTTACTGATGATGTATCTCAAAAGACTAGTCCTTGACAGACGATAAGTATTCCAGAAATAATTATAGATTACCAAATAATTTTCCTATGACTGATTTTACTCATATAAAGGGGGGGTGGAGAGAAGGGGGACTAAGATACTACTTGTATTCATTCATTCAGGAGCACCTACTAGTTCCAGAACCGTGTTGGGGTTGAGGACCCTGGCCTTCCGTGTCCACCAGTCTGTTTTTAGGGCGCATGAATGAAGAGGAACAGGAGCCAATGAAAGACATCGAATTAGTGAGAAATGTATTCGTTTTACAGATACAATCTTTCTATTTCTTACCGACCTCAAGTTGGTCGCTGTACCTAAGTTTCCCATTCCACACTCCTTTGTTCCACACTCCCAACACTTAAAATGATGGGCTGTAAAAATCACTCTAAACGTGAGGGCTTCTGAAAGAGTTGGCTATGGCTAGTACTCGCCCACCAGCTAACTACAGGGAAGGCTTTAGTCAACGCGTGCATCTTCTAAAACCCAGGCCCTGGTAGAACTCGCGGGGGGATGCAAAGTGTCTAGTGATGGCCAAGACTGCTTTCCGCAGACACCAAGGTCGCCAAGGCCTCGCAAGAGACGGCCACACTTCGCGTCAAAAGAGGGCGCCCCAGTACACCATTAAATGACAAAAACAACGAGCGCACAAAGACGCCTCCGACACCGCCACCGCGCAAGCGCAGCGCCAGTCCTGTGGCCGTCTTGGCTCCGCCCCTCAGGCCGGAAAGCGTTACCGGCGCTTCCGGCGCCCCTGATTCGGCCTCGGTGATGTCGTGGGTTCGAGCAGCTGCTTTGGTCCCGTGCCCTGGAGACGAAGGCGATGTGTTTGATGAGGAAGCCGACGAGACGCTCCTGGTGCAGCGGGAATGGAGGAATCACATGCACAGACGAATCAAAGTAAAGCTGCTGTACTACGCGGGGGATTCCTGGGGAGACAGGTTGCGAGGAATGTGGAGAAACCGGGTCCCGAGAGAAGCCAGAGCCGCCGCGGCTTGGGCCATTACTGTCTTCCCTACCCCTAGCACCTAAAACGGTCCCTATCTTACTATTATTTCCCAAAGGGCTACTTGAGAGCGTGTGAAACTACAGGATGCGCTCGACACGGACCAAAATCAGCTCTCTCCTGACTGCAGAGATTGCAATTTGATGAGTACCACAGGGAAGCGGGTGGGAAAGAAACGTATATACGGGCGACTAATTATGGCTGTCAAGGGGCATGTATACAGTCACGTGCGTGCTTCGCTGTGGGCGAAGCCTAACATTAGGAGTGCTGTCAATCATGACTATGGGAAAGGTGAATTTGAGAATGTGAAAACCACGAATTCTCAGTGGATAATAGGGGAAAGCCAATCCGGAATGCGGGCGGCTGGGTAAGAGGATATTAAGTTGGTTGGCTGGTGGTTTCCTATGTGACAGGTGTGAATTATTCATCTCTGATTTGTCACACTATTCACTGTTGTTGTTATGTGCCGTGGAGTCGGTTCCGACTCATAGCGACCCTGATCAGGGTTTCCGAGGCTGTAAATCTTTTCGGGAGCAGAAAGCCCTATCTTTCTCCCGTGGAACAGCTGGTAGTTTCGAACTGCTGACCTTGTGGTTCACACCCTTCTTTTTCCTGCTTCACTTTATTATTCAATACCTTTCCTGACCCTCTTTACTGCCCTGCCTCCCCACCCACAAATCCAATCAGTTGCCAAAGGGCCAGATATATAATTCTCCAGGTTTCCTTTGTATGAATTCATTGCTAACATTGGGGGAGGGGAGGGAGAGGATACAACCTATTAGAAGCAGTATTTTTAATATTGTCCCAGTAAGTCTGGACTTCAAAAGTGAGGTGAAGATTAACCAATAATAAACTTCTATGGACAACATAGGCTCCACAGATTGTATGGCTGTGCCCTATGTTATAGAACCATTATGGTAAGTAAAGTCCCATTTCATCAATTTCCTAAATTAGTTCAGTGCTGATTTAGAAAACCCTACATGTGGTACTAGTTACAGCTGCAGTTCTTCCTTTGTGATTTTTAGGAAGGTTATAGAGACGGAGTAGACGCTGGCAAAGCTGTTGCTCTTCAACAAGGCTTCAATCAGGGCTATAAGAAAGGTGCAGAAATCATTATAAACTATGGACAACTCAGAGGAACATTAAGGTACTTTTCAAAACTTAAACTTTGAATCATTTTAATGTACTGATGTACATCAATTGTACTGATGAATTTTTATGAAAGTATTATGTAAAAATGCAGTGTTTAAACTGAAAGTTTGATACTCTTAAGGGATAAACTCATGTTTTATCTCTCCTTCTAACAAATTTATATGAATAAATTCAATTGCTTCAATTATCTTGAATTTATGTAATTAAAGCCAATTGTGTCCTTTTTATTGAAAATCCATTTTTTTCATATATCTTATTCTACTGTCATTAATTTCTTGGTTTTTACTTACACTACTCATTAATCTGTTTTTACCTCGTTTTGTCTGGAAGAGAAACATATACTTTAGTGTCCAAAATTCAAAAAGCCTGATTGTTTAATTTTTTCCTATTAACTCTCATTTATGTTTTCATTTAGTGCTTTGCTCTCCTGGTGTCACCTCCATGGTAATAGTTCGGCTTTGATCAGTAAAATACATAATCTTCTGGATGCAGTTGGCCAATGTGAAGAATATGTGCTCAAACATCTGAAGTCCTTCACTCCAGAGTCCCATGTTGTAGATTTATTGGACTCCATTCAGGATATGGACCTTTGTCATGTAGTTCCAGCTGAGGAAAAGATTGATGAAGCTAAAGATGAGAGACTCTATGAAAATAATGCCGAGTTTAACAAAAACTGTAGCAAGAGTCCTGGAGAGATAGATGGTTCCTCTACAGAACGTTGTCCAACACAGCAGCATGCACATTCAGAAAGCCCAAGCCTCCCTTGGATTTTAGAACAGACAGCTGGGTTAGTAAAACAGCTGGGAGTACCAGTGGACGTCTTACAGCACCTCAAGCAACTGTAAGGTTACCACGTTTCTAATGTAAAGAATGTGTCAGAATACTTTTTAATGTGTTTTTATTGTTTCTTAACCAAAATATGTATTGATTTCTATATTGAATATTTCAGCTGTCTGGGTTATCCTTTAAGGAAGTTTGAAATGTCTTTAAGTTAACACCGGTAACTGTAATATAAGCATTTCTTTGATACTGGTCCAGCATCCTGCCATTTCTGTATTTGCTCAGCCAATAATAATGCCAGATAATAGAGTTGCTCAATCTTATAATCTAGATTATGTTATAATCTCTTTAAACCACTAAAGTGATTTTAGTTTTCTAATTTTTATGTTGTGTAAGATATGTTAAAAATTCCCAGTTTTTATCATTTTTAAATTTCCAATCAAAATCAAGCATTTTCAGACTAATTAGCAAAAACAAACAAAAATCAAACATTCTTTTAGGACCTAACTATACTTTGTCCTGCTAGTATTACCTCATAGTCTGAACCTCATGACCAGCTAATCAGACCAAAGTTAGGAAAAGTAACCTGCCTAACATGTAGATGGAGTCCTGGTGTGGCGCTGTGGGTTAATGCGCCAGACTGCAAAGCCATTTGAACTGCAAGGTCGGCAGTTCAAGCTCACCAGCACCTCCTCAGAAACCCTATACAGGGTTGCTATGGGTCGGAACTGACTTGACAACACTTCACAACAACATGTAGATGATGATGTTGTTAAGTGCCATCAAGTTGGTTATGATTCATAACAACCCTGTGCAGGGTTTTCAAAGAGTATCTGGTGGGTTTGAACCACTGAGCTTGCAGTTAGCAGTCCAGTGCTTATCCTGTAGTGCTACAGCAGCACATGCAGATAGACATAAACTCGAGATTTTTACTAACACTTGCTGAAAATACCAAAGTGGCAGTTGAAAGGCAATTGTTTTAAAAAGGTGAAGATGTGTCTGCTAGCATCTCTCCAGACAAACCCTATTTCAGACTTACTGGTTCCTCATATATGACAGCTAGTCCTTATTTACAGATGCAGCAAAACTTTTGAATCCACAACAAAGATTATAAATCGTCTCTAAAGTGTAGGTGTTCCCAGCTGCAAAGGACTGCTCAATGCTGTGCTCATTGATAAATGGTGTTTCGTAAATAGGAGCTTTTGTACTAGAACCAAGAAGGATGAGGGGAAAAAACAACTTGCTTGTGTCTCTTCCTTGCCTCCTATATTGTGCATCTGCCAAGTCTTAAGAAAAATGAACTTAGGTGATTAAGACAGGATTACTCCTGAACTGACAGGCAGTTTCCAGACCCAGGACCAGGCATTAGGTCTGGGTGATGTGGATTCCTTAGAAATAGAATTTTTCCCTTAGGTAAGTTATTTCTAGGTGTCGACATGCCTAGGTTTTCTTTTTTTCTTTTTCTTTTTCTTGTTTAACAAAGTGGGAAAGCCCACAATTCTATGCTTTTCTGACATTTTAGTTCCTTGAGCTACTGAAGCTACCAGGATTTTGTAATACAGGGAAACAATGGGCAGTCGAACTCACCTACCCATTTTTATTTTTTGCACTGTTAACTAATGATAAACCAAATAAAAACCTTGATTCATGTCTAAGTTGGTGATTCTCATCTTCAAACTAGGGGTAAGGTTTTGTGTTCCAGTTTAAGCTTTAGAAATATGAGGGTGCTTCAGAAACTAATGGAAAAATGGAATTGAAGTATAACGGAATTCTCTTATGAACTTCTGGAAGTCCCCTCTGTGTAGAGAGACAGAGAAGTTTATAGAAATATAAATAGATATCTCTATTTTTAAAATCTTATTTGTAATGTTAGTCCATGGATAAAGTAAATATATGCTATGTGTATATCAATAAACTACCACTGAGACTGCTCTACAGATAGTTTCAAGACTCCAGCACCATCTTGTTGTTGTTACGTGCCATCGAGTCAGTTTTGACTCATAGTGACCCTGTATAGGGTTTCCAAGGAACAGCTGATGGGATTGAACTGCTGACCTTGTGGTTCAAACTGACCTTGCAGTCCAGTGCCTTATCACACAGCACCACACCAGGACTCCATTTGTCACTCCATTTTTTTCTTTTTGGCTTCCAGTCTCAATGCCTTAGCCCAGTAGTATGCTTTTACTACCTGACATTCCTCCTGATTCATCAGCTTCAACCTACTTGTTGCTAAGGCCACTGATTGCTAAAGCCACATAGCTGCTGATTGACTTGGTTTTCATCCTGCCACTTGTCTTTTCGTCACCATTGAACATGTGCACCATTCCCTACTCCTGTTTTTCCGTAGCAGCAGTTTTTCTTGCTGTTTGCCCTACTTACTTTGTAGTTCCTCATAAGGACTACTCCCAACTACCATCCCCTCTCCCAGGCTCCAGACTTCCAAAGGACCTTCAAAAAGTTCCTGGGAAAAAAATCCATTATCTTTAAATTCAATTTTTCCACCCCTTTTTAGAAGCCCTTGCATATATTTCTAACTGCCAGTCTCACATACCTATCTCAGTGGCTTAGATGGTCAGATGTTTAAGACTGACCTTATATTCCCTTCGGCAACCTCTGCTTGTTTCTCATCATATCTTACTTCCAATTGATCCCTACCAGTAATGGGTTTGTTGTTGGTTTTTTAAACATGCTTCAAAATGTAGTTTGAATCTGCCTAGGTATGTTGTTACATGAGGAGGAGATAGTTTCTTTAACAGATGGTGCTGGCAGAACTGGAAAGTAATATGCAAAAGATTGAAACAAGACCTTTACCTCACCCCTTATACAAAAACGAACTCAGGATGGATTAAAGACCTAAATGTGAATCCCAAAATTATGAAAGTCATCAATGAAAAAATAGGGACAAATGTAAGGGTTCTAATACAGGGAATATACAGACTATCAAATATTATTAAAATTACACAAACAAAAGTAGACCAAATAGATGATTGGGACATACTAAAAATTAAAAACATGTACATCCAAAGACATCACCAAAAGAATAAAAAGGCAACCCACAGAAGGGGAAAAAACCTTTTGCAATGAAACATCAGACAAAGGGACTGACTTCTAAAATATATAGGAAACTACAACACCTCTACATGAAAAAAACAAATAACCCAATTTGAAAATGGGCACAGGACATGAACAGACACTTCACCAAGGAAGAGATCCCGGCAGCCAACAAACATATGAAGAAATGTTCACGATCACTAGCCATTAGAGAGATGCAAATCAAAACAACAATGAGATATCATCTCACACCAGCGATAACAGCAAAGATAAAAAAAGTAGAGGACAATAAATGCTGGAGGGGATGTGGAGAGACTGGGAACCTCCTACATTGTTGGTGGGATTGCAAAATGGCCCAATCACTCTGGAAAGCAGTATAGTGTTTCCTCAGAAGGTTCAAAATAGAAATACCTTATGATCCAACAATTCCTCTACTTGGTATTTACCCACAAGAAATATGAGCCATAATACGAGTAGATATATGCACACGAATGTTCATAGCAGCACTATTTTCAATAGCAAAAAGATGGAAACAGTCTAAATGACCATCAATTGAAGAATGGATAAACAAACTGGTACATACACACAATGGAATACTATGCTACCTTGAAGAACAAGGAAGCTGCAAGCCACTGCATAACATGGATGAACCTTGAGGACATTATGTTGAGTGAAATTAATCACAAAAGGAAAACTACTGCATAGGACCACTACTGGATACCAGGATGTGGGGGTTGGGGTGAGTGGAGGGGAGGGGAAGTGGAGCACAGGGTAGAGAATTGACACAAGATAGTTCGGGGGCTAGGGAGGGAGGCAATACAAAACAAGGGGAAGGGGAATGGAAGAACAAAGCGTAAGGGAAAACAATTAGGCAGGTTTGTAAGGGCTAATTGGGACAGAGGTGAATGATGTATGCACAACCTTGGAACAACAGGGCTCCAGGATACAGGGATTGAGGCTTGGTTTGAAGGGGTAAAAGAGCGGAATAATGTTAAGATGCTTGGCTATCTTTTGACTCTTGGTTTCCCTTGCCTACCATTGTAAAGTAGACACTTCAGTGGGGAGAAAGGAATAGCCAGAAACATCACTACAGAAAGCTTGTAAGTCTGTCTTCAGCCTATAAGTGATAGGAATACCTTAAAGGGGGCTAGAAGTTGCCTAGTGAAAGAGGCTTCCTGTGGAGCCTTTACATTACAAAAAGACCATAGGTGGAATCTAGAACCCCATCCAGAACAGACTGAGGTTGGACATTTCCAATGGAAAGGATGAGTAGACCAGCCTGGAGCAGCTAGAAGAACAGAATATAACTTGTGAAATAAAGACCGGCAGGAAAAATTCAAACCATTAATGGTGGTCTGATTGATTACTACAAGAACAAGTAAGCTGTTTGCCCGGGAGCCATCAAGGCAAGTGGTCGGGACCCCTCAGAGCAAACTCCCTTCCAAGACTGAGACTCAAGGGGAATACATGAGCAGGCATATGGTCTGGCTGGTGACCACATTGGTCATCAATAAGGAGAAGAGGGGGAAAAAAAAAACCAATAAAGTTGTGAGCTAAGTCCAACCACATTCAATAGACCCCTGTGAACCCCAGTGGTTGTCCTGCAGTATGGCAAGACCCTGGGATTCATGGGCCCAAAGGCAGCGACATGGCCACAGAGGACTAGAGTGGAGAGTGAAGTGTCCAGCTGATATGAAGTAAGGGGAGATGCGCAAGAACACCCATACTTGCAGATAGTACCCACTCAACCTGGCTTTGATGGCTGGATGATCAGAACTCTACTAGAAGAAGAAAGAAGGGGAAAAAAAAGAGTAGCCTGCTATAATTTGATGAACTTTACCTATACTTATGGTTGTTGTTGTTGTTGTTAAGTGCCGTTGAGTCAGTTCCAACCCATAGTGACCCTGTACAGGGTTTCCGAGGGTGTAAATCTTAACGGGAGTAGAAAGCCTCATCTTTCTACCGCGGAGCGGCTGGAAGTTTCAAACCGCTGACCTTAAGGTTCGCAGCCCGATTCGTAACCACTACGCTACCAGAGCTCCTTTACTTATGGTTGTAGTAGCTCAAAAAAGGGAAGAAATCTTTATAGCGAG
>NW_006408524.1:9023754-9026541 GCF_000296735.1 Chrysochloris asiatica | reverse complement strand
TGCATTAGGCAAATCTACTGTACAAGACCTCTTTAAAGTGTTGAAGAGCAGAGATGTCAGTTTAAGGACTAAGGTGTGCCTCACCCAAGTCATGGTATTCCAAATAACCTTGTATTCATGTGAAAGTTGTACATTGAATAAAGACCGTAGAAGAATTGATGCATTTGAGTTATGGTGTTGGAGAAGAATGTTAAAAGTGCCATGGATCACCCAAAGAACAAATAAATCTGTGTTGGAAGAAGTACAGCCAGAATGCTCCTTAGAAGCCATGATGGCCAGACTTCATCATCCTATGAGAAGGGACCAGTCCCTGAAGAAGGGCATCATGCTTGATAAAGTGCAGGGTCAGCAAAAAAGAGGAAGATCCCTAGCAGGTTCGATTGGCACAGTGGCAGCAGCAATGGCCTGAAGTACAGCAATGATTGTAAGTTTAGTACAGCACCAGGCAGTGTTTCGTTCTGTTATACATAAGGTCTCTATGAGTTGGTACCGTCTTGACAGCACCTAACACCACCAAAAGCAGCAACCCATAAGGAAACCAGGACATGGAGAAGACTAACTTGTCCAATTCACACAGCTACTAAATGGCCTGGTTGAGGTTTAAACCAAGGCATGTCTGGCTCCAGAATTTGTACTCACCGTAAATGCTTACTAAGTCGTAACAAATAGCAGTGATTGTATTTAGATGTTTTCCCCTTGCTGGTAACATCCATTTTCATCTATTTTCAAAGTTTCCTCAATCAGCAAGTATTATTGTTATATAAGAAAACATAATCAACATTTACAAAGAACAGAAAATGTTATCAAATGTACTTTCCATTTGTACAGTAAATACTGGAGGGGAAGAATATCATCTATAATGGGGTTTAACATACACAGAAGCAAACTTCTTGGACAACTCACTTTAGTTGTAGAAAGTGCCAGAGTACCTTTAGCCTGCACAGATGTCTTATTAACTCACTATTTATAGCTCATTATCTAGTGTTGCAGACTCTGGGGTGGCACTGTAGGATCAACACTCAACTATGAACCACAAGGTCGGCAGTTCAAACCCACCAGCTCCTCCTTGGAAACCCTATCCAGGGTCGCTGTGAGTTGGAACTGAGTCGACGGCACTTAACAACATGAAGTGTTACAGATCTGTCAAAGGGAACCAGTTCTACATATATGCCACACGCCCTTTTAAATATGCAGTCCTATCCCTCCAGAAATAAGGTCAATAAAGGACAACCCAGAATTACCTATGGATTTAGTTCTTTGGAAACTGAATCTCTTCCTTTGGTGGTTTGAACCTACCAACCCCTCCTTAGGAGAAAGATGAGGCTTTCTGCTTCCACAAGATTTAGTTACAGAAATTCTATGGAGCAGGTCTACTCTATCCTAAAGGGTCTCTGTGAGTTGGAACGGACTCAGCGGCAATGGGTGTGGTTTGGGTTTTGACTTTCATACACGTATATGTTGTTTTTGCTATGTGCCGTGGATTCGGTTTCGACTCATAGCGACCCTGTATCGGTTTCCAAAGAGCGGCTGGTGGGTGAGCTTGAACCTCTAACCTTGTGGTTGAACCCAGAGTATTAACCCACAGCACCACACCAGGACTCCATACGTGTATATGATACGTGTGTGTATGACATGTGTATATCCTTGAGAGAGAAGCCCTCTTTTTCAAAGACCTGTTGGATTCGGCCAGGGCCACGAGGTGGCGCTGGTGCATCCTTATATGTTCGTATGCCTTTCATTCCTAAATAATGCCATGTTGGCTTAGTCTCTGGTCACAGCTACACCAAACAGATTGAAACGTTTTTAAGATTGGGTAAGTGGGACGGGGAAAGAGTTTTCTGGAGTACATTAACAAACTCAAAAAGTTAGGATGCCCTTCCTTTTTTTTTCTTTTTCTTTAATTCTAGACTGAGATTTTTTTTAAATAAAAATAATCTTAAGGAAATCTGTCCACAAGATTTTTTTTTAATTTTTTTAATTTTTCAGATCTCTTAGACCTAAAAGTAAACATCTGGGGCTCAAAACATTCAGACTTTAATCCGAATTTACAGATAAGAAAATGATCACTTCACATGCTTGGAGCTTTCTATCAAGCAGGACTGCATCTAAATGGTTTCAAACAACAAACAGTTTTAATATCAGTCTTATTCTCTGCGTCTGCCTTTTTAAAGGTAGAGAAAACAACTTACTTTGTTAACCTATTTAAATATATGACAACAAATCTACAAGCAGTTAGATTTTCCTCACATCAATTCATTCCAGCTTATATTTTAAGCCTGTTTCCTAGTGAACTTCATAATCATTATAATCTATGTAATATTGCTTTGCTAAATACAAAGGAAGTAGATGGTTCTGGAAGGAATTTCTAAATATAAAACATAGATGATTTATCAAATCCCTTGTAATAATAAAGTAAGAGTTATTTGAGGACAACAATACTGACAATTCTTGCCAAACGGGACTGAAATAAAGGAATAATACAAATAACCTGAAAATAAAATCACTTCATTTTTTAATTTGAAAACATGCAAAAGCCCTTGTTTCCAAAATCATGTCATAAAATAACCAAGACTCTTTATTTTATGATAATAAACAATATTTTGAGTCTTCAAATCATTCTTTGGGGAACTTCAATGATGAATTTATTTACTTGTGAAATATGAATCCTAATTTGTTAACCTATCAGCTATACTAGAAATTACTTCTGTGGAACGGAGATTATGGAATGAACGTCCACTTAGTACATTTAGACATTTAAATCCCAAATTGGTTGATCAGTTATGTGTC
>NW_006408524.1:9004778-9022709 GCF_000296735.1 Chrysochloris asiatica | reverse complement strand
AAAACTTCATTTTGCTCAGTTCAACCATCAACAGTCACGGAAGCAGCAGTCAAGAAATCAAAAAACATATTGCATTGGGCAAATCTGCTGCACAACACCTCTTTAAAGTTTTAAAGAGCAAAGATACCAGTTTGAGGACTATGGTGTGCTCGATCCAGGCCATGGTATTTTCAATAGCCTTGCATGCATGTGAAAGTTGCACAGTGAATAAGGAAGACTGTAGAAGATTTGATGCAATTGAGTTATGGTGTTGGAGGAAAATATTGAAAGTACCACGGGCTGCCAAAAGAGCAAATGGATCTGTGCTGGAAGAAGTGCAGCCAGAGTGCTCCTTAGAGGCCAGGATGGCCAGACTTCGTCTCTCATACATCAGACATATTAATGGAGGGACCAGTTACTGAAGAAGGATACAATGTTTGGTCAAGTGGAGGGTTGGAGAAAAAGAAGAAGACCCTCATTGAGATGGATTGGCGCAGTGGCGGCCGCAGCAATATGCTCAGGTGTAGCCCTGATTGTAAGGTTGGCCCAGGACTGGGCAGTGTTTCATTCTTGTGCATAGGGTCGCTATGAGTTGGTACCGCCTCAATGGCACCCAACAACAATAACAACAATTCAAATCTACTACACTGATTTCTGGTTGCTTTTCTGCACATTAGCAACAGAATCAGCATGGTCTCATTTTCTTCCCAGTGCTAGTCATCTCTTGTCACTCTCAAACTCTTAAGAAGTCCTGGTGTGACAAAGGACCTCCATTTTCTACCTACCTGGTCAGGTAACCGTGAGGAAGTAAACTACTGACACACAATTAAACTTTATCACATACTGTTGCTGTGGCCCTGTGTGTCACTGAGTTAATTCCTACTCATAGTATGGAGCTCTGGTTGTGTAGAGGTTACGAATCGGACTGCTAACCTCAAGGTTGGCAGCTCGAAACTACCAGCCATTCCGCAGGAGAAAGATGAGACTTTCTGCTCCCTTAAAGATTTACAGCCTCGGAAACACTGTGCAGGGTCGCTATGAGTCAGAACCGACTCCACAGCACATAACAACAACATAGTGACCCTCTAGAACAGAGTAGAATTATCCACAGCTGTGGCACTGTGGGTTAATGAGCTAGACTGCAAGGTTGGTTTGAACCACAAGGTCGGTGGTTTAAGCTCACCAGCTGCTCCTCTGAGATCCTAGACAGGGTCGTTATGAGTCGGAACTGACTTGACGGCAATTAACAACAGCAACCATCTTTAAGAGAATGTTTTTTCTACCATAAAGGGTCATAGGTGGGACAGTGAGTTAAATATTGAACAACTAACTGCTAGGTTGTTGCTAAGTGTCTTGATTTGGTTCTGACTCCAATCACCCTATATAGGGTTTCTGAGGAGTGGCTGGTAGGTTTGAACCACCAAGCTTGAGGTTAGCAGTCCAGTGCTTATCCTATAGCACCACACCAGGCCTGCGAGGCAGGCAGCTCAAACCCACTAACAGTTCAGCAGGAGAAGGATGAGGCTGGGTGCTTCTGTTAGGATTTACCGTCTTAGAAACCCTTAGGAGCAGTTCTATTGTGTGCTGCTGGGTCACTGTGAATCAGAATCAACTTGAAGGCAGTGGATTTTCTCCCATGGAGTTTCGGGGTGGGTCCAAATCACTGACCTTTCAGTTAGCAGCCAAGTTCTTAACCATTGTGCTTCTAGGGCTCCCTCAACACCTATTAACCAAGAAACAAACTCATAGTGACCTTATCTAGGGTTTCTGTGGCTATAGATTTTTACGGGCACAGAAAGATTCATCTCGCTCCCACAGAGCAGCTGGTAGTTTTGAACTGCTGGCCTTGGGATTATCTTACAGCACCACCAGAGTTCTTCAACACCTACTCTTGTTGCCATTAAGTGTTGTCAAGTTGGTTCTGACTCATAGCAACTCTGTATAGGGTTTCTGAGGAGCAGCTGGTGGATTTGAACTGCTGATCTGTCTGTTAGCCTTCCAGTGTTTATCCTACAGTGCCACACTAAGACTCCTCGAGACTTGATAGATAGCATTAATATTATTACAGCTCACTGTTTCTTTAAATCTTGACAGTGATTAAGGTTATCTCTTGGACTCTATCAGGGACACAGAAATCTAATGTTTAAAAAGAGAAGTCTTCGTTTGAATTTGGCATGAACCTGTGGCAGTTCCCTGTCAACGTATTATTGCAGCCATTTTTTAATTATCTCTGGCAAAATTTTACTTGCATATGATATTAACGCTATTGTCAGATGATTTCTCATTGTCTTGGGTCACCTCTCTTTGGAATGGGCACAAATATGGATCTCTTCCAGTCAGTTGGCTGAGTAGCTGTCTTCCAAATTTCTTGGCATAGATGAGTGAATGTCTCCAGTGCTGCATCAATTTGTTGAAAATATTCAATTTGTATTCCATCAATTCCCGGAGCCGTGTTCTCTGTCAGTGCTTTGAGGGTACCTTGGACTTCTTCCTTCATTAACATTGGCTCTTGATCATATGCTATCTCTTGAAATGGTTGAACACTGTCCATTTCTTTTTGGTGATTTTTAGATGGATCTTGGCTGAAAACAGAGAATACCAAAAAGATGTTTACCTGTGTTCTATTGACAATGCAAAGGCTTTCAACTGTGTGGATCATGACAATCTATGGACAACATTGTGGAGAATGAGTATTCCAGAACACTTAATTGTGCTCATGAGGAACCTGTACACAGACCAAGAGGTCTGTTCAAAAAGAACAAGGTGATACTGAATGGTTTCAAACCAGGAAGAGAATGCATCAGGGTTGCATTCTTTCCTATACTTATTCAATCTGGTTGTTGTTGTTGTTGTTAAGTGCTGTCATGTCAGTTCCAACCCACAGCGTTCCTATATAGGGTTTCCGAAAAGCAGCTGGTGAGTTTGTAGTTCAGACTGTCTTTGTGGTTGAACACATTGGCCCACAGGGCCACACCAGGATTCCTCAATCTGTATACTGAGCAAATAATCCACGAATAAGAACGTAGTATCAGGATTGGAGGAAGACCCATTAACAGTGATATGCAGATGATACAGCCATGTTTACTCAAAGTGATGAAGACTTAAAGTACTTACTGATGAAAATCAAAGACCATAGCTTCAGTATGGGTCACACCTCAATGTAAAGAAAACAAAAATCCTCACCACTGGACCAATAAATGTTGCTGTTACTGTTAAGTGCCCTCAAGTCAATTCCTACCCATAGCGACCCTGTATAGAGTTTCCAAGGAGCAGCTGGTGAGCTTGAACCACCAACCTTGCAGTTCAAACAACTTTGCAATCTGATGCATTAGCCCACACAGTGCCACACCAGGATTCCAATAAATAACATCTATATAAATGGAGAAAAAGGAGTTCTGGTAGTGTAGTGGTTACGAATCGGGCTGCGAACCGCAAGGTCAGCAGTTAGAAACTACTAGCTGCTCCACGGGAGAAAGATGAGGCTTTCTGCTCCCATAAAGATTTACAGCCTTGGAAACCCTGTTCAGGGTCACTATGGGTCGGAACCGACTTGATGGCACGTGACAACAATAACAATATAAATGGAGAAAAGATTAAAGTTGTTAAAGACTTCATTTTGCTCAGATCAACCATCAACATTCATGGAAGCAGCAGTCAAAAGGAGCTCTGGTAGTATAGTGGTTACGAATCAGGCTGCAAACCGCAAGGTCAGCAGTTCGAAACTATCAGCTGCTCCGCGGGAGAAAGATGAGGCTTTCTGCTCCCATAAAGATTTACAGCCTTGGAAACCCTGTACAGGGTCGCTATGGGTTGGAACCGACTCGACGGCACTTAACAACAACAACAACATTGCATTAGGCAAATCTGCTGCACAACACCTCTTTAAAGTGTTCAAGAGCAAAGATGTCAGTTTGAGGTGCTCCTGACCCATTCATGATATTTTCAATAGCTTCATATGCATGTGAAAATTGGACCATTAATAAGGAAGACCGTAGAAGAATTGATACATTTGCGTGACGGTGTTGGAGAAGAATATTTATTGAAAGTACCCCGGAATGCTAGAACAAAGAAATCTGTGCTGGGAAATGTATAGCCATGATGCTCCTTAGAAGCCAGGATGGCAAGACTTCATCTCTCATACTTCAGACTTATTATCAGGAGGGATAGCCCCTGGAGAATGACATTATGGGAGGTAAAGTGGAGGGTCAGCGAAAATGACGAAGACCTCCAACAAGATGAATTGACAGAGTGGCAGCAGCAATGAGTTCAAGCATATAATGATTGTGAGGATGGCGCAGCTCCTGGCACTGTTTAGTTGTGTTGTACATAAGTTGTGTTGTGTTGTGTTGTGCATTAGTTGTGTTGTGTTGTGTTGTGCATTAGTTGTGTTGTGTTGCTCTGAGTCAGAACCAATTGTACGGCACCAAACAATAACAATAACCTTAAAAGAAGGCCCCCAATGAAATACATTAACTGCAACAATAGCTGTTGTAAGCTCAAACAGCAATGATTATGAGAATGGTTCCGTTTCAGCTTGTACATAGGGCCTCTGGGAGTTGAAACAGACTGGAACAACACCTTAGTGACAACAAGAGATAAACAGATTGAGTTAATAGTTTACTGATTGTTTAGATTGATAACAGAAAAATAAGAATCAACACAGAAATATTTGTTGATGTTTATCCAATACTGCCCTAGGGGGAAAAAAAAAAAAGTTTTCTTTGCTGAGCACTTAGTCATGAGTGCTGTTGATTTTAACTTCTCTAGCTTAATTCAGGCCTTTCCCAATTTTTGTCTGCACTATTGGAAATGTCCTTTTAACTTCTCTCCTAATTTCCCGTCATTCACAATGCCATAAAATTTCTCTGAAATACAAGTTTGATTATATTGTCTGTTCATTGTCTCTCCATGACTCTGAAACAACTAGTCCCAAATTTCCTTTACAGTCTCATCTCTGTGAATACAACCAAAGAAGCATACCCATCAATAACATTAAGACATGTTATTTCTTAAATAGCCCATAGCCTTGTAAGAATTTGTTACTGGGCCTGATGTAAATTTTTTCCACTGTCTCATCCTTTAAAATCAGGGGAATAGCATGTCCTCCAGGAAGCCATTACTCATTCTCTCAGGGCTAAAGTAACAACTTTTTCATCTGCACTTCCTGATACTTCCTATGTAAAACACTTTGTTATGGTTAGCTGCCATTGAGTCAGCTCTGACTCATGGTGACTCCAGGCAAAATGGAACTAAATGCTGCTTAGTCCACCATGATTCCCATGATACATTGTGGATCAGACTGCTGGGACCCATAGATATTTCATTGTATATTTTTTCCAAAGTAAATCACCAGTCTTTTCTTCCTAACCCTTCTTCGTCTGAAAGCTCTACAAAAACGTGATCAATATCAGAGCAATATGAAAGACACCACTGATGGATAGTAGTGGGGCTTCACAGGCCAGAAATCTAACCCAGGTCTCTTGTATGGAAGATGAGAATTCTACTAGTGAATCACATGTTGTTGTTGTTGTTGTTATGTGCCATCGAGTCAATACCAACTCATAACGACCCTATGCACAACAGAACAAAACACTGCCCGATCCTGGGCCAAACTCACTATTGTTGCCACGCTTGAGTCCATCGTTGCTGCCACTTGGCCAATCTGTCTCGTTGGGGATCTTCCTCTTTTTCTCTGACCTCCACCTTACCAAACATGATATTCTTCTCCAGTGACTGATCCTTCCTGACAATATGTCCGAAAAATGAGAGACAAAATTTGGCCAACCTGGCTTCCAAGGAGCACTCTGTCTGCACTTCTTCCAACACATATCTGTTGGTTCTTTTGGCAGCCCATGGCACTTTCAATATTCTCCTACAACACCATAACTCAAATGCGTCAATTCTTCTATGGTCTTCCTTATTCACTGTCCAGCTTTCGCATTCATATGAGGTTATTGAAAATACCATGGCTTGGGTCAGGCACACCTTAGTCCTCAAGCTGACATCTTTGCTCTTCAACACTTTAAAAAGGTCTTGTGCAGTAGATTTGCCCAATGCAATATGTCATTTGATTTCTTGACTGCTGCTTCCGTGAGTGTCGATAGTTGATCCAGGAAGAAAGAAGTGCATCACTACTGCCTCATTATGACATATAATATATTATATTTATTATTTTGTTGTTGTTGCTCCACCAGATTGAGGGACTGACAAATTTATTAAATTCTGGATCTTCACATAACCCTATAAAAATTCCAACAGCCCTTTTTGCAGAAATGAGAAAGCCAAACCTCAAATTAATACAGAATTGCAAAAAGTCTTAAATAATAAAAACAATCTTCAAAAAGAACAAAGTTGGACTCATACTTTCTGATTTTAAACTGTACTATAAAGTAAAGTAATCAAAACAGTGTGGTACTGGCAATAAGAATAGATATCTAGACCAAAGTAATAAAATTAAGAGTCCAGACATCAACCAATACATCCTCGGCCAATTGCTATTCAACAAGGATGTCAAGTCCATTCATTGGGGGAAAAAAAATAATCTGTTCAATAAATGTTCCTGGGACAACTGGATTTCCACATGCTAAAGAATGAAATCCACCACTCATCTGTCTGTTTGTTGTGCTGTGGTGCCTTGCATGTTGCTGTGATTCTGAAAGTTCTGCCACAGGTATTTAAAGTAACAGCAGAGTCATCCACAGTGGACAGGTTTCAGCTGAGCTTCCAGATAAAGACAGACTAGGAAGAATGATAGACACACTACTTCTGAATATTTAGTCACTGAAAGCCTTATGAATAATAGTGGAACACCGTTAGCACCAGAGTCCTGGTGTGGCACTGTGAGTGGTTCAAGCTCACCAGTCACTCCTTGGAAACCCTGCAAAGGGTTGTTCTGGGTTGGAATCAACTCAACGGCACTCAACAACAACAACTGTTAGCACCAGAATATTGAATGTTGAAACATGATGAAAATAACCAAAATTGTATCAGATATAGTGCTGAAAGATGAGCCCCTCAGGTTGGAAGGCACTCAAAATATGACTGGGGAAGAGCTGCCTCCTCAAAGTAGAGTTGACCATGATGATGCTAATGGAGTAAAGCCTTCAGGACTTAAATTTGCTGATGGAGCACAACTCAAAATGAAGAGAAATAGCTGGAATATATGAAGTATGAATCTAGGAAAATTAGAAGTTGTCAAAATGAAATTCAATGCATATACATCAATATCCTAAGCATTAGTGAGCTGAAATGAACTGGTATTGGCCACTTTCAATCTGATAGTCACATGGTTTACTATGCCAGGAATACCAAATTGTGGACAAATGACATTGCATTCATCATCAAAAGGTACATATCAAGATCTATCTTGAAATACAATGCTTTCCATATACCTACAAGGAAGACCAGTTAATACCACTATTATTCCAATTTACACACCAGCCATTAAAGCCAGTGATGATGAAATTGAAGAATTCTACCAACTACTACAGTCTGAAATTGATCAAACATGCAATCAAAATGTATTAATAATTACTGGCAATTGGAATGCATAGAGGGAGGATAAGTAGTTATAAAATATGACCTTGGTGATAGAAAAGATGCTGGAGATGGCATTATAAACTTTTGCAAGATCAATGGTTTCTTCATTGCAAATACCATTTTTAAGCAACATTAAAAGATAAATATACACATGGACCTCACCAGATAGAATACACAGAAATCAAATTGACTACATCTGTGTAAAGAGACTGTGGAAAAGCTCAACATCATCAACCAAAAAAAGACCAGCGGCAGACTGTGGAATAGACCATCAATAGCTCATATGCAAGTTCCGGCTAAAACTGAAAAAAATTAAAACAAGACCATGAGAGCCAAAATATGACCTTGAACATATCCCACTTGAATTTAGACATCATCTTAAGAACAGATTTGATGAATTAAACACCAAAGACCGAAGACCAGAAGAGTTGTGGGATGACGTCAAGAACATTATACAGGAAGAAATCAAAAGGTCATTAAGAAGACAAGAAAGAAGAAAAAGACCAAAATGGATATCAGAAGAAACTCTGAAACTTGCTCTCCAGCATAGAGATGCTAATGAAAATGGAAGAAATAAAGAGGTAAAAGAGTTGAATGGAAATTTTCAAAAGGCAGCTCGAGAAGACAATGTCAAGCTTTATAATGAAATGTGCAAAGAGCTGGAGTTAGAAAACCAAGAGGGAAGAACAAGCTGAGGGAATTGAAGAAAAAATTCAAGCCTCAACTTGAAATATTGGAGGATTCTACGGGTGAATTATTGAATGACACAGAAAACATCAAAAGATGGAAGGAATACCCAGTATCACTGTACCAGAAAAAGATGATTGATGTTCAACCTTTTGAAGAGGTAGCATATGATCAAGAGCTAATGATCCTAAAGGAAGAAGTCCAAGGTGTATTGAAGGTATTGGCAAAGAACAAAGCACCAGGAGTTGATGGAATGCAAATTGAAATCTTTCAACAAACTGATGCACATAGGAGGCACTCACTCAGCTATGCCATGAAATTTGGAAGATAACTAACTACCTGGCCAACTGACTGGAAGAGATCCGGTTTGTGCCCATTTCAAAGACAGGTGCCCCAACAGAATGTGGAAATGATCAGACAATATCATTAATATCCTATACAAGCAAATTTTGCTAAAGATCATTCAAAAACAGCTGCAACCATACATTGACAGAGAATTTCCAGATGCATAAGCCAGTTTCAGAAGAGGACATGGAATGAAGGATATCATTGCTGATGTCACATGGATCTTGGCTGGAAGCAGAGAATACCAGAAACATGTTTTCCTGTGATTTATTAACTACACAAAGTCTTTTGATTATATGGATCATGACAAGCTATGGACAACATTGTGAAGAATGAACATTCCGGAACACTTAATTCTATTCCCAGGCATGTTGTTGTTGTTCTTGTTAAGGGCCATCGGGTCAATTTCAATTCATAGAATATACCTCCCCCCCCCCAAAATTGAAAGCAGTGATTCAAACAGATACTTGTACACCATGGTCATTGAAGTATTACTTGTATTTGTAAGAGCTAAGGGTTGAAGATGCACATGCCCACTAACGGATAATGCATAAAGTGTGGTATATCCATTGCATTGTAAATACAACTAATGCTTCAGTGACCATGGTGTACAACTATCTGTTTGAATCCCTGCTTTCAATTTTTGGGGCATATGCTTAGGAGAAGAATTGCTGAGTCATATGTGTGATTTCTTGAGGAACCCCCAAACTGTTTTCTACACTATTTTAGACCCCCACAGCAATGCAGCAAGCTTCCAATTTATCCACACCCCACCAACACTTACTATTTTCCTTTTTTGTTTTTCATAATAGCCATCCATGCGAGATCTCATAATAGTCATCCTAATGAGGATGTCACTATGAGTCAGAACCGACTCAACGACCCTTAACAACAGCTACAATCCATGCAGTGGAATATTACCCAGCTATGAAGAGAAATAAAGTTCTTGGAGACCTTTTAAACATGCTGAGAGAAATCAGTGAGTCACAAAAGAACCCAAACAGTATAATTCCACTTCAATGAATTCTCTAGAATAGGAACATGCATAGAAACAATTGTTTTTAGTAGACTACGAGAAAAGGGGATAGCAAATTATTCCTGAAAAAGTATTGAGTTTCCATTTCAAGTGATAAAAAAAAACCTTTGAAAACACAAAATGGTGGTGGTTGGACAACAAAGTAAACACAATTTACGCCGTTGGATCTTATGTCTAAAAATGGTTAAAATGGCAACAGTTTTCTATATACAAGGGTAAGCCAAAAACTGTTGCTACAAAAATTATAGAACTTCTTTTAAACAAAAACGATCACATGTGAAGCTATTTTTCTCACCATATCCTCCATTTAGTTCTACACATTTCTGAAGGTGTGTCCATCGCTCTAACCCTGCCTGGAAGAATTCTGCCTTCTTCGATTTACACCATGTCAAAACGACAGTTTAGGCATCCTAGAGGAACTTCAAGTGGGCTTCTTTTAAATGTTCATTGAGTTTGGGAAACCAAAAGAAGATCTGAAGGAGCAAGATCAATTCTACAGGGTTCAGGCCCCGGCCGAGTTAGTTTCTTGCTGTTGTACCTAATAATGTTGCTATGAGTCAGAACCTACTCGACAGAACCTAACAACAAATTCCCAAGGAAATTCTTGTAGGACAGTCCTTGCTATCATCAACGAATGAGCATGTACATTGTCATGATAAAAAACAATTCCTTCATGCAGCTTTCCTGGCCTTTTTCTCACCAATGCAATTTTTTTAAAACTAAATAGGATGCTATTAAGTCCCTATTATCGTCCTGTGTCCTTTAAAAAAATCATTCAAGATGACCCCTTTGGAGTCCCCAAAACAGTCCCCATAACCTTCTGAGCTGATCTCTCTGCCTTGAATTTAACTGACCCAACAGATCCCCTTTGGAAGACACTGTGTGATTGGACCTTGCTCTCTGGGTCTTGTGGTAAATCTGAGACTCATCCCTGGTTATAATTCATTCCACAAAATTGTCTTCATTACTTTTGATCTTCCTTGAAAGATTGATGGAAAGATCAGCTCTCCGAGCTAACTGATCTTAACACAAAGCTTTTGGCATTCATACAGCCAAAAATTTGCTGAGATCAAGATGTTCACTTAAAATTGAAAATGCCAAACTATGTTAGAGGCATTTGACCCAAGTCATGGTATTTTCAACAGCCTCATATGCAAGTGAAAGTCTGACAATAACTAAGGAAAACTATATAAGAATTGATGCATTTGAGTTACAGTGTTGGAAAAGAATATTAAAAGTACTATGGACTTCCAGAAAAACAAACAAATTGGTATTGGAACAAAATACAAGGTTAACTCAAAAAATATAGTTACTAAAGTTGCAGTTCACAAGTGCACGGGTTTATTGCAAACACGTGTTTAAACATGTCTCTGTGATGAGTGGATGGCTGCAGAGAAGTTCTCTCATTATACACTTATCCTGTTGTTGTTGTTGTTAGGTGCCATGGAGTCGGTACCAACCCATAGCGACCTTATGCACAGCAGAACGAAACACTGCCCAATCCTGGGCCAACCTCACTATTATTGCCACACTTGAGTCCATCGAAGCTGCCACTTGGCCAATCCATCTCACTGGGGGTCTTCCCCTTGTTCTCTGACCCTCCACTTACCAAACATGATATCCTTCTTCAGCGACTGGTCCTTCCTGACTATATGTCTGAAGTATGAGAGATGAAGTTTGGCCATCTTGTCCTCTAAGGAGCACTCTGGCTGCACTTCTTCCAAAACGGATCTATTGGTTCTTTTGGCAGCCCATGGCACTTTCAATATTTTTCTGCAACACCATAACTCAAAGGTGTCAATTCTTCTACAGTCTTCCTTATTCACTGTCCAGCTTTCGCATGCATATGAGATTATTGAAAATACCATGGCTTGGGTCAGGCACACCTTAGTCCTCAAGCTGACATTTTGCTCTTCAACACTTGAAAAAGGTCTTGTGCAGCAGATTTGCCTAATGCAATACATCGTTTGATGTCTTGACTGCTGCTTCTATGAGTGTTGATAGTTGATCCAAGAAGAATGAAGTTCTTGACAACTTCAATCTTTTCTCTGTTGATAAGAATGTTGTTTATTGGTCCAGTGGTGAGAAGTTTTGTTTTCTTGACATTGAGATGCAAGCCATACCGAAGGCTGTGCTCTTTGATCTTCATCAGTAAATGTTTTAAGTCCTCTTCACTTTCAGTAAGCAAGGTTGTATCATCTTCATATCACAGGTTGTTAATGAGTCTTTCTCCAATCCTGATGCCACGTTTTTCATACACTTATCTTAGTCTTTCATTAATGTGCTTTTAAAAAAAAAAAAAAAACACTACATTGAGGTTAGGAGTAATATCAAATTTTAAACAAAACTCAAATCCTAAGTCATTGAAGTTTTTCAACAAGTTTATAGGAATGCTGTCTCACATAAAACAACAGTTTTTAGATGGATCAAGCATTTTAAGGAAGATCTGGAAGATATCAAAGATGAGCCAAGAGTGGAAAGACCATCAGCTTTGATGAATGAAAAATTGTGGCTGAAATGCAGAAACTCATGGAAAAAAAACTATAGAATTATGATCAGTGTGGTAGCTATTGAAGCTGTGATCTCACATTTATTTTCACCATAGGAGTTCTGGCGTGGCACTGTGAGTTAATGCGCTGGACTGCGAGATCCGTTTAAACCGTAAGGTTGGCGGTTAAAGTTCAGCAGGTCACTCCTCTGAAACCCTATATTGTTGTTGTTAAGTGCCGTTTAGTTCTGACCCATAGCGACCCTGTATAGAGTTTCCGAGGAGCAGCTGGTGAGCTTGAACCGCCAATCTTGAAGTTCAAATGGCTTTGCAGTGTCACACATTAACTCACAAAAACCACAGGGACACTATGAGTCAGAACCAACTCAATGGCACTTAAAAACAACAACATGCACACAAGTGGGGATCACGGTGACTCTGTAGAATAGAAACTGGATTGGGAAACACAAGATCTGCAGTTCAAGCCCACTATCCTCTCCATTGAAGAGAGATGAGGCCTTCTGCTCCCGCCAAAAATTTGTTGTTGTTCTGTACCATCGAGTCAATGGAAATCTTCCTAAATCATTGAAGTTTTGCAACAAGTTTATAGTGGTGGTGGTGGTTATGTGCCGTGGAGTTAGTTCTGACTCAGAACGACCCTGTGTAGTGTTTCTGAGGCTGTAAATTTTTATAGGAGCAGAAAACCTCATCTTTCTCCCGTAGATCCTCTGGTGGTTTTTGAACTGCTGACTGACCGTGAGATTAACAGCCTGACAACTCATAACCACTATGCTACCAGAGCTCCTAAGTTTCTAGTAGTGCACTGGTTATCCTAAAGCACCATACCAGGTGTTTAGTAATATCTGTTGAATAAATAAGTGAACATTTTAAGTCAAATTCTTTTCTTTATAAATCTCCAACTCCTAGTACTGGTTATCATATACATACTTTTTTTTCCCCCTTTATTTAAATTGGTAAAAAGCAAATTGCTCTTGTTATAGAAATAAATGTACTTTTAACAAAGTGTTTCTAACATTTTCTTAAGTAGCAATTTGTTTTTATGTAAATTGGCATTTTGAGACTCAAGATGATCTAAGATTTTTTTTTTTTAATTAGAATTTACGTATTTAAATTGGTATTTCTCTTAACTGCCTAAATAAAAAGATAATCCAATTTGATCACTAATTCTGTTATGAACCTTTGTGTTTTCCATAATTAAAGTTAATTTACTGAAGTACCTGGCCGCTCTGTTATAAATTACTTCCGGTTTCCCAGGAGGCCCCATGGGACCTACCAAGGGCAATTCCAGGAACACCGCAGCAGGGCCCAGAGCAGTAACAAAGGAGCTGCAGCCAGCCAGCATTTCGGGAACTGTAGACTTATTTCAGGAAGCAGTGCTTGGAGGCAGTGGTCACACATCACCACAAGAGACAAGATAATGACTCACCAAAAGTGGCCTACCAAATCCAGCGACTTAAAGGAAAAAAGCACCCAACATAGATCATTAATAAAATGTATGTGTATTAGATTTAAAGTATGTGATTGTGTTGTTATTGTTGTTAAATGCTGTCGAATCGGTTCTGACTCATAGTGACTCTGTATAGGGTTTCCAAGGAGCAGCTGGTGGACTTGAACTGCTGACCCTGTAGTAAGCCGACCATTGCTTATCCTATAGCACCACACCAAGACTACAAGTACACTTCTAATTTACTGCTTTTCTTTTCCTTTCTCTCCAGCTTTTACTTCCCCACTTTTTTTCTATGCTTCCTGGAATCACTTCACTATTCATTTGAAATAAAGGACTTCACTTTGTTTCAAGGTCGCCTTCCTAGGCAAAACAAATTAAGACATAAAACATTGAGCATACTGTTTGATCAGGATAAATAGTTAGTTTTTCTTCAGTATTTTTTTTGGCAATTAATTCTTTTAGTTTTCATTTATCTAAAAATGTCTTTATTTCACTTTCATTCTTGAAGGATACTTTGTTAGATGTAAAATTCTGGATACTTTTACTAAATACAAGCACTCCCTAGGTTATGAATGTCCAAACTACCAACTCCTACTTGTTCTTTAATGTTATCTAAATTTGCCTTCAATTTGAAAGGACTGGAACCTTAATTAATGTGCCTTTTAAAAATGTGCAACAAATTCATCACAATCATTTTCACTTTCTGCTCATGCAGCTTTTAAGTTATTGAAAAGACTACAAGCCTTTTCTTGAACCAAAATAAGGCTAACTGAGAACTTTATGCACCTGGTCCAACTTAATTACAAATTCTGAAACATACAGTTAGGATCTCATTTGTGACATGGGACTACATATAAAATGTGAGGTGCTGTTTTCTTTTGTTTTTGTTTTGTTTTGTTTTCATCACTTTAAACACATAATTTCTTTGCCTCCTGGCTTCTGATGAGACTCCAGTTGTTTGATGTACCATTGCTGCCTCTTTATAAAGTGCTGTTTTTCTTTGACTGCTTTAAATATTTTTCTCTTGAAATTTGGTTTTTAGAAATCTCTGTGGGGTTCTCTTTGTATTTATCCTACTTGGAATGTGCTGTGATTCTTGCATACCTCACCAAATTTGAGACTGTTTTGAGAATTACTTTTCTAAATTGTTGGTTATACTCTAACTTTATCCTTCAGGGATTCAATTATACATAATGGAAGCTCTCTTGATATTGTCCAATGAGTCACTGGGACTCTGCTCTCATTTCTTCCCTAGGGATATTTCTCTTTGTTTTTCCAGATTGAATAATTTCTAATAGTCTATTTTCAAAGGCACTACTTCTTTCTTCTGTTATTTTCAATGTACCATTAAGCCTGGAGTCCTGGTGTGGTGCTGTGGGTTAATGCGCCAGACTGTGAAGCCATTTGAACTGCAAGGTTGGTGGTTCAAGCTCACCAGTTGCTCCTCAGAAACCCTATACAGGGTCGCTATGGGTCAGACATTTTAATATTTGGTTCTAGAATTTCCATTTGGTTACTTCTTGATAATTTTTTTTTTTTCTCTACCGAGATTTCCTATCTGTACATTCATTATGATCATGCTTTCCTTTATATCTTTGAATATACCTATAATAACTGCTTTCAAGTCCTTGTCTGCTAATTCCAATCTATGGGGCATCATGGGATTGTTTTCTATGGACTATATTTTCTTTTAAGTGTTGATCGCATTTTTCTGTGTCTTCTTATTCCTACTCATTATAGGTTGTATCCTTGACATGGTGACTTTAGAGTCTGAAATTCTGTTATGTTCTTCTCAAGAGTATTTATTTTTATTTTAGTAGGCAGTTAGTATGGTAGAACTCAAACTCCAAACTCTGCGATGGATAACAGTTGTAAACTGTTCCGTTTTCATATAGGCTACTTAGATTCTGCCGCTCTGGTAGCGTAGTGGCTACGAATTGGGCTGCAAACCTCAAGGTCAGCAGTTCGAAACTACCAGCTGTTCCGCGGGAGAAAGATGAAGCTTTCTGCTCCCGTAAAGATTACAGCCTCGGAAACCCTGTACAGGGTCGCTATGAGTCGGAACCGACTCCACGCACATTACAACAACAACATAAATACATAGTTCAAGGTTCAGACAGATGTTCAAGACGATTTTATATCTAGAGACTGAGGCTCCTCCTCTGTAGTTCTCTTGTTTGTGGGAAAACCACAATACAGTTGCTGAGCTTGCTCCAAACTCTGATTTTGAATGACAAAACTACCAACTCCTACTTGTTCTTTGTTGTTATGTGCCGTGGAGTTGGTTCCGACTCATAGTGACCCTGTACAGAATGTCAGTAAAGGCTGTAAATCTTTACGGGAGCAGAAAGCCTCATCTTTCTCCAGCGGAACAGCTGGTAGTTTTGAACTGCTGACCTTGCAGTTCGCAGCCCGATTCGTAATGTTATCTAAATTTGACTTCAATTTGAAACAACTACAAGGTTTCAGGTTTCTGAATTTTAGTTACACTGTATGGTATAAATCTGCTCCCGTAAAAATTAACAGCCTCGGAAACCCTATGCAGGATCACTATGTGTCGGAACCAACTCCACGGTACTTAACAACAACAACATGGTGCTAACTTTAGCCTGTCTTCAAATGAAAAGTCATTAAAAATCGAAAACTAACGCAATGTCTCTCCTTTCTTCCAAGTGTTGACTCCCCAACATTTCTTCCTGTGCTGATTACTTTTCAGTACCTTCATATATAATTATTTTTTTATATTTCTTCCACTGTTTAAAAGAGATACTTATGGAATGTTTGTTCTGACACAAGGTACTTCACCATTAATGGAAGAAAACTTCGTTTTTCCTTTAATAAAGACACCTCCTATCTTGACATCAATACTGTATGTACTTATACCAAACTTGTTTCTCCCAATCCAAACACCTTCGAATTTTTGTGTTTTTAGAAGTATTGACAGGCATAACATGTTATTTATCACATTGTACTGAAATGCCCATTATCACTCTCTCTCCTACTACACAACATGCTCCTTGAGGAAAAGTTCTATGTCTCACTTAACTTTGTGTCCTTGGTCTTTACCCAGTACTTGGAACAAAATAAGTGCTCAGTAAATGTTGAATCAATAAATGAGTGGCTCAAAATACAGCTAATGTAGGAACGTTGTTGTTGGTAGGACTATCTAGTCAGTTCCAACTCACAGCGACCCTGTGTGTAACAGAAAGAAAAACTGTCCGGCCCTGCACTCGCCTCACAATTGTTGTTATGTTTGAGCCCATTGTTGCTGCTACTATGTCACTCCATCTTGTGAAGGTCGTCTTGTTTTTTTGCTGACCCTCTTCTTTATCAAGCATGATGTCTTCCTCCAAGGACTGATCCCTCCTGACAACATGTCCAAAGTAAGAGAAACAAAGTCTCACCAACTCACTAAGGAACATTCTGGCTGTACTTCTTCCAAGACAATCCATAATATTTTCAATATTCTCACCAACACCGTAGTTCAAATGAATCATTTTTCTGTGGTCTTCCTAATTCATTGTCCAATATTCACATGAGGCGATTGAAAATACCATGGCTTGGGTCAGGCACTCTAAGTCCTCAAACTGACACCTTTCATATTTTAAAGAGGTCTTATGCAGCTGATTTGCCTGATGCAATATATCTTTTGATTTCTTGGCTGCTGCTTCCATGAATGTTGATTGTGATGGGTCCAAACAAAATGAAATCTTTGACAACTTCACTCTTTTCTCTATTGATCATGTTCTTATTTACTGATAGAGTTGTAAGGATTTTAATTTTCTTTATATTGTGGTGCAATGATGGTTGTAGTCTTTGATCTTCATCAGTAAGTATTTCAAGTCCTCATCATTTCCAGCAAGCTAGGTTGGGCCATCTGCATATTGCTTATTGTTAATGAATCTTCCTCCGATCCTGACACCACATTTTTCTTCATATAATCCTTTTCATCAGATTATTTGCTCAGCATACAGGTTGAAAAGTATGGTGAACAGAACAGTAGCTAAAATTACTATTCAAGGGTAAAGGAAAGACATTTTTTCAATTCATCTTACCATGAGAAATAAATTAGCACATTGAGGATTTAAACCTTAGATGGTCTGGCACTTGAACCAATAACTCCTACTTTATCCTGGTGACATAGTGGGTAAATGTTGGGCTGCTGACAATAAAGTCGATTTTCTGCTTCCATAAAGATTTACAGTTTCAGAAACCCTAAGGTCTATTCTGTCCTGTGGGTTTATTATGAGTCGAAGTCTACTTGACAGCAGCAGTGTATTTCTCACGTTAAGATCAAAGACTACAACCTTCAATATGGATTGTACCACAATATAGGACAGAGTAGACCTTAGGGTTTCTGAAACTGTAAATGTTTATGGGAGCAGAAAT
>NW_006408524.1:8993740-9001172 GCF_000296735.1 Chrysochloris asiatica | reverse complement strand
AAAAAAAATTGTTACTGGTGACAAGACATGGATTCATCACTACAATCCTGAAAGTACATGGCAGAGTATGGAATGGAAACATCCTTCATCGCCTACCAAGAAAATGGTCAAAAGTCAACCATCAGCTGGAAAATTGATGCTTATAGTTTTCTGGAATCTCAAGGGCCAGTATTGGAACACTATCAGGGAAAAGGTTCAACAATCAATAGTGCTCCTTACAGTGAGATGCTCACTGAAGAGCTGAAGCCTAAACTTTGGATTAAATGCAGAGGACTGCTATTCAAGGGTATTGTGATCTTGCAAGACAGAATAGGTCTGCACACTTCTGCTCACACTGTTGACACTGCAAAAACTTCATTTTGAGGTATTAAAGCATCCTCCCTATAGTCCTGACCTTGCTCTACCTGACTTTCACCTGTTTGTCCCCTGAAAGCAGCCCTTTGAGGATGAAAGTTCACCTCTGATGAAGAAGTGAAGACAGTGGTGTATTCGTCGCTCAGAGCTCAGTCTAAAACATTTTTTAATAAGGGAATATGAAAGCTTGTTGACAGATGGATAAAGTATATTGAAAAGCATGGAGATTGTATCAAAAAATGATATATTTGTCTTTTCTAAAATTGATTAAAGTAAAATTTTTGACTCACCCTCATATTATTCAAATTTACACACCAGTCACTAAAGGCAATGGGAAGAAAATCAGCAAATTGTACCAATTTCTTCAGAAGTCCTGGTGTGGCACTGTGGGTTAATGTGCTGGACTGCAAAGTCATTTGAACTGCAAGGTCGGTGATTCAAGCTTACCAACCACTCCTCAGAAGCCCTACACAGGGTCACTATAGGTTGGAACCGATTCAATGACATTTAACAACAACAACAACAAACATTCAATCTGAAATTGATGAAATATATAATCAAAATGCCTTTGATAAGTACTGGTGATTAGGATGTGAAAATTGGAAACAAAGAGAAAGGATCAGTAGTTGGAAAACACGGCCTTGGTTATACAAATGATGCTGGGTACATCAGGATTTACAACACATATTTTGGGGGCACACAATTCAATCCATTAACATATGTTTTACTAGTAACCTACTTAGTAAAGTTTTGAGGATGATTGGAATTTGAATAAAATACATATTTTGTTTTCTAGTTAAATATATATTTTGTTTTCTAGTTCTACTTTAATTTTTATTAATTGATCATCACTGAGTTCTTTCTACTGGACAATATAAAAATGTGGGTCATAGTCTGTTGCCCAAACTCCAGGGCACCTGGTAAAAAACTAATCAACTTTGGTCTAGATCACTTCAAAAGTCCTACACTTCTAATTATATTAATTTATTGCTTCCTTAATGTTTCATAAAAATAATTTTAATTAAATTTAAGGTTTTCCTTTGTGTTTTTTTTTTCTTTGAGACATTTTGCACTCAAAGAAATGAGAAAATTTTAACACAAAATCAAAAGTGAAATAAGAGAAGGACTTGTGGATTACATTTTAAAATAATAATTGAATTATTAACTGTTATTGAAAATTACAGTGAAATAGCATTTACTCAAAAATATAAATACATAATAAAAAATTTAAATCGCTAAATCAAATATCTAGAGACATTTGGCCTTCAAATTTCATTAATACATGTTTAGTAACTAAAAATATGCTAGTATATTAAATCCATATATATAGTTAAGAGTTTGATATTGAGAAACTTTATGCAAATTCAAAAGAAACAGAGAATTTTACTAATCTCATTCTTTTTGACAATGATTAGTTTGTGGCTCGTAGCAAGAATGAAAGTTTAAAAAAATGCAAATGTTTTTCTGTCCTGCAGAAATCTGCTCCACCCTGGTGACTCTTGCTGAGAGTGGGTGGAACTGAAGAATGGTGATACAGTTGCTATATTTGTACATAACATGAAGGGTGTGCCCAGTATTTTTAATCAGGTGTTAAAGTCAATTAGAAGATTCCAGGTGTAGCAGTAAAATAACACTAAAAAAAGCCAAAATCCAAGAGAACATTATACAGTAGTTATGAGAGCTATATAAAACTGTTTAACAAGTACCATCCAAAAACCATCAATTTATGTGGTTGGTAGAATGTAATCTTTTGTAATTTTTAAGAATTTAAAGAAAGATACTTTCTTGTTTCTAATGTCACTATTTTATATTGGAGTTTTTCAAGAGATAAAGCATACAATTTTGCTCTTTTCTGAATATTTGGCATTTTTCACCAGTACAAATTAAGGAGCCCTGTTAGCATAGTGGATTATGAGTTGGGCTGCTAACCACAAGGTCAGCAATTTGAATCTACCAGTTGCTCCTTGGGAGAAAGAAGAGGCCTTCTGCTCCCATAAAGATTTACAGCCTTGGAAACCCTGTGAGTGGGACTAGACTTGGTGGTAAACAACTAGACTTGGTGGTACACACATTAATTTCAGTGTTTTGCACCACACCTGTGTGGTGCTGTGGGTTAATGCACTGGACTGCAAAGTTGGTTTTAACTGCAAGGTTGGTGCTTAAAGCTCACTAGCCACTCCTATACAGGGTCACTATGGGTCGGAACCAACTCGATGGCACTTAACAACATATATATCATTCTATGAAAATGTGAACTATTCCTGACATCATGAACTATCTTGTCTTCACTGCTTCCTTGAAGCCATCTACTTATCCAAATTATTTTTGTCTAACGCCACAATTTTTACCTTTTTTGAAATATCTGGATGATTTTCTTCTTTTGTTGTGATAGGCAGACTAATCCTTGTAGCCACTTTTCCCTCAAGATGTCTATGTCTTCATCCTGGAATCTTTTAAGATATTATGCGACGTGTTATTGTTGTTGTTAGGTACCATCAGCTCAGTTCTGACGCACAGTGATCTAGTGTACAACAGAACAAAACACTGCCTGGTCCTGCCCCAGCCAGCCTTACAATCGTGCCAATGTTTGAGCTCACTGTGTCAATCTGTCTCTTTTTACACACTGCTCCTCTGCTTTACCAAGCATGGTATCTTTCCCCAGGACTAGTCTCTTCTGGTGACATGTCCAAAGTCCAAAAGACAGAGTCTCACCAGCCTCACTTACAAGGAGCATTCTAGCTGTACTTCCTCCAACACAGATTTTTATTCATTCTCCTGGCAGGCCATGGTATAGCTAATATTCTTCTCCGGCTCCATAATTCCAAGGCATCAACTCTTTATTCTGTCTTATTCACTGCCCAGTTTACACATGCGTCTGAGCTAACTGAATATGCCAGGAGTTGGAGCAGGTGTACCTTAGTCTTCAAAGTGACATCTTTGTTTTTTAATACTTTCAAGAGCAGATTTGTCCAGTACATTACATCCTTTGCTTTCCTGACTGCTGGTACCATGCGTGTTGATTGTGGATACAAGTTAAATGGAATCCTTGATAATTCCAAACTTCTCCCCATTTATTGTGATGTTGCTAATTCGGTCAACTTGGGAGGAATTTTGTTTTCTATATGTTGGGGTGTAATCCATATTGAAGATTATACTTGGTCTTCATCAGTAAGTAAATCTCCTTCACTTTCTGCAAGTAAGGTTGCATTATCTACATATCACAGACTACTAACTCTGGTGTCATGTTGTTTATATAATCCAGCTTCTCGGATCATTTGCTCAATATGCAGACTGAATAAGTATGGTAAAATTATACAATCCTAACGCACACTTTTCCTAATTTTGAACCCTTGTTCTGTTCAAACCACTGTCTCTTGGTCTATGTATAGGTTCTGCATGAGCACAGTTAAGTGTTTTAGAATTCCCATTCTTTACAATGTTATCCATACTTATTTGTTATGATCCTCACATTCAAATGAGTTTGCATAGTCAATGAAACAGGTAAATATCTTTCTAGAATTCTCTACTTTCAGCATAGATCTATCTGGCATCAACAGTCTTCTTTTTTTTCATGTCCTCTAAATCCAGGTTGAATTTCTAGCAGCTCCCTATCATTGCACCGTTGCAACCTTTTTAAAGTATCTTCAGCAAAATTTTACTTGTGTGTGATATTTATGACATTGTTCAATAATCTTCACATTCTGTTGTATCACTTTTCTTTACAATGGGCACAAATGAATAGCAAAGTGGAGTTAAGGTTGTAGAGTGAATTAAGCTTGCTAATCAGATAACTTTTAGATGGATGACTTTTAGAAAGACTTGTGATTGCGTTATCCTGGATTGTCCAGTGTAATCACAATTCCTTAAAAGTGAAAGAGAAAACAAGAATGGCAGTTACAAAGACTCAGTCCAACACGGATGGCTTTGAAGATGAAGGAAGCAGGCTACAAACCAAGGAATACAGATATTGTCTAGAAGTTGGAAAAGGTAAGGATATTGATTCTCCCCTAGGACCTCCTGACAAGAATGTACTGTAGCAACACCCAGGCCCCAGTGAGAACCATGTCAGACTTCTTATCGACAGGACTATAAGATAATAACTTTGTGCTGTTGCAAGCCATTAAGTCTGTGTCAATTCATGACAGCAACAATAGAAAACTAATAATTGATTTGCTTTGGTTTGCCTTTGGGACTTTCCTCTGCCCTGATTCTATTTTTATTGATATTATTAACAACCTTCATGTAAAATTCAAACATCATAGTGTAAGTTCACCCTCCCTTGATTCGCTTATATCTATCAACAAATTAATCTCAGAAAGCTTCAGAATAACCTTGAAATCTACAAAGTATGTGATTTAAAAAATAATTGCCTTAGGAACAAGGATATAAGTGAGATGACATTTGCCTGTAGTTCTAAAATCTTTCAATAGCCAGTAATTTCTTGAATGCTTTTGAAATATTCAGACAAGTCTTCTAGAGAAATAAAACTTGTGACAATATATATAGCAAACTCCTTGATTCGCCTATCTAGCGAATGCATAGAAGGTACCTGTGTTGAGCAACTGCCTACTGAGAAGTGAAGATGTTGGAATTCAGGAACAGGAAATGAAAAGTAGGTGAAGTGGGAAGAAGAGACGATGTAATGGATGGTTTTTAGAATGGAGAAAAGGCAAAAGATAGAAAACAAAGGAGGAAGAAAAGTGTCAAAGATAAAAACTCTCAGGATACTAAGAAAGGATGGTCTTGCCTGTAATAAGCACCAAATGAAAATTTATAGAATGAATGACTTGTGGTATTGTGATTTCTTCTCAGTGGAAAGTCAAAACGGAGGTTAATGCTACTTAACATACTTATTAACCAGGACTGGTGTGGTGCTGTGGGTTAATGCACTGGACTGCAAAGTCGGTTTGAACCACAATGTCGGTGGTTCCAGCTTACCAGCCGCTCCTTGGAAACCCTATACAGGGATGTTATGGATAGGAACCAACTCAACATCATTTAACAACAACAAAAGATCTAATTGGGGACTCCTGGTGTGGCACTGTAGGATCAGCACTGAACTGTGAACTACAGGTTGTGGTTCAAACCTACCAGCTGATCCTTGGAAACCCTATACAGGGTCGTTATGAGTTGGAATCAACTCGATGGCACTTACCAACAGCAAGGTCTAATTGGAGTCACTAAAGGAGCTCTGGTAGCATAGTGGTTACGAATCGGGCTGCAAACCTCAGGGTCAGCAGTTCGAAACTACCAGCTGTTTCGTGGTAAAAAACTGAGGCTTTCTGCTCCCGTAAAGATTTACAGCCTCGGAAACTCTGTACAGGGTCGCTATGAGTCAGAACCAACTCCACGGCACATAACAACAACAACATTGGATAAGCACTGGACTACTAATCACTAAGTCAGCGGTTCAGACCCACCAGCCGTTCCTTGGAAACCCTCCGCAGAGTCGCTATGAGTTGGAAACTACTCAACAGCACAACAATGACAAAATCTAATTAAAGTTTTTTTTATTTTTTGGTGTTTCATTCCATATTTCATAATTTTAATAATTATGTACTAATTGCAAGGTCAATTTGAACAGCAAGGTTGGTAGTTCAAATCCACTAGCCGTTCTTTGTAAACCCTATACAGGGTCACTATGAGTCAGAACCTTAACAACAAAAACAACAACAGAAAGGAATCTGATTTGGAGTCCAAACATGCATTTTCAATCATTCTTTCATTCATTATATAAAAGGTTTGGTATTGTAACTGTAGAATTTATTAGGTAATAATTTCATAATCAATAGTCATTCTGAATATTACCTAATTGTTAGAAATACTGAATCAGGATTCATTTCATACCACAGTCAAATCTGATTTATAAACCAAATAATGTCTAGATCTTTAAATCCTTCAAATCACTGTACCTGTATGGGCAATAGTCCAACATGTCAGAAATCTAATTGATTTCAAAAAGTTGGTGATCACCTTTTCTATTCCTCCCCTCCCTTTTTATAAATGCACATTATACAAAAACACACATGCACAAAACAGAATAAAAACCAAAGAGCACTCACAGGATGAAAGCTGCATCCTAGACCTGGAGGGAACATCTCCAACCAGAAAGCTGAGCGGGGGCAGGAAAGCCTCTGAAAGGACAAAGGAGACCGGATACATAAAACAATGAAACATCTGGAAAGTATTAGCACTCTCTGGTTAGCAGATTTATAAGTGAAACAACAAAGCAAAGCCCCTGAAGGTAAGCAAAACCTTTAGAAAAGGAAACACAGTTAGACATTTCTATTTGGTTCTGCAAAAATAATATTTATATTATCATAATAATATAAATTATTGTTGTTGTTAAGTGTGTGCGACACCAGGACTTCAAATTATTGTTGTTGTTAAGTGCCATCCAGCTGGTTGTGACTCATGGCGACCCTGCATAGTTTCCAAGGAGCGGTTGGTAGGTTTGAACCGCCAACTTTGTGGTTCAAATGGACCACGCAGTCCAGTGCTTTATCCCACAGCAACACACCAGGACTCCCTCCAATTATTATTATGATCATATAAATAACATAAATGGGGTCCTGGTGTGGTGCTATAGGATAAATACCAGATAGCAAAATCCATTTGAAATGCAAGGTTGGGAGCTCAAACTCACCAGCCGCTCTTCAGAAACACTATACAGGGTCGCTATGAGTCAGAACCAACTTGATGACACTTTACAACAACAACAATTTATAAATGAAAGTCCCTAGTTGATGCAAATGCTTAACGTGCCCAGTTAACTGAAAGGTTGGAAGTTCTCGTCCACCAGAGGTGCCTCAGAAGGAAAAGGCCTAGAGCCTTGTTTCCCAGAAGTCAGCCACTGAAAACGGTATGTAGTACAATTCTACTCTGATACACATGGGCTAACCATGAGTCACAATTGACTTTATGGTAACTGGACTTTTAATGATGTAAAAAAAACAAAACAAAAAAAGCCCACTAATTATTAGCTTGTTGTTGTTGTTGTTGTTAAGTGCTGTCGAGTCGGTTCCGACCCATAGCGACCCTGTACAGGGTTTCCGAGGGTGTAAATCTTTACGGGAGT
>NW_006408524.1:8974088-8992600 GCF_000296735.1 Chrysochloris asiatica | reverse complement strand
TTAAGTGTTCAGGAATGCTCATACTTCACAATGTTGTCCATAGCTTGTCATGATCCACATAATTGAAAGCCTTTGCGTAGTCAATAAAGCACAGCTAAACATCTTTCTGGTATTCTCTGCTTTCAGTCAAGATCCATGGGACAGCAATGATATCCCTCTTTCTACGTCCTCTTCTGAATCAGGCCTGAACCTCTGGAAGTTCTCTGTCAATGAATGCTTGCAGCCATTTCTGTATTACCTTTAGTAAGAATTTACTTGCATGGGGTATCAAAGATATTGTCCGATGATTTCCGCATTCCATTGGGTTACTTCTCTTTGGAATGGGCACTATGGAGCTAGATGAAGGTAAATACTAGCAGAAACAAGGGCTAATAAAATGTTCCCCTAGAAAAAAAGACTTTCAATAGTAGTCGACTTTCTAACAATGTGTGTCAATTTAGTATTTATTGATTGATTATAGTAGCAAGAATAATGGGTCTCCAAAGATACCCATCTCCTAACCCTGAAACCTATGAAAATGTTACTTAATGTAGCAGTGTGATTAAATCAATGGTTTGAACTGTACAGATTATCCTGGATTATCTGGTGAGCCAAATGTAATAATGAAAGTCCTTATACCTTGAGCCCAGGAGAAATAGATGGTTCTTGGTTATCATGATTGACCATTTTGATGAGGGTCACAATAGACGGACCCTGTTAGAATGGAGGTAAAACATGGACCAGAACTCAGATTCTTAAATTCTGATTTCTTGGACCAGTTGAGACTAGAGGATTCCCTGAGACTATTGCCCTGAGATATTATTTTAAACTTGAACCAGAACTATCCCCTCATGTCACCTTTTAGTGACCTAAAAAATTAGATTACCTGGGAGTGTGGGACTCCATTAAAAAAAACTGAAAGTCCAACACGCACATCAATGCAAAGATGAAAGATAAAGGGCAAGGAGACTAGAGTATTGGAAATGGAACAACCAGAATGCAATTAAAGACAATGTTGATCTGTTGTGGAAAATGTAACTAATGTCACTGAAAAATTTGTGCAAACATTGTAAAATGGTAACCTAATTTTCTGTGTAAACTTTCACTAAAAACACAGATTTTTTAAAAAAAAGAATTATTAAATGCAAATCAAAAATGGGTAAATGCAGGGAGGGGGACGAGTCTTTATAAAGGATAGGTAGGAGGGTTAGAGTGAAAAGGATGTGAAAATAGAAGCAGAGACCGGGGAGCTGTGATTGCTGGCCTTGAAGATGGAAGAAAGGGCCAGAAGTTAAGGAACATACATAGTCTCTACAGGCTGGAAAAGGAAAGGAAATGTTTCTCCCTTGGAGCAGTCAGAAGTAATACAGTTCTGATAACTCATTTTATACTTCTGACTTCTTGAATTTCTGCTGTTGCAAGCCACAATGTTTGTGGTAATTAATTACAGCAGTTGTTGTTTTTAAGTGCCATTGGGTTGGTTCTGACTCATAGCAATCCTGTATAGTTTCCAAGGATTGCCTGGTTCGTTTGACCCAACAACTTTACAGTTAGCAGTCCACTGCTTATCCTACAGTTCCACACCAGCAGTAGTAGGAAATAAACTTGTTGTTAAGTGTTATCGAGTCCATTCCAACTCATAGCGACTCCGTGTAGGGTGTCTGAGGAGCAGTTAGTGGGTTTGAACTGCTGACTTTGTGCTTTACAGTTCAGTGCTGATCCTACAGCACTACACAAGGATTCCAGGAAACAAACAATTGTACATTTATTTATAAAATAAAACCAACCATAGGTTGTAAGAATGCTAAGTCAGAGAAAGTAAAGTATGAATTACAGAAAATAAATAAATTGTTAAGAAATGAATTATAGAAACCTTATCTGTTGATGAAAGTTGTGCTGTTTTTAAGTGCCATTGAGTCAATTTCAACACATAGTGATCCTGTATATGGTTTCCAAAGAGCAGCTGGTGGGTTTGAACTGCTGACCTCGTGGTTAGCAGTCCAGAGCTTATTTTACTGTGCTACACCAGGACTCCAAGGAAAGTAGAAATTCAGAATAAAGGAATAAATTAATCTGAATTCAGAAGAGATAATAATTTTAACTTTTATGATTATGTAATTGCTTAGGACAAATCTAGGTAACTTAAGATTAATCATATGTCAGGCTATGTTTAACCACATTCTAAAAACTTTTTCCATATATACTTCTCATTACCTTATTATTCTCTTTCCCTTTTATGTATCCAATTTGTCTGTGTATCTTCTCTCTGCCTGTCACTGATACACTCTTGGATTAGCTACCTGACTCTCAGTGATTCTATCATCTCCTGGGATGGTTCTCATTTCTTGAAGGATGAATGGCAGGCACCATAATGAGGTTCTATGACTCTGTCTCCTCCCTCACAAGCAGCTGATCTGGGAGTGGACACACGATTCCTGCTAGATCATTCAGAGAGCCCTTCATTAGGATTTACTGAAGGCAATAGGAAAAGAACTGTTAACCTTCTTTGTGGTGGAAGTCATGTGGTTTAGTGAAGACTGAAAGGTATCAGTGGCCAGATGGAGCTATTACTCTATAATGGGAAGAAACTGAAGCTAAACTACAGAAAGAAACATACACAAGATATAGAAACATGAATTCTGGCTCCAATTGTCAATAAGGATCAGATGCACTCCTGCATGTCTCAATTTTTTGTTTGTTCCCCCTCCCCGCCAATTCTATGAGCTACTCTAATGTCACGCTCTTTTTTTCTAAACTAGACTGATCTGGCTTTCTGTCACATGCAACCAAAAGACAGAGGATATTCTATCATTTGGCTGTATACAAATGTTCCTGTTTCCCTTCCCATCATGCACTGCAATAACCATCTGGGAGCCATGTCTGTCTTCCCCAGGCTTTATAAGGAGGAAAGACAGTAAAAAAATCAGTCCAAGGGCGATTCCCACGATTCCTATGAATCAGACATGTTTCTACCCTACAACCTTCTTTACCCTATTCTGACACCAACCATCCATCCCACAGCACTCTGATTCACATCTGGGCTCAATGATCCATTGCAATGGCCACACAATACTCACGATTATGGGGTTTATTAGGGAAGTGAACATGGTACAACTTAAGATCAAAAAGCTCAGGATGCAGCAATTCTCCAGTCCGGAATGTCTCTTGTCTGCCACACTGCAGACACATCTCACTTTTGTCTTTGACTTCTCAGCCATGTGGTCCCTTGGCCTCTGCCCTGCTTGGGCAAATGTTACAAAGCTCTTTTAGCCATACTGTGAGTGTCCAAAGGGCACATTCTCCTGCCCTCAGGAGTCTAGAGTTCGAAGCTGCTGTCTCTCGGTACCAGTGCCTTTGCCATCGCTGTTTCTCACACTTCACTCATGTTCTTCCTTCTTCATGGTCCTGGGATCTTCCGCTTCTGCTTCTGAGATTTCTGCTTCTGAGATAATCCCTTTTAAACTTGGCTGGAGAGCAAAACTAACCAATCCCAGACTCAGAGTCCTGGATACCTTATTTGAATGGTCCCACTCAGCCACTCGGTGGGAATTTAAAAGACTTTGGATAGAAAAGCCACATCAAGTAAATTCAAGGTACCACAGGCACATAGCAAGTTTGCTCACTTTGAACAGGTGTGAGTGTGTGACTTGTTTTGCCAATGAATTACTAGTGGAAGTATGTCACTATAAGAACCAGTGTATGGTTTGACCAATTCTCTTCCCCTGCAGTGGTTGTGGAAACATGGTCACTTGGTGCCTCCAACAGCTAGGGTCCTGAGTGAAGTAAGGAGGAGAGAATTCTGGACATGAAGTATAAGGAAGCAGTACACATTTGTGATGTTAAGCCACTGAGATTTTGAAGTTTTCTATCACTGCAGTTTAACCTAGCTTATTTTAATTAACAAGGAGCTCTGGTAGCGTAATGGTTATGAAACAGGCTGCTAATCTCACAGTCAGCAGTTCGAAACCACCAGCGGTTCCACGGGAGAGAGATGAGGATTTCTGCTCCCGTAAAGATTTACAGCCTCGGATCACTATTAGTCGCAACGACTCCACGGCACATAACAACCACAACTACAATATCTTAATTAACACAGGAGGCACTTGCATCCATAATAATTTTCCCATGACTCATACATCTAAAAAACGAATTTTGAGCCAGTACACAAGATAGAAAACAGATAGAGTCCTGACCTCCCTCCCAACTCAGTGGCTGATTGGCTGACTATGTACCATTGAGTCAGTTCCGACTAGAAGCGAGGCTGTAAATCTTTACGGGAGCAGAAAGTCTCATTATTCTGCCGCAGAGTGTCTGGGGGATTCTAACTGCTGATCTTGTGATTAAGCAACCCAACGCAACCCACTTCACCATCAGGGCCCCTCTCAACTGAGTAAGAAAGACAAACAAGCAGTGAGATACCGTGAGATATGTAAGAAAAGTACAGGCTCCGAGGGGAGCATCTGCCGATGTTTCCTACAGTACGCAGGAAAGATATGCAAAGGTTTCCTGCACGGAAGTGGTGTCTAAGTTGTAGTGTGAAACTTGAGTAGCAGCTAGGGGGAACAGAGGAAGTAACGGAAGGCAGGCGGCATTCTATCCAGGGAGGGGAAATCACAGGAATCAGGATTCAGAGAGGCAGTTTGGGTTTTCACATTAATCCTTCTCCCACCCCACCTTTTCTAGGCTGAATTAGGACTGTAATATATCTTTTGATTAAGAAAAATGTGAAGCTATTACATGGAGTGTCTTAATTGCCAACCAACAGTTAATTTCAGAGTAATACTATCTTTGTATAGCACTGTTTGTACAATGGGAAAAAATGTTGTTTTTAACAATAGTAAAATTGAGACTAAGACCAAAAAATAATTGTTTGCCCACAGCCATGAATCTTTAGAGTCGAAATTGAAGGCCTGTGAGTTTAAAGTAAAAAAAAAAAAAAAAAGCAGCATTAAAGCACATTTAGGGAACAATGGAAATTTATACTTGACAATTGTGTCTAAAATATAAAATATAGTGGTAAAGGAAATACATTGTTAAAATTATGGATTTATAATTACTGTCCAAAACTAGCACAATGATTTAAACACAAAGAACATGGTAGAAATAGGAATAGGAATAGAACTCTCTATAGACAATTCATGATTCCTGGTGTTTCACTATAGGATCAGCACTGGACTGTGGACCATAAGGTCGGCAGTTCAAGCCCACCAGCTCCTCCTCAGAAACCGTATACAGGGTCACCATGAATTGGAATTGACTCAATGGCCCTTAACTACACCAAGAAGACAATTCTACCAAGAGAAACTCAGAATCCAAATTTCTCTCCAATTTTTTTCAAAGTATGTAAAATAGTAGCAAAGATGGCATCAATACTATGCAAAACTGTAACACCAACTTCTTTCCAATGTAGAAATAAATGTCTGATAAATGGCACTGTAAATAAGGTGAGAGAATTAGATTGAGTTAAGAAATCAATTGATTAGAATTGACATATAAACAATGATTTAGATGCATACATATACTTGTATTAAGTGCCTTAGAGTTGGTTTCAACTCATAGCAACCCTGTATAGGGTTTCCAAGAAGTAGCTGGAGGGGGGGGGGGTTGAACCATTGATCTTGCAGTTAGTAGTCCAGTGCTTATCCTACAGCACCATACCAAGAGTCCTTGTAGTGGTGGTGGTGGTAGTGGTGATGTGCCCTGGAGTCAGTTGCGACTCATAACAACCCTGCATAGGGTTTCCAAATTGTAAACCTTTACAGAAGCAGAAATCCTCATCTTTCTCCCATAAAACATCTGGTAGTTTCGAACTGCTGACCTTTAGGTTAGCAGCCCAACTCGTAACCACTATGCTACCAGGGCTCCTTATGCATATTGTGTCAGTGGTTAAAAAAACAAACCTCTATGTGAGTTTGGCGTTTTATAATATTTATATTATCATCTTTTAAACTCTAATATAATGTCTTACTAAGTTCATTGAATTTTCATATATGTTTTTAGGACTGCCTTATATACTAGAGCAGGTGACTATTTAAATCTTTGGAGCTGGATTTGTGTATGTGTGTTAAAGGAAGTCATGAGTGACCAGAGATGAGGTTCCAGAAGTAAGCAAACATTAAATTGCATAGAACATTACACATGGAGAGCTCACACTATTCTAAGATTAATGGAAGTATTGAAGGATTTTAGTCAAGGGATCATGCGACCATACTTGCTTTCTAGAAGGATCATGTTGATTGTTGCAGTGTAAAGACTGGATTGAAGTCTAGAATCTATAGTAAGAATGTAATAACAGCTTGAACTAAGAGGTAGTGGAAATGACAAATGTATGATTTTGAGATATACTAAGAAGAAATGTTTTTTTGGGTCTGGCAAGAGATTGATATTGAGGAAGAAGTAAAGGGAAAATTCAAAGCAAACATTTAGATTTGGGGTTTTGGGCAATTGGGTGAGTAAAGTAGTTCAGTTGAGACATAGTAAGTTTGAGCTGGGTGTCATAAAATACTGGATATATCAAATAGGAAATTGTAAATAAAGGGTGTCAAGTTTAGAACTGAGGTCGTGGCTAGAAGTCAGTAATGTACATAAAATGACGTGCCTAGACAAGAGTATCTAAGAAGAGTGTATCGACTATAGTCAAGAGATGAGAGCCTCGGTATTCTTTGGAATGGCATCATTTAAGCAGAAACAAGTGTCCAAAGGACAATATGATCTTATCAATTCTCTTAATGTGTTAAACAGAAAAGATGAAAAGAAACAATATAGATATCTTTTAATTATAAAAACTGAGGGCTTCCGTGACAAAAAAAGGGGGGGGGGCTGATGATTCACCTTTTATTTACTTTTTTTTTTTTCTAAATGGAAAATATTTGTATATAATGCCATTAATGGAAAATATTGATATCCAATACCATTTTAGATCATTTGAGCCCTGGGCAAAATCCTCAGACTACTTATTTATTTAGCTAATACTTACTAGTTTATTTATTTAACAAGTAATTACTAGGTCAAATGGCATAACATAGTTTATAAATATAATGTTCTACACCCTGATTTGGCAAGGAGTGTCTGGGGTCTTAAAAACTTGCAAGAAGCCATCTAAGATCTAGTCTCTTCCTGCCTTGAACAAAAGAGAGTGAAGGAAGGCAAAGACTCAAGGAAGCAATAAGTCCATAGGACTAAAGACCCACACAAACTACAGCCTCATCCAGCCCAAGACCATAGAACTAGATGGTGCCTGGCTAACACTATTTACAGCTCTGATCAGGGATACAACTGAAGGTCCCAGTTAGAATAGAAGAAAAATATAGAACCAGTGTAGGATTATCCAATAAACAAAGTAAATATGTGAAAATTGTTCAATATAGATTAGTAAGTAAGCACAAGTAAGCCTGTGTTTACTTTGCTTATTGGATAATCCACCCCTAGGCAAAACAAACTCAAATTCATAAAAAAAAAAAAAAAAAGACCAGACTTATGATAGACAGACTAGAGAAACCCAACAGACTAGAGATACACTTTTAACCTGAAACTGAAGCCACTTCCGGAGGTCACTTTCAGCTAAATAATAGATTGGCATATAAAGTAAACGATAACACCTATGAAGGATGTACTCCCTAGAACAATCAACCATGTGAGTACAAGCAGCTAACATTTGCCCAAAATTAAAGTTGAGAAGGCAAAGAGGGGTAAGGAAACTGGAGGGATGGAAATGGGGAAGACAGGGTGGAAACGGGGACAGTTGCAGACATGTAACAGCCAGTGGTGGTGGTGGTGTGCGGTAGCGCCGGTTCTGACTCATAGCAACTCTGCACAGTGTTTCTGAGGCTGTAAATCTTTACGGGAGCAGAAAGCCCCTCTTTCTCCCGCCAAACAGCTGGTAGTTTTGAACTGCTGACCTTGAGATTAGCAGCCTGACTCTTAACCACTATGCTACCAGAACTCCTTGTAACAACCTATGGCAAGAAACAATTTGCATATGAATTGTTGAACGGTAAGCTAATTTACTGTGCACTTTCACCTAAAGCACAATAAAATAGTAAAAATTAAAAATGAGTTTGTGTTTTACTTTGATACTTGAGAACTGAAGCAAATCTTTCACCCTATCTGAACAATGCATATTTCAAAAGGTCACTGGCAAAACTAAATGAAATAATACAAATATTGAGGTGTGAAAGCTATCATAAACAATGCTCATAACTCTGCCCCTCAGGCATGTATTTTGAGTTGTTTTCCCACCAATGGTGACTAGTTACTACTAACCAGCTGATTTCTTATTTGCTCAAAATACACCTACAAGGCTTTTTTTTTTTTAAGTTACTATATACAAAACTAAGGAACTCTGGTCATGTAGTTGGTTTTAAATTAGGCTCCTAACTGCAAGGTCAGCAATTTGAACCCACTAGTTGCTCTGCCAGAAAAAGATGAGTCTGTCTGCTCCTGTAAAGAAAGATTTAGTCTGTAAATCCAAAGGGTCAGTTTCTACTCTATCCTATAGGGTCTGTGTGAGTCATAATTGACTCCATGAAAGTGAATATATATATATAAAGTTGTTAAGTGCCATTGCGTCAGTTCCGACTCACAGTGACTCTGTATAAGGTTTCCAGAGTGGCTGGTGGGTTTAAACTGCCAATCTTTTGGTTGGCAGTCCAGTGTCTATCCTACAGCACCACACCAAGACTCCAAGTAAAGTCAATGTACTTCATATATCTTTTTATAAATTTGTAGGTAATAAGTATGCACAGCGTCCTGGTGTGGCACTGTGGGTTAATGTGCCAGACTGCAAAGCCGTTTGAACTACAAAGTCAGTGGTTCAAGTTCACCAGCAGCTCCTCAGAAACCCTATACAGGGTTGCCCTGGGTTAGAACCAACTTAACGGCACTCAACAAAACAACAGCATATACAAATAATCATTGTTGTTAAGTGCCATCGAGTTGGTTCCAATTCATAGTGATCCTATACAGGGTTTCCCAGGCTTCTTCTTCTTCTTTTTTTTTTTTTAACACCATCGTTTCATTGCAATTACACTCTCCTCAGTGCATCATCATTCAACAATATGCTTCTATTCCCTCTGTTTTTCTTTTGGGGGAGATTGGATGAGGTGGGGGAATGTACACAAAAACACTCAGGAATACATAACAATTTAAACAACCAAAGGGCACATTCTGCAAGTCTGCCTCCTAGTCACCAGCTCTCAGTCCCTCTCTTTCCATGAGTCTAGAGTCCTCAGCTGCTCCCTCTCTCCAACTCCTCATCTCTGCCTCCACCTCTGGTGCCTCTGCTTCTTTGGATAGTGTCACACATTCTGCTCGTACTCTTCTCCCTTGATGGTCCTAGTATCCTCTGTTTCTGGACTGCAAGATTAACTACTCTCCCGTTTTTGTTATAAAACTTTTACCCTTACAATTGTAACAGTCTCAATTAGTCATGATAACAATTACTCATTATTGAATCATAAGAATCTTATCCCCGTCTCTTTCACCAGACCTGTCTAGACAAGATGAAAGCTATTCAGTGCAGACGTTATCTTTCCCCACAAACTCTAAAACTCCCTCTTGAAAACTTGTAAGCCAGTCACTTTGTGCCTGTATCACCTTATTTTAGGCAGCTAATGTCTAATTTGCCCGTTCCTTATCTACCCTGTATAAAGAGGAGATATAGCATTAATACTTGATGTGAAGACTCCTTCCCTCTCTGTTGGTATTTTGAGCTACTATATCCATGAATGTAAGGAGCTCTGGTAGGGGACTAGTTACAAATCAGGCTGCTAATCTTAAGGTCAGCAGTTTGAAACTACCAGCTGTACCATGGGAGAAAGATGAGGCTTTCTGCTCCCGTAAAGATTTACAGCTTCGGAAACCCTGTGCAGGGTCACTATGAGTCGGAACCAACTCCATGGTACTTAACAACAACATCATCCATCAATGTAGGTCAAGTTCATCAAATTGTAGCAATATACCCTTGTTTACTCTATCAGAAATTGTTGGGTTTTTTAAGTATTTTCCTCTAGTTGAGTTCTAATTATCAAGCCATCTATAAGCTAGGTCAAATGGGTACTAACTGCCAGTTTGGGTTTTCTTGTGTCTCCCCTCACTTCTTATCAGCTGGATGCTTCACTCTCAGCTCTAGCCCTCTGTGGCTATGTTCTTGTCCATGTGCTCCCAGATTTTACCACCCTTTGGATCAACCGGCCCTTCCTTTTCTTTCTCTCATCTCTCAGGTCAACAGGAGTCTATAGAACGTGGTTGAACTCAGCCTGTTTCTTCAATGCTGCCTTTCCCCTGCTTCTACTCACCAGTAGACCAATGTGGTAGAGCCAGCAAGCTTACATGCCTGTTCATGTGCTCCCTTTGAGTTTCAGTCTTGGAGAGGAGTTTGCCCTGAAGGGACTTGATTGCTTGCTTTGACGGCTTCCAGGCAAATAGCTTGCTTATTCTTGTAGTAGCCAATCATAGTGCCATTTTTGTCAGGCTTTAAATATTTATGGGAGCTTCCCCCTGTGGAGCAGCTGGTGGGCTTGAACAAGGGACCTTGTGATTCACAGTCCAGTGCTTATCATATGGAGCCACTATGGTTCCCTATATAACAATAAATATATTTTCATGCATTTCTATACGCATAAACAAGGAGCTCTGGTAATGTAGTGGTTACAAGTCAGATTGCTAGTCTCACGGTTCAAACTATCAGCTCTTCCTCTATAGAAAAGATGAAACTTTCTGCTCCCATTAAGGTTTACAGCCTCACTATGAGTCATAACCCATTCCAGGGCACATAACCACCACCACCACCACCACCACCACCATATGCATTAACTAGACTGCAAACCGCAAAGTCAGCGGTTCAAGCTCACCAGCCTCTCTACAGGAAAAAGATGAGGTTTTCTGCTCCAGCAAAGATTTATAGCCTTGGAAAACCTATACTGACTCAATGGCACTTAATAACAACACACATGCATAAACCCCAAATCAAATATGTCGTTGTCAATTTTGACTCATGGTGACACTATAAAGTACACAGAATTGTGTTTCACAAGGTTTTCTTGGCTGAAATCTTTATTAAAGCAGATCACCAGGTCTTTCTTCCATGGTGCTGCTGGATAACCAGAAGTCAAACATAAATCATTTGCACATGCATAACCTTTTAAAAAGATATAATGAAGCAACCAATGAGAAAAAATGTCATTTACGTTAGGAATGCACATTGGACAAACTTCACAGAATTTGTATTTCTGATGAAACCATGAAGGGATGACAGATGACTCACAGGAAAACATGTACCTGCACATAAATTGTATATATTTCTGTAAGGATGAGTAATGACAAATCATACCTACCTTATACTTACCCCCAAAGTATGTATTAGCTATAACTAGCAGTGAGCATATATTACTAAAACTTCTTTTATTCTTTTACTATATTATTTTTCTTAACACATAAGGCATGATAAAAACCAATAATTAAACCAATGAGTCAAAAAAAAAGAAATCTAAGCATGTTTTAAAATAGAATCCTTCATGCTCTCTGAGGTGTCCAGGCAGCAAATTTAGAAATGCTTATGAGTTCTACTGGATATTAGTGCTAATTATGAATAATATGTGCTTACAATGATGCTCTTTCATCCAAGTACCTCAAAGAGCTTTTAAAGCATTCATTTGATTTTTCTTATAATCTCTCTGAGGGGCAGGCCAGTAGAAAGTGATTATTATCTCTATTTTACAGCCGGGGAATCTAGGGCATAGAGAGGTTGCTACTTTGCTAGGGTCATATAGTAACAATTAAGTAACAAAAAAGACTGTAAGTTAATTTTTCTGACTCCCAGTTCAATACATTATCCATTATGTGTTCATTTACTATACTTAAATATACTTCTATTTCAACAAGTTAGAATATTTTAATAATCTAACATCTAAAAGCAAAATGTGCCAAAAATGTTGCTATACAGGAATATAAAAACTAATCATTACTCTTTGGTTTGCTGCTGTAGCTAATTTTTATAGGCCTTTTGCTACTTGTGGCTTTCTGAAGCCTCTGCTAAAAAAAAAAAAAAAAGAAAGAAAGAAACTAAAAACGTTCTAGTTTGTACCTTAGCACAGCTGTGAATAACCAAGAAGCAGCAGCTGAAGCAGGTGATTTTGAAGTTGTCTTTCATTGTGTTCCCATTGCTTACTTGTCTTGAACTCATCCTTCTTCTAGTTCTCCATTTAGTGGATATGTATGTAACCCACCCTTCCCAATCCCGGGCCAGTAACCAATCTAACTCAACAGTCTGTTGTCATTGATGAAATAAACATATTTTTATTATTAAATATCAACATAGGTAATAGTACTTCACTTTATGAATTTATTATGCCATGCCAGTCATACTCAATTTCTGGGAATACTGACCTTTATGGTCCTTAGAAGACTACTAAGCATTTGACTACTGCTCTATGCTGTTCTTGTTAGGTGCCATTGAGTTGGTACCGATTCATAGCAACCTTATGCACAGCAGAACGAAACACTGCCCGATCCTGGGCCAACCTCACTACTGTTGCCACGCTTGAGTCCATCGATGCTGCCACTTGGCCAATCCATTTCAGGGGTGTTCCTTTTTTTCTCTGACCCTCCATATCATCCCACCAGAATTTTTAAGAAAATAGTATTTTATTGGTTTCAGTGAAGGTTTATATAGCAGTTTAAGTTCCCATTCACCACCTACACAAGTTGTGCGGTTACACTGGTTACATTCTGATCCATGTGTAAACATTCTCATTATTTCTATTCTGGTTGTTCTGTTTCCATTAATCTAGTTTCCCTGTCCCCTTACATTCTCGTTTTTAAAGTAATTGTTGACCATTTCGTCTTGTTTGGAGAATTTAAAAAGAAGTACAGTACTTACAGATGATTTTATCTTTTTGAAGCAATTTGTTATTTAGCTACAAGATGACCTCCGGACTTAGTTTTGGTTCAAGGCTGAAGAGTATCTCAGGACCATACTGGTCCTCCAGTCTCAGTCCAGTTGGTCTGGCTTTTATTTGAAAGGAATTTGAAGTTCTGTTTCACATTTGTCTCTTGTTTTGTCAGGGTCCATGTAGTGTGACCCCTGGGCAGACCTGTCAGTGGTGGTGGTGGTGGTGGTGAAGTGTCATCGAGTAGGTTCCAACTCACAGCGACCCTGCAAGGGATTTCCGAGGCGGGAGAAAGATGAGGCTTTCTGCTCCCCTAAAGATTTACATCCGCGGAAACCCTGTACAGGGTCGCTATAAGTTGGAACCAACTCCACGGCACATGACAACAGTAACAAATCTTTACCAGAGCAGTTTTTATGTAATATATTAGCAATTTTCTCAAGTAAAAGTAGGGATTTAAGGAAATGATTCTGATTTAAGGAAATGAGATGCATGGTTTGCTTCAATGTGGTGGTACATGTCTGCACTGTTTCTAACTCATCTCTAGAACTCCAGGGCCACACAGCAACTGCCAGAGGACAGCATCACTGATAATTACAAGTTGCTACCTTCAAAACGAAAACTGTTTTTTGCTCCTCCTCACCCCCCATTTCCACCTTCCAAAGAATCTGCTCTCCAACAACAGAAGAGTAGCTTAAATTACAAATCTATTCGTGCACATTTCACTATCTGAAATTTTCAGGCATTCCTCATTCCTTTTCCATGGCAAGGGAGTTCACTCACTCATGATCTCCCGTGTGTGCTTCAGCTTTATCTTCTTCCAGCAACTCTGGTCTGAACTTTAAATCCTACGTACAGGCCTTTTGTTGTTGTTATGTGCCGTGGAGTCGGTTACAACTCATAGCGACCCTGTACAGGATTTCCCAGGCTGTAAATCTTTATGGGAGCAGAAAGCCTCTTCTTTCTCCCATGGAACAGCTGGTAGTTTCAAACTGCTGACCCTGAGGTTAGCAGCCCGATTCGTAACCACTACGCTACCAGCTGTTGTTGTTAGGTGCCATCGAGTCGGTACCGACCCATAGGACCTTATGCACAGCAGAACCAAACACTGCCCCATCCTGGGCCAACCTCACTACTGTTGCCATGCTTGAGTCCATGGATGCTGTTTCTTGCCAATCCATCTCATTGGGGGTCTTCCTCTTTTTCTCCCAGCTAGGCACACATTATTTGTTACCCTGTACCTGTGGTACATGCTGCATGCTATTTGTGTATGAATTCGGATTTGCCACCCAATCTTTCAAATTCTAAACCCAAATTAGGTTTAGAAACCTCCACTCCTTTCTCTGTATACCTTGGCATTTGTGCTTCCAATCAATACTTACTTACTTTCATGTCTGTCTGCCCACTAGACTGGGCATAACTTGATAGCATAGACTGAGTCGTGAGCAGTTGGTACCCATAACTTTTGCAGGGGAGGGAGGAGATAAGAGAATAAAAGTCACTGGGTAAGAATGTGTAGCTCCTAACAGCTGTTATGCAAACGATCTATTTCGAATCTGTGGTGGCATTTAAATAAATCCACTGATTTAGTGGAACTTGTAACTTCAGGATGATCTCAGTGCGTCACTCACAAAGGGGCCCCTGATCCCCAGCTGAGACGAGTCCCCAAGGGTTGGCAGTTAAGTATGAAGCCAGAGATGCCAACGTGACGTTCCAGTACCGGCAGGCTACTGACCCACCTCTTAGGATTTGCCCACAGTGAGCCACGTCGCCGGCTCCACTCTGGAACACCCCACCCCCGGCACAGGATGGGGGCGGCCTTCACCATAAGAAGCCCCCAGGGAAGGGGCTGCCCCACCAAAGGCAAGATGGCGGCCTCCGCCCTCCCCTCCTTCCCCCAAGAACCCCTCCTGGTCCCCAGGAGAGAGACAGGGATGTCGTGGCGCCGACGCTGAGATCCGGGAACCTCCGTTAGCATTACGGCCACGCCCGGGCCCCCGGGAGGTGACTTCACCTCGCGGGTGCGGGAGCCGGGGTGGGGCGGGCCGACCAGCAGCGCAGACAGCTCTTGGGATGCAGGGGGCGGGCACCAGCTAGCCAGCACCTCCCGACATTGTTCTTCGGCCCTGGCCCTTGCCTGCCCTCTTCGCCGCCCGCGGACAGGAAGTCGCTCCCGGCCTGCCCCGCCCCGCGCCCCGACGCTCCGGAAGTGATCAGCGGCAGCTGCTGCAGAGCGGCCAGGAGGAGGGTGGATCTCCCGAGAGTGGAGCGCCTGGAGTCCTCCTCCTCCTCCACCAGCCGCCCAGGCTCCGCCGCCGCCCGTCCGACTCATCTTCTATTGCTTCCCGACGCGGTACCTTCTTTAGGACAAAGGCTAAGCACCCTCCGGCCAGAGTGAGCGCAACCGCGGCTTCTGGAGCCCGCGGGGCGGCGGACCGGCTCGCGGTGCAGGTGAGGGATGCCAGCCCGGGTAGCCCCGGGAGGGGTTTGGGCCGCTCGAGCGGCGGCGGGGGTGTGTCTGGGCGACGACGCGCCGAGGCCCAGGCGCAGGGCCCGGCTGCCGAGATTGCACATCCCGCGTTCTGCCTGGCGGAGCTAGCTGCGGGACGAGTCCGGGCTGGAATCCCGGGCTCCGCGTTCGTGGCTGTGCGGGCGAGTGCGCCCAGAGAGCGGGCGTCTGCGGGGCGTCTGCGGCGGGGTCCCCAGCGCCTGGCAGGCATCCCATCCGAGTTGGCCTCGCCGGAAGGTCACCCAGCATCTGTGGTCCGTCCCGGTCCTGCCACGCCGAGGTCCCCGGGCGGTGCCCGTGACCTGGGCGGGTGGGGGTGGGGGATCCACCGCCGCAGTCCCCGCGCCTTCTTTCACCCCCTCCCCTCCTTCCTCTTCGTTCCAGTCCTTGCTTTTTACTAAAGCTGTGGCTTTTGAGCATCGCCGTCCGTGTTTTGTACCAGTTAAAGGAATGGGTTTTCCAGACTGAAGTCTTTAGACGCTCCTCACTGGAATGAATAGTCAGCCGAGCCTAGGTTCTTGCACAGGTTTAATATATATTCGGGTAATTTAACCTATAAAACGAGGAAGGAGAGAGGGTAGATCTTTTCGGTGGTGAATGTTTAGCCTCTGGTCATTCCTAAAAGATTTCCAGCTGTGGATATGTGATTTGTGTGTTTTAGCCAGAGTGTATGTGTGTAAGTGGGCAGGGATGCCGGCGCAGAGGTGGCAGTATTGTGTTAAGGGTTAGGGATTTCGGGAGTTAACTGGCCTTTGCTTTGAAACCTGAATGTCCAGACGTGTGAGAGAACTAATCCAAGTGTCATTGAAATAGTGTGAGAACTCCAGGGCCACACCCTATATGCCCAGCTCAAAAGCACCTAATTTACAAATTGTGTTTAGTACCTGGGGTGATGGTGTGTGTGAGGGTGTGTATGTAAAAACTTTTCTAGGGAAATAAATTTTTCCCTCTGTGATTCGCAGGCTTTTAATTTTTTTGTTTTGTTTTGTTTTCTTTTCTCCCCCTTTAAAAACTTAATTGATAAGTTGCACTTAAAGTGTTTTCTTTGAAGAGAGTTTCCTTAATGTATAAGAGCAAATTCGAGGTTCTTTAAATAAAACATGTGTTGTAAATGAAGTATTTTGCTAAAAGCAAATTACAACTTGAATCATGTTACAAAAATGAATAATTAATTTCATTAGTAAACTCAGAGTGAAAGTCATTCCTTTTGCCTTATGCTTATTAATGTATTGAATTATATTTCATTGACTTATACTTTTCTCATTCTACTGCTACAAAATTGTTATAAAATAATTCTTGGGATTCTTAATACATTTTTGGATCATAAATTTCTTGAGGGCAGAAACCATATCTTCGTCATGACTGTGTTTCCATATGGTGTGCCTAGAACACAGAAGCTGCTCAACATTTCTGAACTGAATGAATGAATGAATGAGTGGGTGAACTCACAGTCACATTCTAGGAGTCTTTTGTTTTTAGTTAAATTTGTTCTTTGTTGTTCCAGTTTATTGTATGCGGATAAGTCAAAAAGTGTTGCTACTAGGGCTCAGTTCATATGTGCACAGGTTTCTTCCAAACAAAATGTTCTTAAACATGCCTCTGCAACTAGTGTGCGGTGTCAGACTAATTCTCACGGTAATATACTTGTCTTACTTAGTCTCATTACTGTGCCTTAAGAAAAAAAAGGGGTGGGTGGGATGTTTTTTGTGTAACGGGAAAATTTTTGTTTGAGGTCAGGGCTAATAATCAAAATTTTAACGAAACGCAAGTGAACACCTTCCCAAATTGAAGTTTTGCAACTAGTTTTCAGGAAGACTAATTCCACAGAAAGCAACAATATTTACATGGATCAAGTGTTTCAAGTAAGTCAGAAAATGTGAAAGATGAGAGGGAAGATCATCAGCCTTGTGGAATGAAGAAGCTTTGACTAAAATCCTGAAACTGGAAGAAGACTGTAGAATTACCATTAATGCAATAGCTACTGGAGTTGGGATCTCACGTGGTTACGCGTTTTCAGTTTTAATCCAACATCTTTGCCTCAGCAAGCTTTTGGCTAGATGGGTGCCAAAAGCTCTGTATGAAGATAAGCTAGCTCAAAGAACTGACCTTTCCATCAGTCTTTTAAGAAGATCAAAAATGGATGGAGATTTTATGGAACAATTTATAATGAAGGATGAGTCTTGAATTTATCAATATCATCCAGAGAGCCAGGTCCAATAAAAATAGTAGTCATGGTGAACTGTGTTTTGGGACGCCAAAGGGGTTAATCTTTATAAATTTCCTTGAAAGGCACAGGATGATCAGGAGGGCTTACGAAGTTTTAAGAAAATGGAAAATTGCATTAGTGAGAAAAAGCCAGGGAAATTGTGACAAGGACTTATTTCCATCATGACATTGTACCTGTTCATTCTAAGGTAGTCAAAACCAGTGATGTGTATATTCAGATGTTTATCTCTAGGAAATGGCTCACTCTAGAGGCTGACAGTCGCAAGTCCATGATTCAGTTTTCAGACTGGAGGCTTTTCCTGGTTCAAGTAACTGCTGGGGCTGAAAAACCCAAGATTGTCCAGTCAGATGACAGGCTGCTGGCTGCAGAGGTGGATGAATCCAAGGTTGGCAGGTTAGATGGCAGACTGCTGACACATACACTGTATTGAATAATGAATTCCAGGATCGGCAGCCCTCTAGCTCAAGTCCAGGGACTCAGAAGTCCGATGGCGACACACCAGATGTAAGATCCAGATCCAGCAAAAAGCAGAGGGACTTTGCCAGAGCATCCATATATATTGGAAATAGGCTATGCCTTCAAGGAAACTGCCTTTCAACTGATTGGTTCTTATAGCAGATCTCTTCATAGATGTGATTACATTGTATGAGCTCTCATCAGAGGGATGACTACATCATAATTGCCAGACCACCTAGCCAAGTTTATACACAATCTTAACCATCACACTTAGAAATAGCTGCCCTACGAGGAGAATTTGTTGGGAAATATGACCCTATCCACCCTACCTATAGCCCTGATACTGCCCTTTCAGACTTTTTTTTTAAAATGTTTTGTGAATTATGATAGGTTACATGTTTACATGAGAGAACTTTAGTTTTACATTCATTCCATCGTGTATCATTTCTTTGCC
>NW_006408524.1:8962449-8973565 GCF_000296735.1 Chrysochloris asiatica | reverse complement strand
TTTTTTTTTCCCCCTCTTCTTTCTTCTCCTGGTTGATCTCTGATCATCTAGTCATCCGGTCCAGGTCATGTGGGTACTATCTGCAAGTGTGGGTGTTCTTGTGCCCATGCCCTCTCTTCCCATCAGCCGATAGCTCCACTCTCCACTCTAGTCCTCCGTGGCCACGCCACTAACTCTGGGCCCAAGAGTCCCCAGGTCTCCTCACACTGCTTGCCAAGCAGGTTCCCCAAGTGGGTCCACAGAAGCCCACTGAACATTGTAAGGTTTAGCTTGTCGCTTCATTGCTGCTTTTACCCCTCTTCCCCCTTTCGGTGATGTGTGTGGGCACCAATCAGAGCGTGTATTTCCGTTGAGTCTTAGTCTTGGGAGGGGGTATGCATTGAGAGGACCCGACCACTTGCCTTGATGTTTCCTAGGGAAGCGATTTGTTTGTTCTTGTAGTAACAGTTCATCTGCCTCTATTGTTTTGTATTTTTCCTGTAGGTCTTTCTTTCAAGAAGTATCTTTTGTTCTTCTAGCAGCACCAGGCTAGTCTGCTCCAGGCTGGTCTGGTTGTCCTTTCAAGTGGAGATTTCTCATCTCTGAAGATCTGGATGTGGTTCAGGTTTCTACCTATAGTTTTATGTATTGCAAAGGCTTTGCAAGAAGCCTTGTTCACTGGGTACACTGTAGCCCCAATTTAGGTATTCCAATCAGTTATAGGCAGAAGACAGACTTACAAGCCTTTTCTAGTGTGATGTTTCTGACTATTCCTTTCTCTCCCCCTCCATTGTCTACTCTGTATTATAATGCAAGGAAAACCAAGATTCAAAAAACAGCCAAGCATCTTAACAAGATTCCTCCCTCATTTCAGACTTCTTTTTGTTTCCCAAACTCACCATTTGAAAGGAACACCTTTTGAGTCCCTGTTGTTGTTAAGTGTCATCCAGTTGGTTTCCACTCATAGCGACCCAGTACAAGGTATCCAAGGAGCAGCTGGTGAATTTGAACTGCTTATGGGAGCATAGCGGTTATGAATCGGGCTGTGAACCTTAAGGTCACTAGTTCGAAACTGCCAGCCGTTCCGCAGGAGAAAGAGGAGGCTTTCTGCTCCCGTAAAGATTTATAGCCTTGGAAACCCTCTACAGGGTCGCTATGAGTCGGAACCGACTCCACGGCGGCACACAACAACAACAATGTTCAAACCAACCTTGCGGTCCCACACTTATCCTACAGCGCCACACCCTGGAGGATGTCAACACTGCCATTTTGACATGGTGTGAATCAAAGAGCACAGAATTCTTGGGAAAGGGCTAGAGAGCTGGAAACACCACCTTCCAAAGTGTATAGATCTGGATGGAGGCTGTTTGGAGAACAGTAGCTTCACATTATGCTGTTTTTGTTTAATAAAAGATGTATGATTTTATAACAGTACTTCATGACTTACCCTCTTGCATGCATCCTTTCCTATTTTTTTTTTTTTTTTTTTTTTTTCTTTAGCAGGGTCAAAGAACAATTCAGTAGGATTCCTTTGCTTTTCAAAACACTGTTCTTCTCGCAAAGGTTATATTTATATTTTGGGATAATGAGTGAATGTTGGGCATTATAATAACTTATATCCCAATGTTATATTTTTACTACATGAGCATGTTTGTCCAAGGTTATCAGGAAAAAGGTTTCCTGGTGATAAGCCAGTAAATTTATGTTTGGAGTTGATAACCATACCCTATTATAGTCAAAGAAGAAATTGGAAGTTACCACTGCTTGGAAAACATGATGCATCACAGAATTGCTGAGAGTGGCTGGTTTTTCCCATAGGTACATGAAATGTTCTGACTTTCTAATATGACCTTGGCATAATTTAAGAATAGAATAGCCCTGTTCACGTTTCTATTCAGAGATCCAGGTGCTGTTCCATAGTGTATCTGTTTAGTGTGCTATCATCTATATGCTTGTTTTGAAGCAGTTTTTTGTTTTTCATTTTAACAGTTTATTTTCATGGCTAATTATAGGAAAGACTTTTGTCTGCCACTTAAAGGGACGATTTTTGTCTGTTGATAGTTAAATTTTAAAGTGATGATGTCTTCATTCCTCGAATTGTCTGAGCGTGATCCTGCACTGATTTTTCTAAGTTCTGCTTCTACAAAACATTAGAAAAAAATACTTATAAATGTAGTATGCACTTGTATTCTTGAGTAGATATGCGGCAAGGATAATCACTTTTAAAAAATACTAAAATAAGGCTGTGAATGAATGCTAGTAAGGAAAAAGATTGTGAAAAAGAAAGGAACCCGTTTATTCTTGGAAATTCTTAGATACAAAGGAAAGTGCAATTCTTCTGTCTCAGCAATATTACCATTGTACAGAGGTCAGGTTTCCTTTTAATTCAACAGCTCTCTTGGTAATAACAGTTCTCTTATATTGATTGCCTACCAAATATCATGCTAAGAGCTTTACTGATAGGATTTCTAATCTCCGTAATACCTCTGCAAGGTAGGTAGGCTTTCCACACTTTACCAAGACCAAATGAAGTTGTTTTCAGGACTCTGTAAGCTAGTACACAGTAGAACCTGGATTTGCAGGCAGGAAAATAGATATTGCAATTAATCCTGAAATGCTGAGAAAAGGGTGATTCAGATTGAGCCTAGTTTCAGGAAAGCCGAGATACTGATCTCTTCAGTACACTTTGCCTTGAGTGGGGCTTTGAGCTGCCAGCTATGCTGGAAAGGTAGCCTAAGAAAGTGACCGCTCTTCTGTTTACCTCCATTATTCCTACAAATTCAATGTTACATTTTTTTTACTGTGAGCCATAATGAGGAAGAGGTTGGAAAGCACTGCATTTCAAGACATTGTTCACATTAGTATCCTGGTAGAGTTTTGGGCACACTGGTGTTTATCAGGTCAGATGCTGTTGAGTTGGTTCTGACTCATAGCAACACTGTACAACAGAAGGAAACACTGCCTGGTCCTGGGCCAACCTCCCAATCCTTGCTACACCGAAGTCTATTGTTGCTGCCACTATGTCAGTCCATCTCATTGGGGGGGTCTTCCTTTTTCTCTCTGTTCCTCCCTTTCCTAAGCGTGATGTGCTTCTCCAGGGACTGGGTCCCTCCTGATAATATGTCCAAAGTAGGAGAGACCAAGTCTGATCATCTTGGCTCCTAAGGAGCATTCTGGCTGTACTTCTTCTAACACAGATTTGTTTATTCCTCAGTCCGTCCGTGGTGGTGGTTCTTCTTTTTTCAAGTCTTTTATTGTGTATTGAGTGAGTGAAGGCTTACAGGGCAAGTCACCAGTTTTTACATTCAGCAAATCATTTCAATGATTACAGTCCCCTCTGTGTACCCTTAGCCAACAATATTTACCTTGGTTACTTTTGTTGTTGTTGTTGTTGTACACATACCACATTGAAAAAAAAAAAATATTTGTTTAAATGCTCAAGGGGCACATTTTGCAAGCCAGCCTTCTGCCCACAGATACACTGCCTTTCTCAGTCCATGGGCCTGTAGTCCACCGCTGCTCTGTCTCTCCATGCCATTGCCTCTGCCACCATCTCTGTTATTGCTGCTTTTCTGTAGGGTCCCTTGCTCCTCTTATGTTCTCCCCTCTTAATGGTCCTATTGTCCTCTGCTCCTGAAATGACAGATTAACTCCTACCCCATTTTAGTTGCACCTCTTCTACATTTACAGTTGTAATAATCTCCATTAGATCTGATAACAGTTACTTGCAATTAAATCATAAAATCCTATTCCCATCATCTGCAGACTCATCTGGACAAGAGGAAAACTATTCAGTAGGGTTTCTGTCTTACTCCCCTCTTTTTGACACAAGCACCTTCGTGGATGCTTGTAAGCTAGCCACTTCATGCCTTTATGTTGTTGTTAAGTGCCTTCAAGTTGATTCCTACCCATAGCATCCCTGTATAGGGTTTCTGAGGAGCCGCTGGTGAGCTTGAACCACCAACTTTGCAGTTCAAACAGCTTTGCAGTCTGACACATTAACCCACAGCACCACACCAGTACCCAGTTTTGATAGCTGAAGTCTAAGTGACCCCTGTCAACCCAGTGTACTGAGGAGACAGCTTGATCCTTGATATGAAGAATCCCTCCCTATTCAGTTGGCATTTTGGGCAGCTTCATCCATAAGCAAGGATCCAATTTATCAGGTTGTAGCAGTTTATGCTTGCTACTGTATCATACTTCTTTATCTTCATCTGGTGGAATTCTGGTCAACAAGCCATCCACACTAGGTTCTGTGGGTACTGTCCATGAGTTTGGAATTTCTTGCACACCTCCCGTCTTCAGCCCAGCTGGCTGCTTCATTCTTATCTCTAGTCCCCCCAGTGGCTACTCAGGTTAGTGTCCTTGGGTTCAGAAGTTCACACGTCTCCCTGAACTTCAAACCAGCCAGCCCATCCTCTTCTTTCTCTGTCATCTCAGGGTCATTGAGTGTCTGTGGAATATGGTCAGTCTCAACGCATGTCTTTTTTGCAGCATTTCCCCCCTTCCATTCACAGGTTGACCATGATGGTCAACGAGCATACAAGACGGTTCGTGTGTTCTCTGAGAGTTTCAGTCTTAGAAAGGGTTTTACCCTGATGGGCTGAGTCCATGGGTCTTTAAAAATTCTTCTCCAACATCATAACTCAAATGCATCAATTTTTCTACTGTCTTCCTTACTCATTGCCCAACTTTCACATGCATATAAGGCTATTGACAATACTGTGGCTTGGGTCAGGTATACGTTAGTCCTCAAACTATCTTTGCCAGGTTAGAAAACAGCAACTTCAAAAAGTTCATGGAAAAATAACATTATCTATTAATTGCATTTTTCCAGGAACTTTTTGAAATCCCTTTGTACTACTTTTTACCTCTAGATTACTTAAATGGTTCCTATTTGAGAGGTGTACCATAAACCTTTACTGAAACGATGTTGCTCCTTAGTTTGTTCTTTCCGAGGTTGAAGGTAAGGATAGAAGAAGAGACAGAGGTGTGCTTGCTCTCTATTCTGACCATTTGGGATCATAAGTCATTGGATTCAGTGTGCAGTTTTAAAGATGACAGAACTCTTGTAAGTTAATTCAGTACTAGAATTCTCTTCACTCTTTCCAAATCTGTGTGTGTTTGTTTGATTTGTGTGTGTGTTTTAAATGGGCTTAATTGGAAGGATCTAGGAGTAAAATGTTTATTTTTGCCTAATTACTCTGGTAGCATAGTGGTTATGAATCGGGCTGCGAACCGCAAGGTCACAGTTCGAAATTACCAGCTGTCCTGTGGGAGAAAGATGAGGCTTTCTGCTCCCGTAAAGATTTACAGCCTCGGAAACCATGTGCAGGGTTGCTATGAGTTGGAACCGACTCCACGGCACTTAACAACAACAACATCAGACTCACTGCCTCCTAAGGTTCCTCCTACGTAATCTTTTGAGTTGCTGCTGTCAGTTTGGTCACAGATGGATAGTTCAGAGATAGACTTGTTTTTACTTGTTAGTTGATATTCCGTTGTAAGGTGATTCAAGTGAAATTTTTTGGTATAAGGTTTAAAGATTATCTCAGTTCTACCCTATATGATTCCAGAAAGTTAGGAGTCCATGAGACTTTGAAATCGTTGTATTTCCCCTCTTTTGATCAGGATTCTTCTGTTGACTCTTTGATCAAAATGTTCAGTTAATGTTATCCAGGTACCCTGCAGTTCTTCTGGTATCATGGCAAAGTAGGCAGGTTATTCATGAAGGCAATTAGCTACACATCTTACAGCCTCCTTTTACTCCCAACTCTTGTTTCTTTCTCTCCTCCAGGTGAATAGATATCAATTGTTGTGTCTTGTTTGGCTACTTGTAAGCTTTTAAGACCACAGATGCTACTTAGCAAACTAGGTAGAACAGAAGCACTAAACATGCTATTAGGCCAATTAAATGGGATGTCCCATGGAAGCATCACTCTGAACCTCCAAAGCCCAGGAGATGTTTGGTTGCACATAATCAGCCTCAGCAGCTACTCTTTTTTTTTTTTTTTTTTGTCATTCTTGAAAATAGTTGTATCTCTGTCACACAGCTTCTGCCAGTTCAACGTTTTCAAAGGCGACTTGACATCACTTAATAACAACTATTTAATGATCTCTTTCTCTCACTGCCAACGAGTCAATTACAACTCATAGCAACCCTATATAGGGCTTCTGAGGCTATAAATCTTTTGGGGAGCATAAAGCTTCATCTGTCTTCTGCAGGAGCGGCTTGTAAGTATTGTCAGCCTTGTGGTTAGCAGTCCTGTGCTTATCCACCAGAGCTCTTTATTAGAATAATCGACGGTGCAAGCCTACCCTTAATTAGGTTCTTCCATGCCACTCTTTCCTCTGCCTTTCTGCTCTTGGTGTAATAAACTTTGGTCCCTACACATTTGCATTTTCTTGTCTCTTTATATAAATGAGGTCATATAATGTTTGTCCTTTTGTGGTTGACTTTGCTCAACATGATGTCTTCTAGTTCCATTCACATTGAAGCATGGATCAAGATTTCATTTTTCCTAACGATTGCCTGAGAAATATTCCATTGTATGCATTTATCACATTTTGTTTATCCATTCATGTGTTTATCCAACCAACAACCTCCCATCTCTTGGTTTTATGAATAGTTTTGCAGTGAATTGATGTGCAGATTTTGAGTCTCTGCTTTCAAAAATTCAGACTTCTTAAGCTGATATTGCAAATCCTCAAGATCTACTCCTTGCCCAGCTTTCTAGCTTCTAGCGTCGTCTTTCTTCCTTCATGATATTCAGCTTCTCTCTCCCCTATTTCCTCTTACTGGAATTCTAGCCATTCCTCAGTTTAAGGTACTCTACTAGCCTTTCAGAACTTGGCTTAGGTGATGCTAGTCCAGTAGTTTTGTCTTGATTAGATTCTTTCTCCAGACCCCATTTCAAAATAATCTAGCCAGCCTTCCAAGACTGGGTTAGCAGTCCCCTTAGGCTGTCACAGCACCTGTCATAGTGCTTGCTGCAATGTTTACTATGTGGGTGTGCCATCAGTAGCTTAGTGTTAATTTGGTTGACCAAAGTCCATGATAATTTCATAAATACGCATGCAGGCATGCACTTGTGAACACACATACTCTTAAAGGTCTCATAGATTTTATTAGAGGATTTCATCAGTGGTTCCCAAACTTTCTCAGTTAATGGCACCCTTAGTGTGTTGTTAAGTGCCCTCAAGTTGGTTCCCACTCACAGCAATCCTGTATAGGGTTTCCAAGGAGCAGCTAGTGAGCTTGCACCACTGACCTTGCAGTTCAAACTGACCTTGGGGTCGGTCCAGTGTGTTAACTCACCACAGTCATTTCTTCACAGCATTCTAGGTCAAAAGCAACACCTTAGACCTTCATTTCTTAAGTAGTTACATCCAAACAACTTAATAAATATTTACGTCTGGTGCTGTATGCTAAGCACTGGACTGTTAACTACAAGGTCAACAGTTCAAACCCAGTTGCGTCTTCAAGGGAGAAAATTGAGGCATTTTGTTCCTGTAAGATTTATAGCCTGGGAAACCCGCCAAAGCGTCTCTGTGAGTTAGAATTGACTTGACTGCATGGAGATGGATCCTAAACAACTTGGTCTGGTTAGTCCTGGGTAGTGTAAACACTTAACTACTTTAATCCTGGCCTGGCACGATAGTATAAATATTGAATTGTTGACCACAAGGTCAACAGTTCAAACTCACCAGCCACCTCTTGGAATCCCTATACAGGGTCGCTGAATCTGAACCAACTTAATGGCACACAGCAACAACTATACAAAAGACCGAAAGGTTGGTGGTTTGAACTTATCCATAGCATAGGTGCCTGGGAAGTTCAAACTTTGCCTTGAAAACCCAATGGAGCAGGTCTACTCTTAACACATGGGGGGCCAGCCACCCTGAGTCAGAATCATTTCAATGGCAACTAACAACAACTACTGCTACTTAGTCTAGGACCCTTTGTTGTTGCTAATTGCCATTGAGTCGGTTCCAAGGAACAGCTGGTATGTTTGAACCACCGACCTCATGGTTACTAGTCAAATGCTTATCCTTCACTGCCACACCAGGAATCTAGTCTAGGACCCTAGATGGGGCAAAACTGTTTGTGCATAACTACTAACTGAAAAGCTGGCAGCTCAGACCCATCTAGCAACACCTTGAAAGTTCTCTTGTAAAGATATAGCCAGCAAAACCAAACCATGTGGAGCAGTTCTACTCCATAGCAGGAGTCAGAATTGACTCAATAGCAGTTTGGTTTTGGTTTTTCTAACAACGTATTTGCTTGTGTTTTTGTCCCTCTGAGGTAAATATCAGTCATTTTCTCTGTTTTGCCTTTTCCTTGCTTTTGGTACACACAATTTAAACCATTCTCGTCTTACATTTTGTTTTATATTTAATTGGTTCCAAGTATTAAAACTTTTTTATACATTTATTGGTTGTTTGTAGTTCTTATTCTGTGAATTGTATTTTATGCCCTTTACTTAATTGGGGTGAAAGACAGCTGGATCTTTTTATAATAGCTTTATTGAGACACAGTTTTATACCATAAATATTACCCTTTGAAAGTGTACAAGTTGGTGGTTTTTAGTATATTCACCAAGTTATGCAATCATTCACCACTGTTGAAATCCAGAACATTTTCCTTACCCTTAAAGAAACCTCATTCCCATTAACCATCCATCACTTCCAATTCCCTCCCACCCCCAACCCTCAGTCTCTAGAAATCTTATGTTCTTTCTGTGGATAGATTTGCCTATACTGGAATTTTCGTATTTCATGAATGGAATCATGTAATATGTGGTCTGTGTTGTCTGTCTTCTTTCACGTATGTAGTGCTTTTAAGTTGGCCATGCTTTTCTTGTAGCATGCATCAGTACTTCATTCTTTTTTAAGACCTAATATTATCCCATTGTACAGAGTGTTATAGAATAAAGTATATTTTGTATCCATTCTTTAGTTGGTGGCATTCTGGTTATTATGAATAAAACTTGTGAATATTGATGTACATATTTTTGTGTGGACATGTTTCATTTCTTTGGGGCATACACCTAGGTGTGGAATTGCTGGATCATATGGCAGTTCTTAGGAGCCCTGGTGTGGTGTTGTAGGATAAACACTGGATTCTTAAGCACAGTGTTGGCTCTTCATACTCACCAGTTGCTCCTTGGAAACCCTATAGAGGATCGCTGTGACTCAGAGCTGACTCAATGCCACTTAACAACCCAGTGTTAGTTCCAGGATTCCTGGTGGTGGAGTGATTAAACACGCAGCTGCTAGCTAAAAGATGGCAGTTTGGACCCATCAAAGTCTACTTCAATAAAGATTACTGTTCAGGGCAGGTCTCCTTTTATTCTTTAGGGTTGTTTTGAGTTGGAATTAATTCAGTGGCATTGGGTTAGTGGATTATGGTAATTCTATTTTGAACATTTGCGTGTACTGCCAAACTGTTTTCTAAAGTGACACTATCATTTTCCACCAACCAAGTATGAGAGTTCCGTTTTCTCCATATTCTCATCAACACTTGTTAACGTCTGTCTGGTTTATTATACCCATCCTAGTGACTGTGATTCCTGTCTTCTTTCATTTGTGAAAGTACTACATCCGAATTACCCTGTGCATAGAATCTACATCTCAGATACAGATTCGATTCTTCTTGTTAGATATCTTAGTTCCAGGTCCAGTTTCAAGAATGAATTCTTTATTATGACAACTATAAATGTGACTTTTTGTTTGAACTTCCTGATGACCTTTCCTTTTGTTTCGTAGCAAAATTTGTTTTACATTAGTAGCTGATGACTTCCATACAGTTAAAACTTGGAAATCTTTATAAAAGGACACTGTTAATGACTTGTGGCATAACAAGTCTTATGACAATATGCCTAAACTAGATTAGTCATTGGGGAGTTACTCATAATTAGCACCAATTGTGTATTTAAGTGAATTGCTCTGTCAGTGTTGACTCCAGTCTTAAGGAACACCAACCAAAAACAATGTTTGTAAATCTGTGTTTGTGTCCCTTTTCTTACCAGGAAGGTGCATAGTGTAAGTGACTTTTTTTTTTTTTTCTAAATTGAAAGTACTTTGCTGTACATGATCTGATTTGATCTTTTCATTAACCAAGAGGTTCATACAGGTGAAATGTTTGCTGTTTGAGATGGGACAACTTACTGATTTTATTGATTGAGGTTTTCTTGAGACACACCTATAACTTAAAAATTTAAGCACCAACTAATAACTATGTTGCCTTATTTTAAATAAAATATCAAAATATACTTGTTAGCTACAGCATTTTCAGAATGCTCTAAGTTAATTCTTTGCATAATTATTTTATACTTTTAGTTCTCCTTTGCGCCCTATGTTAGTTCCTGTGTATTAGCATAGTAATAGACCAAAGGAATAATAGCTGTTGAACATCATCTGTGTGCTTCATTCTAAAGGTGCAGAAAATTGTCATAGTGACTGCTTTTATATTTGGTTATGCTTTCAAATGAGAGTGCTATTTCTACTGTAACTGTTTGCTTGAAACATTTAAAAACTACAGAAATGTTGAACAGATAGTACAGTGACTGATTATACTTGTATATCCTATACCTATATTAGTTGATCACCAATTCTCATTTGCAACATACCTTTCTAAATATTCTGCTAATGTGTACTGTTCCATCAGTTCTGACTCATAGCAATCCTGTATAGGGTTCCCGAGGTTATAAATTTTTATGGAAGCAGAAAGCTTCATCTTTCTCCCAGTAAGTGACTGGTGGACTTGAACAACTTATCGTGTGGTTGTTGTTGTTGTTAGGTGCCATCGAGTCAGTACTGATTCATAGTGACTTCATGCACAGCAGAACGAAACACTGCCTGATCCTGGGCCAGCCTCACTACTGTTGCCACACTTAAGTCCATTGATGCTGCCACTTGGCCAATCCATCTCGTTGAGGGTCTTCCTCTTTTTCTCTGACCCTTACCAAACATGATATCCTTCTCCAGCAACTGGTCCCTCCTGACAATGTCCCCAGTACGAGAGACGAAGTTTGGTCATCTTGGCCTCCAAGGAGCACTCTGGCTGCATTTCTTCCAAAACGGATCTATTGGTTCTTTTGGCAGCTCATGGCACTTTCAATATTCTCCTCCAGCA
>NW_006408524.1:8959605-8960919 GCF_000296735.1 Chrysochloris asiatica | reverse complement strand
TCTCTAAATTCATGTGGGATATATTCAAAGTCATATTTTGGCTCTCGTGGACTTGTTTTCATTGTCTTCAGCTTCAGTTTGAATTTGCATATGAGCAATTGATGGTCTGGTCCACAGTCTTTCCTGGCCTTGTTTTGACTGATGATATGGATCTTTTCCATCATCTCTTTCTGCAGATGTAGTCAATTTGATTTCTATCTGTCCCATCTGGTGAGGTCCATGTGTATAGTCGTTCGTCTCTTATGCTGTCTAAAGAAGGTATTTGAAGTGAACAAATCATTGGTTTTTGCAGAATTGTATCATGCATTCTCCAGCATCATTTCTATCACCAAGGCCACATTTTCCAACTACTGGTCCTTCCTTTTTGCTCCCAACCTTTGCATTCTAATCACCAGTAATGATCAATGCATCTTGATTGCATGTTAGATCGGTTTCAAATTGAAGAAGTTGGTAGAATTCTTCTATTTCATCCTTACTGGCTTTAGTGGTTGGTGCGTAAATTCGAATAATAGTAGCAGTCCATTTATTATCCTACAGAGCCATAGCATTCACATATGTACCTGAGAGTACCTTTTTTTTTTTTTCTTTTCATAGTTCCCAAGTTTATTTTTTACTTGAAAAGCTAGAGCAATTTTTATATATACACATTTGGCACCGCAAACTACATATTCAGAAAGATTACAAATTTACATTTCAGAATAATTAAAATGCAATTATGACATTCATTGACTCTACATAAGTATGTGTAGCCCTACCAACATAATTCAAAAACAAAAACTGATTCTGTTTTATAAACAGTCTTTATTATGTCATTTCAAATTCAATTTTGAGTCAGTAAGTTTTCTTAAGGTGCTTCCTTGAAAATGTGAAGCTTTGATTTAATGGAGTGTAAAATGTACTTTGGGAATTGTTATGTAAATCTTTCAAATAATGCTATATAACAATATTTTTTGAACTTATGAGACCTGGTAAAATGTATAATGAGAGGTCATTTTAATGTTAATGCATAAGAATTACAGCACATATATATTCTGTATCCTGTATTTCATTACCAAGAAAAAAATATTTCATGGAAAGTAATTCCAGGAAATTTTATAGGGGAAAACATTATATTTTAGAGGTATACTGAAATAGGCTAATGAAAAAAATGCAACTGCATAACAATTTTTAAATTTTCAAATATAAAGGGTGTTTTAAGAGTTTTCTTTGAAAATTATCCTCCACCCAACATCTTCCTCCACAAACGTATTAAAATCAGGAAGCGAATTTCTTTCACTTTTTTTGTAGTTCCATATAAAATCTTAAACATTTTCA
>NW_006408524.1:8955002-8956584 GCF_000296735.1 Chrysochloris asiatica | reverse complement strand
TAGCTACGAGTTGATACTGACTCAATGGCATCTAACAGCAAAAACGTGGGCAAAATATTGAATGATGAAGGAGGCATCAAAAGAAGATGGAAGGAATATACAGAAACATTGTATCAAAAAGAAATGGTTAGTGTTCTACCATTTCAGGAGGTAGCATATAATCAAGAGCCAATGGTACTGAAGGAAAGAAGTCCATGGTGCACTGAAGGCATTGCGAAGATCAAGGCTCTAGGAACTGATGGAATACCAGTTGAAATCTTTCAACAAACTGATGCAGATCTGTGCACTCACTCATCTATGCTAAGAAATTAGGAAGATAGTTAGTTACCTGGCCATCTGATTTGAAGAGATCTGTATTTTTGCCCATTCTAAAGAGAAGTGGCCCAATGGGATGCGGAAATCAACAGACAATATCGTTAATATTACATGCAAGTAAAATTTTACGTAAGATAATTTTAAAATGGCTGCAATGATATACCGACAGAACTACCAGAGATTCAAGCTAGATTTAGATGAAGACATGGAACAAGTGATATTGCTGACATCAGATGGATCTTGGCTGCAAGCAGAGAATACCAGAAAGATGTTTACCTGTGCTTTATTGACTATGCAAAGGCTTTCAAGAACTGTGTAGATCATGAAAACTTGGGACAACAGTGAGAAGAATGGGTAATCCAGAACACTTAATTGTGCTCTTGAAGAACCTGTATATAGATCAAGAGGCAGTTGTTTGAACAGAACAAGGGGGCACTGAGCAGTTAAAATCAGGAAAGGAATGCACCAAAGTTGTATTCTTTCACCGTACTTATTCAGTCTGCGGACTCCATCTGTGCACTGTAGGATCAGCACTGCATTTCAAATCACAAAGTTAGCAGTTCATACCCACCATGTGCTCCTCAGAAGCCCTATGCAGGGTGGCTGTGAGTCAGAACTGACTCAGTGGCACTTAACAATAGCAATATTCAATCTGTATGTTGAGCAAATAATCCAAGAAGCTGGATTTTATGAAGAAGAATGTGGCATCAGGATTGGAGGAAGGCTTATGAACAACCTGCAATATGCAGATGATACAAATTTGCTTACTGAAAGCAAAGAGGACTTAAAATACTCACTGATGAAGATCAAAGACCACAGCCTTCTGTATGGGTTGTACCTAAATGTAAAGAAAACAAAAATTCTTGCAACTGGACCAATATGATAAGTGAAGAAAAGATGGAAGCTGTCAGAGACTTCATTCATTATTAACACTCATGGAAGCAGCAGTCAAGAAATCAGACTACGTATTGCATTAGATAAATCTGCTCCACAAGACCTCTTTAAGATGTTGAAGAGCAAAGATGTCAGTTTGAGGACTGGGGTGTGCCTGACCCAAGCTGTGGTATTTTTGGTAAACTCATATGCATGTTAAAGTTGGACAATGAATAAGGAAGACCGTAGAAGAATTGATATATTTGAGTTACATTGTTGGAAAGAATATTAAAAGTGGACAGCCAGAAGAGCAAATAAATTTGTGTTGAAAGAGGTATAGCCAGAATACTTCTTAGAAGCCAGATGGTGAGACTTCTCTCATACTTTGGACATA
>NW_006408524.1:8953211-8954476 GCF_000296735.1 Chrysochloris asiatica | reverse complement strand
TAAGGATTTACACCCTCGGAAACCCTGTGCAGGGTCGCTATGGGTCGGAACCGACTCGACGGCACTTAACAACAACAACAACAATGTGGGTTTACATGGGAGAACATCAGTTTTGCATTCATCTTATTGTATTTCATTACAATCCCCTCCATGCATCATCAGATAACCAAAGGGTATACCCTACAGGCCTGCCCTCCGGCCGCCAGCACACAGAGCCCTTCTCCCTCACTGAGTCCAGTGTCCCCAGCCTCTCCATCTGTCCACATCATCGTCTCTGTCCCCATTTCTGGTGTCACTGCTTCTCTGGGTAGGGTCCCGCACTCCGCTCTTCTCACTTGATGGTCCCAGGGACCATCTTGGACTGCAAAATCAGTGACTCTCCTCCTTCTGTTACAGAACATCTACCTTTACATTTCTGACCCTCACAGTCAGTCCTGATAGCAATTATTCACTATTGTACCTCAGGAGTCTTATCCCCTCTCCTTTCATTAGCCCCGTCCCAATAGATTGGAAACTATTCAGTGGAGATTCTACCTAACCCCTCCCCGCCTGAATCTAGGCTCCCTCTTGAAAGCTTGTAAGCCATTCATTTTGGGTAGCCAATGTCTAAATTGCCCATCCTGTCAACCCTGTGTACCTATAGGGTGGGAGTGATTCTTCCTGTAAAGATGTGTTCCCTTTTTTGAGCTGCTACATCCATTAAGTATAGTAAAGATCATCAAGTTGTAGCGGGTTATTCTTTTTTTTCCTCTTTCTTCTTCTAGTCGAGTTCTGATCATCCAGCCATTGAAGACCGGTCAAGTGGGTACTCTCTGCAAGTATGGGTGTTCTTGTGCATCTCCCCTCACTTCATATCAGCTGGACGCTTTGCTCTCTGCTCTAGTCTTCTGTGGCCATGTCACTGCCTCTGGGCCCAGGAGTCCCCGGGTATTGCCATACTGCTGGCCATCCAGGTCTCAACCCAGGTTCACAGGAGTCTATTGAATGTGGTCGGACTTAGCTCCCAACTTCATTGCTGTCCCCCACCCCCTCCCTTCCCCTTATCGGTGACCAACATGGTCATCAGACAGACCACATGCCTGCTCATGTATTCCCCTTGAATCTTAGTCTTGGAAGGGGATTTGTCCTGAGGGCACCTGACCAGTTGCCTTGATAGCTCCCAGGCAAACAGCTTGCTTGTTTTTGTAGTAGTCAATCAGACTACTGTTTTTGATTTTTCCTGCCTTTCTTTCAAGAAATATCTTCTATTTTTTTAGCTGCTCCAG
>NW_006408524.1:8929691-8952366 GCF_000296735.1 Chrysochloris asiatica | reverse complement strand
GTTACCAGTCCAGTGCTTATCCTATAGTGCCATACCAGAACTCCAGTACTAAAGCAGAGTCAGTGACTAAAGACAATGATGATCACTTTAATTATGATTCTGCAGTTAAGCAGTGAGAACCTCTTCACTTCCAAACCAGAGGAGCAAATAGAGATACTATGGATGTTAGGGTCCATAGAAGGAGATCTTGTAGCATAATGGTTACAAGTCAGGCATTCCGTGGGAGAAAATAAGGCTTCCTTCTCCCAAAAAGATTTACAGCCTAGGAAACACTATACAGGGTTGTTATAAGTTAGAACTGACTCCGTGACACAAAACCACCACCCAGGACTCTTAGAGTTGCATGAACTAGAAATCTAGTTCAGTCTGTCTTAAGCAAAATAGAATATTACGTCTTTTCTCCCACTTCCACAGTGAGATTTTACTGGCAGACTCTTCCATAAGGTGGGGATGATGACTACCTTCATTTCCACATTCAGTTCTCAGCTGAGCAGAAAGCCAGTCTTCCTCCTTAGCCCTGTCTGAAAGGTCCAAGAAGTGGAGTACCCTGTCCTGTCTCTTTCCCTGTTGTGGAAGGATGCTGAGTGTCCTGACTTAGCATCCTACTGTTGTGGGGGGTGGAAGGGCTGATTCCCATAGAGGAAGGGGGCTGGGCAGGCAAATCATATGCCTACTTCTTTGGAGGGAGTGGAAAATAGCATGACATTTATGTCATCTAACATTAAGCCAAAAATAATTAATAGAAGGTTAATATCTGGAATATTTGGGGAGGGAATCACATTTTTCATCTGATTAATTTTAATTCAAAATCAGCCTTTAATAGTAACCTTCTCTTTTTGAATGAAAACATTGGGCGTACCTTATCCCATCTCCCTGGGCGATGAGGGGACCTACATTTACGGTGATAACAACTTGTGTATTATGGTGGCTTTTCTGCCCTTCTGATGGATATTCCTTTATGGTATCTTTTTTAAAGCTCTCTTAGTGAGGTTTACATAGGACTGTCTTAAGAGTTCTTGAATTCCCACATATTGCTAAAATCATTTTTTTATAATTAGTTTGTTTCCCTTCTTCTTTCATTTACTTGGTTTCTCAAGCTCTGTCAGTGTCCATATGTTATGATCATCTTTGAAATGATTTATTTTTTAATTAAGGGTCGTTTCTAATTTTTTTTTTTTTTATGGCATTGGGTACATGATTATGTAGTGATGATATTGTTGATGAATTTGTAATTTTCCTACTCAAAAAAAAGAAATAATTTGTCACTTGAAGTGCTTCATATCTAAACCCTTAAATGGTATTGTTGATGAAAAAATAATTTTGGATACTGTGAGGATCTTATATGGCTTCCATATGTACTCTGTGTAAACTTCTGGTTTTGGATTGTTGGTATAAAACGTTCTCCATAGAGTTGAAGAGGCCTAAAAAGGTTCTTTAACAAGGTGTCTGTCCACCGTTTTTAAAATGCTCCTCAAAAGTACCCAGTCACTGTTGCTTTTATTGCTAAGTGCTGTGGAGTCCGTTCTGACTCATAGCGACCCTGTATAGGGTTCCTAAGGCTTTAAATATTTACGGGAGCAGAAAGCGTTATCTTCTGTGGAGCAGCTGATGTGCTCAAACCACGGACCTTGTGGTTTTCAATCCAATGCTTATGGTATGGAGCTACCACACTCACCGCTTGTTGTTAAGTGCCGTTGAGTCGGTTCCAACTCATAGCGAGCCTGCATAGGGTTTCTGAGGAGCTGCTGGTGGGTTTGAACTGCTGACTTGTGGTTCCCAGTCCAGTGCTGATCCTACAGTGCCACACCAGGAGTCCCCCACCACTGTTGTTGTTGTTATAGTGCTGTTGAGTCTATTGCGACCCACAGCGGCCCTGTATAGGGTTTCCGAGGAGTGACTGGTGAGTTTGAACCACCAATCTTGCGGTTCAAACCAACCTTGCAGTTCATCCAGCGTATTAACCGCTAGCCACTGTTTAAACACTTACAGTGATATTGTGGCAGTCTGCTTCACTTTGGGATAGGTTTCAGTTAGATGGCTCTTCCATGTTTTTAAACTGAAGTCTGTTGTCGTGTGGCATTTTTTTGTTTCTGGCTTTGCTGTGTGGAGCAGGCACTTCCAGTTAAATATTAAGTATATCTTAAGCACTTTTACAACAGTGCGTCTGTTGACGAGTAATCAATGTGCATAAACCTTTCTTTAAATAGTTTTAAACTGAAGTCTTAAAACCCTCCTGTTGGCCTTCCAAGTGGTTTTTCTATTGAAGTCAAATATCCCTAATTTCAAGTTAGTTTCTAATTATCCTGACCACAAGCTTTTAAAAATAATGCTGTAACCACTTAAATAATAAAGTAACAGTCATTTAGTACAAACATTACAGTTTAGAGTCCTGGTGTGACGCTATGGGTTAATGTGCCAGACTGCAAAGCTGTTTGAATGGCAAGATTGACGGTTCAAGCTCACCAGCTGCTCCTCAGAAACCCTATACAGGGTCGCTGTGGGTCAGTATCGACTTGACGGCACTTAACAACAACAACATACACTTGAAACAGTATGAGTCCTGAGCTAAAGGATTTCAGATTAGTTACACTAATTCCTTATTTACTGACATAGTTTTCAAAGACCAGGTCGTTAAGCAGAGTTACACAGAAATGGAAGACGACCACTAGAAAACATGAAATGGAGGATTACAGAACTGCAAAATTACATCATTACTGAGCGTCGTGGCCCAATCAAGTTGACCATCACAGCCAGCATTTCTATTGCCTGTACCTCACTCAGCATTGGGTACTCCCAGACATGCATCGTTAATGTGCAAGATGTAGTCAGATTTTGTACTATTCCAATTGCGTAATGTCAGATAGTTGGTAAGTAAGGAGGGAGGTGTACTTGTAAAATTATCTAGTTAAGGGTTGTTATCTTTTAGATTGTTGTTAAGTACCAATGAGTCGATTCTGACTTACAGTGAATCTGTAAAGGGTTTCCAAGGAGCAGCTGGTGGGTTTGAACTACCCCACTGACCTTGTGGTTAGCTTCCAGTGCTAAGATTGTATTACTTCAGGAATACTTTGAGGTTTCATCCTTTATCATTTTCCTCCAAATTCCAGCTGTTCTTTTATTGCTTTTTTGCCATGAGTAGTTAAATAGTATACTGTCTTTTATTCCTTGATACTATAATATTGCCATTTGTTCTTTAGCAAAAAAAAAAAAAAAAATTAAAATGTGCAGTGTAAAAATATTTGTGAATTTTCTTCTTTTATGTTGAAAATTTAACAGCAGTCCTCACCAGAGCATTACTGCCATTGAGGATTGTGAAGTGGTGTGGCGCTGTAGGGTAAGATAATGGACTTCAAGGTCAGTCTGGACTGCAAAGTTGGCAGTTCAAACTTACCAGCCACTCCTCGGAAACCCTACACAGGGTCTCTGTGAGTTTGGAACCGACTTGATGGGGCATAACCACCACTACCAACTATGCTTTTCGTGGAATTTTGATGACTACATGTTAAGAATAGTTTTGTTGTGCAGTATGGAATGTATGTACTCACCTGACAGATTTGTGCAATATATTCATGCAAAAATGACACCAACCATCCCTTACGCAGTACTCTACTCAGCTGGGTTCAATAATTTGTTGCCCTGGCCACTCACAGAAATTAGACACCATACACATAGTTAGGTGTTTATTAGGGAATTTAACAGGTTACAATTCAGAGTCAGAAATGTTCAGGGCATTTGTTTTTTCAGCTGGACAACCTTTCCTCTGCCATGCCCACAGGCAGTCCTCTCCCTGGCCTGGCCTCGTCTCTGCTCCATCAATGTTACAAAGACGCTTCCATGCTCTTAGGGCTGCTAATGGATGCTCATGGGGCCAACTACTCCGCCTGGTGGCACTCAGCTTTAGCTCCTTGGGCCAGCAAGCCTAACTCCTTCAATTAAGTGCTGGGAAGCATCCCACTCGGCACACAAGACTCCTGCCCGAAGGCATTCAACTTTACTTGCTCCATGGAAAGGGGAGCCCGCTGTTGTGTTCTTTTGCTCTAGTTCTTGGGTCTGCTGTGGCCGCTTTGCTCCTCCTATGCCACTGTTTTTGGTGTCACAGTATTCTGTCCCTGGATTAAGAGGTTAGTTGCAGGGATCTCAGGTCCAAAGGACATTCTCCACTCTTGGCTCTTTCTTCTTGATAGTAGCGAGACCTCCTTCTGCTTCTGAGATGGCTCATTTTCTATCCAGCAGGTTGGCAAAATTGGCCAGTCACGATTAGTCCTGTTAACAGTCATTCACAATGGCATCATATCACCCATCAGCAGCGTCCCTACCTTCTCTTACCCAGACCCATTAGGGAAAAAATCATTTGGTGGGAGTTTACAAAGACTCTATCGTTAGAGGAGATATTAAGTAATTCACTGCAGCACAGTAACGAAATCCAAAACCTGCTTATAAATTGGTTATTGCTGTTTGCTTGATGGATTAAGAAGTATGATATAATTAGACTTTTCAGTAACGCTCTTGAACCTTAAAAATGTGACGTGCTCTTTGGTTTAAAACATTGAGTCTATAATTGTGGAATTCTTTCTGTTCAGGATCCCAGCACTCAGTTTTCCAACTTCATGTCATTGCTAAAATATACTCACGTGCGTTGCAATGTTTGGACCAAGTATAAACAGCTGTGGGTTTCCTTTTTGTTCCTTATTTTTGTTCATATTAGTCAATAAACCTCTGTTTTTAAGTTTGACACAGAGTTGGAGGTAAAATGTAAGTAGAAGGGTTTAGTACGAAGCATTCCTTTTTAAGGCAGTCGTATGAAAGCAATTTTGAGATGAAATTTGTTACTGATGCTTGTTTTTTTTGTTCCAAAACTGTTGGCACTTATGGTCTCAAATGAAATAAAAGGAAGAATGATAAAATTTAAGTTTTTTTTCCCTTTTTTTGGTCTTTTTCATTAACATTTGAAGCAAATGGATATCCGTCTATGGCCAGTTGAGTGTAAGGTTTTGAATTGGAGCATAGAACCTGGTGTGGCAACAGTGTTCCCCAGTGACATGGACATATGCTTGGTTTAGTACAGTGTTTGTTGAATGAATAAATGCCTAGTGTGTGGCAGCCACTGTGCTAGACACATAGAGGAGCAGACTTAAATTAGGCTTAAAGAACAGGAAAAGCTCTTCAGAAGGGTCTACAAGAAGGATGGATGAGTAAGTAGTTAGCCAAGTAAATAGACTATGTCAGGTTGACTTGAACTTTGAGTGTGTTTTTGTTGTTGTTAAGTGCTGTCCAGTTGCTTCTGACTCATAATGACCCTGTATAGGGGTTCCAAGGCTTTAAAAATCTTTATGGGAACAGAAAGCCTTATCTTTCTTCCACAGAGTGGCTGGTAGGCTCGAACTGCCAAGCTTGTGGTTTGCAGTCCAGTGCTTATATGGAGCCATTGCACTTCCATTGAATGTTTAGGCCTAGGGAATATAAAATTTGCACAATGAATTTAGATGGAATACTGGTAGCATAGTGGTTACGAATCAGGCTGCAAACCGCAAGGTCAGCAGCTCAAAACTACCAGCTGTTCCACAGGAGAAAGATGAGGCTTTCTGCTCCTGTAAAGATTACAGCCTTGGAAACACTGTATAGGGTTTTCATGAGTCGGAACCGACTCCACGGCACATAACAACAACAACATGGTACATTCAAGGTAACTAAGGAAAAGAGAAAAAGGCATCGACTGACGTGGATTGGAAGGTTGTGGGCAGATCCTAAGTATGTTAACTTGGGTTGTTGAGCCATTGACAAAACTAAGAAGCATTATTTACGATCAGGTTTTCCTCTAGACAGATTTTTTTTTTCTCATTTTAAACTTTTTTGTGAATTAGGTGAAAGTTTTCAAAGCAGATCAGTTTTCCATTAAGCAATTCATACACATTTTGTTTTACGTCATTGATTGCAATCCCTACAGTGTAACATCATATAGCCCACTTCTTCCCTGGGTTTCCTGTTTCCGCTCCTCCTTTTTTCCTAACCATCCTAACTTAGACCTGTGTACTTGCTACCCTTGTGATCACAAATGGGTGATTATTATCAGGTGTTTGTGTGTCCCTAGTGTCATTCCCTTTATAAACTTGTCTATTTGGATGAAAAGTGAGCCATGGGAGTGAGGTGAGCTTATTTCCAGACCTGAAGTCTAACTACAGGCTGTAGTCTTAGAGGTTCCGCCAGTGTGTGTCTGACCGATAAATGGTCTTTGTGATGGAGTTTTGTTCCACATTTTCCACCTACTCTATCTAGGATCTTCTGCCATGATCCCTTTCAGAGCTGTTGGTAGCAGCTAGGCACCATCTAGTTATTCTGATTTCCAGGTCATGGAGATGGATGCTCATGTGGTCCGTTAGTCCTGTGGACTGTTTCCATATGTCCTCAATTCAGTTTCTTCACTCTTCTTTCCTCTGGACAGGAAGAGACCAATAGTTGCACCTGAGATGGCTGCTCTCTAGCTTTTAAGACCCTAGTTGCTACTCACCTGAGTAGGATATAGAACATTGTCTTGGTGGGCTCTATTATGCCAGTTGACCTTGGTGCCCCAGAGACCGTGGTGCTGAACCTCCAGGCCCTGCAACTCCTTCCCTCTAGGGGGTTTTTATGCCAGACAGACTTTTGGAGTTCTGTTGTGGCACTGTAGGATAAGCACTGGACTGCTAACCAAGGTTGGAGGTTCAAACCCACTAGCTGCTCCTTGGAAACCCTGTACAGGATGGCTATGAGTAGGAACTGACTCGACAGCACTTAACAATAACAACAACATAGCAGGTATTTGACTCTTGTCTATACTTCTCTATAACAGTGCTTCTCAAACAGCCTCTAGCGAAGGACTTTTTAAAATTTTTTATTGTCAGTATGTAATAGACTGACACTTTTATAAAATACAAAAATGAATTACTAGAAAAATGAAAATTTAAGAAGGCAGAAAAGAAACCCACTTTTTATTATTGTTCAAGAGATATAAAGCTGTTGTGTCAAGTTTATGAAGTTTTTAAATGTATGCTCTTAAATTTTTTTCTTTTCTTCTCACACACTGGTCCTTTTGCTATAGGAGTAATCTCTTTTTGATCCTACACCCAGTTAGCACATTTATTTATAAACCATACACATATACTAGGGTACAGTTTTATTGTTGTTGTTGTTAAATGTCGTTGAGTTGGTTCCAACTCATTATAAATTAGAAAGTAATGGGAGGCTAAATAAGCTATTTAAATTTTAAGGTTTTGTTTTTAATGTTGTGCTGTTGTTGTTGTTAGTTGCCATTGATTTGATTTTGACTCGCAGCAGTTCCAGGTATTTCAGAGTAGAACTGCTCTTCATAGGGGTTTCATAGCTGTGACCTTTGAAAACAAGCAGCTCTCCAGGCAGCCTTTCTTCCAAGGGGACTCTGGGTGCATTCCAGCGCCAACCTTTTGGTTAGTAGCTCAGTGCTTAACTGTTTGCACCACACAGGGATTCACTTTTCCCTTGTTGTTAAGTGCTGTCAAGTCTCTTCTGACTCATAGCAAGCCTGTATAGCAGGGGTGGGGAACACCCAGCCTGACGGCTGTATAGATCCCACAAGATCCTTTGGTCTGGCCCTGCCAGGCCAGCCGTACTTCCAGCCATCACATTAGGGTTGAGTTAATTAAATGTTTAACCACATAAAGCGGGCTTTATTTTTAAGTTGATAATTTTATATGACCTGCAAATGATTTTGGTAGGAAAAAAGTTCCCCATCCCTGCTTTATAGGTTTTCCAATGGGCGGCTGGTGGGCTGGTGACCTTGCAGTTAGCAGTCCAGTGCTTATTGTACAGTACCGCTAAACCTCCACCTAATGCTGGGACCATTTGATATAGAGACTCAGTGGGGATGCCAGTGTCAGTATGTTGGTTATTAATATAGTTTCATTTCTCATTTTTAAAGATTGGAATAAATAGAAGTTTTCTATTTTTCCCATACTTCAGTGCCATATTCCTCCTGGGATGTGTTTAAGTGTGTTCTCAAGACTACTGTTCTAGAAAGTGCATAAGTAGAGGGTCAGGCTCTAAGACTGGATAATGGATAATATGATTGCTTTCCAGTACCCAGAGCCAGGCTGATATGTTGATGTCCTAAAGTGAGTCAAGGGGATTGAGAAAAGCAGCTGGGTTTGAAATGCTGAGGAGGTCGAATCTATAGGACTTGGGTGGTGAGGGGGTGAGGGAAAGAACATCAGGAATAACTGAGATTTCTGATGTGGGGATGTGACACCTCTCACTGAAGTACAGGACATGGGAGACAGGGCAGGTTGTTTCTGTCATTTGGAGTCTGAATATCCAAGTTGACAGGAGCAGTAGCCACTGGAAACAGATGGACTATATTCATATCTCACTCAGCTGTTGATTTTGAATTCTTAGGCAAGATGCATAACCTGCATCTTTTTTATTTATTTATGTGCTTCACTGGGCTATCTTGATAAAGACTGTAAGGTACTGGAACACAGTAGTCATTCATGCCCCAATTTTAACTTCTTTAAAAATAAGCAGGAGTATCTATAACTGCTGGTGGTGATGGTAGTGGTGGTGATGTGTCATGGAGTCGCTTCTGACTCACAGTGAACCTGTACAGGGTTTCCGAGGCTGTAAATCTTTACGGGAGCAGAAAGGCTCATCTTTCTCCCACTGAATGGCTGGTAGTTTCGAACTGCTGACCTTGAGATTTGCAGCCCGATTTGTAACTACTACGCTAATATAAAGGCAGTCCTAGCAGCACAGTGGTTAAAGGCACTGAGCTTAAACTGTGGGTCATGGGTTCAAACCTGCCAGTGCTCCATGGGAGAAAGATGAGGTGGTCCGCTTCTCGTAAGATCACAGCTTTGCTAACCCTCGGGGCAGGTCTCCTGTGCCCTGTAGGCTTACTGTGAGTTGTAATAGATTTGACAGCAATGCTTCAGTAGTGGTGACAAGTCGCAGAACCGGCATATTCCTCACATTGTCATTGTTGTATACTGTTATTGTATGTTGTTTAGTTGGTTTCAACTCAGTAGAATTGCCTCTTAGGGTTTCCTAGTCTTTACCTCGGGGAGTTCAGATGGCTCCATAAGATAAACACTGGACTCTGAATCATATGGTCAACGGTTCCAGCCCACCAGCTGTTCTGCAGATGAGGTTTTCTGCTTGGGTAAAGATTTAATCTTAGAAACCCTATGTTGTTGTTGTTAAGTACCGTGGAGTATGTTCCAACTCATAGTGACCCTGCACAGGGTTTCTGATGCTGTAAATCTTTACGGGAACAGAAAGCCTCATCTTTCTCCTGCAGAACGGCTGGTAATTTCAAACTGCCGACCTTGAGGTTAGCAGCCTGATTCGTGACCACTACGCTACCAGAAACCCTAAACAGGGCTGCTAATTGGTCAGATCTGACTTGATGGCACTTAACATCAACAACAGTCTTTACTATGAAAGCAGGCTGTTACATCTTTCTCCTGCAGGAAGCAGGTAGTAGGTTTGAACCACTGACCTTTTGGTTAGCAACCGAGCTGTAACCACTAGGACTCTATACAACTTCTGCCTTAATGGGGCTTACTCTGTGAGTTCTGGGACTATCAGCTTGGTAATGGCCTATATGTTGGTTAGTCTCCTATCATCTTATGTTATTATTTTTGTAATATTGAGCATTATGAATTCAACTTGGAACTTTATTTATGTAAATATTCTAAAGGTAGAGTCTAGCTAGCTGTCTCTGATTAAAAAGTTCTGTGGGTATCTCTGGCTTTCCCCGGTATATTGTGTGTCTTTGTAAATTTGATGTATATGTTGTTATTAAGTGCGTCGAATTGTTTCCGACCTGTAGCAATCCTGTATAAGGTTTCTGAGGAACCGCTGGTGAGCTTGAACCGTTGACCTTGCAGTTCAAAGAGCTTTGGAGTCTGGAGCATTAACCCACAGCACTACACCAGGACTCCTGATGTATATGGTACACTGGAAATAGATTTGTAGTTCCCCATATTTGAAGGAGCTCTGGTAGTATGATTACGAATCAGGCTGCTAACCTCAAGGTCAGCAGTTCGAAACTACCAGCTGTTCCATGGAAGAAAGATGAGGCTTTCTGCTCCCGTAAAGATTTACAGCCTCAGAAACCCTATACAGGGTCTCCATCAGTTGCAACCGACTCCCGACTCCACTGCATATAACCACCACCACCATACCTGTATTTGAATTCCAGCTAAGCCATTTATTAGTTGTGTGTCCTTGGATATATTACATAACTTTTAGGGGTTCATGTTTATGGCCTATTACAAAAATATCAAGAAAGAATGAAAAATCCTACCTATTTCCCAGTGTTACTGTTTAAGACTGAAATAACTTTTTTAAGTATCTAACATATAAGGAGCTCTGGTAGCGTAGTGGTTACAAATCGGGTTGCAAATCGCAAGGTCAGCAGTTCGAAACTACCAGCTGTTCCGCGGGAGAAAGAGGAGGCTTTCTGCTCCCGTAAAGATTTACAGCCTCGGAAACTCTGTACAGGGTCGCTATGGATTGGAACTGACTCGACGGCACTTAACAACAACAACATAAAGCTTTGGAAATTTTAAGAACTTAAATACCCATAAGTATATTTTCACTTCTGTTTCACCAATTTACCAGCTTGCATGGCATTCCACCTATGTACCATGACATTTTTTCCATGAAGTCAAATATGTGCTTCCCTGTCAACACACTTTCATAGAGATAAAGATTGTGGTCAGATCCCTTTGGGCTTTGGGAGTGTCTGTCCTCACTGAAGCCATTTGAAGTGATATGCAAAATTTGGAGACACTATATTTTAAAGGAGCCCAAAGCTCCTAATTCAATCCTCCTTTTGTAGAAAACCAAAGTTTTTTGAGGCTAGCAAGTGGCAGAATCGAGATGTATTGACTGATTTTGTAGTACTCTATGCTACAGTGTGTAATCAGGGACTTTGGGTCATGAAAATGGGAAATGTAAAAAGAAAACAGTTTATGTATGTAATTTGTTTTGCTAATAAGATTTCCGTCAGCATAGAAAGTATTCTTTTGTCTTTTCACAGTTAACTCATTAATTCAACAAATAGGAGTCCTGGTGGTGCAGTGGTTAAGCACTGGCTGCTAACTGAAAAGTTGGCGTTCAAACCCACCAGCTGCTGCATAGAACAGAGAAGTTTTTACATTTTTTACAAAGAAGCTTTTACAAAGATTTACAGTCTCGAGACCTCTATGGGCAGCTCTGCTCTGTTCTTCAGAAGTACTATGAGTTGGAATTGACTAAACAATCGTGGGTATTCAGCAAGTATTTCTTAAGCGTCTACTGTGTTAGGCACCAGCGTAATATTCAATAAGCAAACTAGAAAAATCTCCAGCTCACTTATACTCCACAGAAGAGAGGCCAATAATAGTTAGGATAAATATATAAGCTATTTGATATATAAGATAGTAAGCCAAAAGCAAATGTAGTCTCAAACCTACATTTCTCCAGTCTCTTTCTGACCAGTAAGCCTGGTCTTTTTATATTTTTGCATTTTGTTGATGCTTCCCCCATTCTATCCAGGACTTTCTTGTGTGATCCCTTTCAGAGCAGTTGGGAATGGTATCCAGGCACTGTCTAATTCTTCTGGTCTCAAAATCATGGAGACTGATGTTCACTTGCTCTGTTGGTCCATCAGACTAGTTGATTGCAAACATTTTCAATTGTCATCACTCCCTTTTCTGCCACACATGAGAGACCAATAGTTGCACCTTAGATGACTACTTGGAAGCTTTTGAAATACATTGAATCACTCCTGAATGATGAGTGGAAGGGTTGGTCTTGCTAGAATCTTAACTCTTTTTCATTTAAACCATATCGTTGAAAGCCAAATCCAGCCTATTGTCTGTTTTTGGAGGATCCCTGGTGGTGCAGAGTTTAAGCATTCCGCTGCTAACCAAAAGGTTCATAGTTTGAATCCATCAGGTGCACTATAGGAGAAAGATATGCCGTTCTGCTTCTGTAGAAATTGTTGTTAAGTGCTGTCGAGTCGGTTCCAACTCACAGCGACCCCAACCTTGGAAACCCTACAGGTCACTGAGTGCCATTGAGTTTGGTTTTTGTTTGAGCCTGTTTGGAAGTTTTGTTGAAACACAGTCGTGCTCTTTCATTTACATGTTGTCTGTGGCTGTTTTTGAACCACCTCAGCAGAGCTGAGGAGTTGCAACAGAGAAGCCTAAGAGTCTAAGGTAATTAAGAGTTCTTTACAGACAGCTCTTTACAGAAACAGTTTGCCGATCTTAAATTGCAGTCTTTGGCTGGTGGGTAGTATGGATGGTTAATGTGCTTGACTACTGATCAAAAGATTGGAGGTTTGAGTCCACCCAAAGGCACTTTGGAAGAAAGACCTGGTGATCTGAAAAACAATCAGCTGTGTACGTGAATTCTGACAAAATGAATCAGAGTTGACTCGACAACATCTGGATTTTTTAAGACTTACATAAATGAAGAGAAGATAGGATGAAATGTGAATGAATATAAGGGAAGTACAAGCATTTTGAGAAGGTATTTTGTATCCTTTGTGGTTGTAACCAAACCTGATAGGAAATCAGAACCCTGAAATTAGAGTAAAATGATTTATAGCCTAGGGTACTTTCTCCAAAGATTGGTTCTTGGAAGGGGCCCTCGTCTAAATCACTGTAAGCTAACTCAGTAGTGTTTGTCGCAACCTTACAAATTACCCCCCAATTTAGTGGATTAAAACAACAAACATTTGTTTTAGTTTCTGTGGGTCAGGAATCTGAATTGGAAGCAATTTAGCCGTAGTGCTCTCACTCAGATCTTTGCTGAGACTACAGTCATGGTGTCAGCTAGGACTGTGGTGTCTGAGACTTGGCTAATTTACAGGATCTGTTTCCAGGCTAACACTTAGATGACTGTTGGCATCTTCTTTGCCACATGGACTTTCCCCAGAAAAGTGATGAGAGAAAGCGTCCAGGACAGAAGTGCCATCATTTCTGCTGTACTCTATCAGTCACACAGACCAATCCCAGTCAGTACAGAAGGAGGAGACTACATAAAGGCGAGGGTACCAGGACACTGGAATTCTCGGGAGCCTTCTTGGCTGGCTACCACAGTGTTGTCCCATTTGAGTGTACAAAATCCTGTGCATTATTTTTTTTACTTCCAGCTTTGATGTATGATCAATATTTTCATGATTGCTCAGAGCAACTATTTGTGAAAGTTTGATATTAGAGTTCAGCTATGGTGATTATGTGCTGTGGAATCGGAACCAACTCATAGCGACCCTGTAACAGGGTTTCCGAGGCTGTAAATCTTTACGAGAGCAGAAAGCCTCATCTTTCTCCCGTGGGACAGCTGGTAGTTTCGAACTGCTGACCTTAAGGTTCGCAGCCCGATTCGTAACCACTACACTACCAGAGCTCCTTAGAGTACAACTATAAACACCATTTTTAAAAAAATTTAGCTGTTGTTTTTCCCCCCTCTGATTACAAAAGTAGCATACTCATGGTGGATATTTGTTAGAGTAGAACTCTGATATGTATCTTAACAAATATCTGCCAAAAAGAAGTTTATGTGTAAATACTTCTTGGTAAGCTGCTTTCAGGAGCCCTGGTGGCACAGTGGTTAAGTATTCAGGTATTAACCAAAAGGTTTGCAGTTCAAACTCAGCAGTGATCTGCTTCCATAAGATTGCAGCTTTAGAAACCATAAGGACAGTTCTCCTCTATCCTGAGAGGTTCTGAGTCAGACTCGACCTGAAGGTTTTCTTTTGTTTGAAGCTGCTTTCACAGAATATTTTATTAACCTTTTTCAGTGTCAATGTCATCTTATAATCACTGTTTTGTAATTTCATTGTCTGGCTATCTTTTATTTGATCTCTATTATTATTAATAATTCTGTATGCCAACCATCCTCATAAAGTCCAACAAAAGAAATGACTATAGGTATAAGCTTAGTGACATTTATATTACGTTCTTTTTATTATTGTAAGGTATATATAATACAACATCTGCCAGTTCAGCATTTTTGGAAGAATTCTGGTGTGGCATTGCAGGATAAGCACTGGACTGCAAACCACAAGATTGGCAGCTCAAACCCACCGGCTGTTCCTTGGTAACTCTATACCAGATTGCTGTGAGTTGTAACCAACTCGAGGGCACTTAAAAACAACACCAACATACTAGTTTTTAAATGGGACCATTGTAGGGCTTCTGGGTTGAGGGTCCCAGAAGCTTTTGTTGGCCTTTTAAGGGGACTCTGATATTCACATTTGCAAAAATAATGATAATCAGTTAATGTAAATATATCTTGAATAAAACTATAGAGTTGAATATAATGTAGCAACTCATATGCCCCTCAAACTCATAAACCTCAAGATACTTAATCAGGTGAAAAGCAAGAAAAGTTTTCTAAGCTTAGTAGAGGTTTTGCCACTTGCTATAGTGATTTTTATTGAAAGTGCAGTGGCTCTGTAGGATAAGCACTGGACTGTGAACCACGAGGTTGGTGGTTTAAACCCACCACCATGGGAGAAAGATGAGGCTTTCTGCCCCCGCTGTAAAGAATTACTGCCTCAGAAACCCTATACAGTGTCTCTGAGTTAGAACCAACTTGACAGCTTTTAATTTTGGAGAAAAAGATGAGGCTGTTTGCTCCCATAAAGATTAAAATGTTGGAATCCCCTTGGGAGAGTTCTACTCTGTCATATAGTGTCTTGATGAGTTGGAATTGACTCAACAACATTGGGTAATAGTGGTTTTAGTAAATTAGTATGTGATCTGAAGATTTAATTTCTTTCATCATTCAAAGCCATCAATTCTTCAGTCTAAGTTTTTCATTGCCCAACTTATCCATGTATATGAAGCAATCGCTATATAATTATATGGTTATATTAACTTACTAAGAAAAGTGAGTGAAGTGTTGGTTCAACTTAGTAGAATTATCTCAGACAATTCAATTGTATTTTTTTTTTCAGGAGCTTAAGAACCATTAGTCTCATGAAAGTTAACTTAGCTTCTGAAAAAACTAAGTGTTTAGTTTGTCCATGATGCATAATACATTGTAATTCCAGGTAATACAACATAGCCTTATGAGATGTGGGAACATACTGACTCCTTTGCTGGCTTTTCTTTCCCTGCCCATCCCCTCAGTCAGAATGTCTGTACGGGAGTTCGTATTGCTCCTCCAGGAGGAAAATGGATGAAATGTTTCCTCCAAAGTCATTTTCTAGAGTTTAATTTCCTTTTCAAATGTGTATGTCCGTACTATTTATTTCCTAGACGCTGTGCTAGGTGCTGGCATTCTAGAGCTGAAAAAACTATATGCTCTATTAATATAATAAGAAACGCTACTAGATGAATGCCCAGAATGCTGTATGATTCAGTCAAAAGAATTAGCCACTTAGGTCAAAAAGAACAGTTGGAAGATAGGGAAAGTGAAACAGAATAGGTTCTGCTTAAACAACTTGGTTTGCCTTTATGTACACATTCGTATCACTCAAATCATCTATTGACCAAAGAAGTGTTTTAATTGAAAATGATGTAATTGAATTATGTTGACTAAGAACTTAATTGATTCTCTATTAAATTTAACTTGTTATATTGGAAATAATTAAAATGTGCAAATTTTGTTGTTGTTGTTAGGTGCCATCAAGTCAGTTAGAATGCATAGCAACCTTATATACAACAGAACCCAACACTGCACAGTCCTGCACCATCCTCACAAGAAGTTCTATGTTTGGGTCCATTGTTGTAGCCCCTTTGTCAGTCCATCCAGTTGAGGGTTTTCCTCTTTTTCATTGACTCTCTTCTTTATCAAGCATAATGGTCCATTTTCCAGGGACTGTTCCATCCTAATAACATGTTCAATGTACATGAATTAAAGCCTCATCATCCTTACTTCTAAGTAGCATTCCGGTTGCTTCCAAGACAGATTTGTTTGTTCTTCTGGTGGTTCATGGCTTATTCAATAGTCTTTGGAAACATCATTTAAGCAAACATCATTATTCAAAGCCATCAATTCTTCAGTCTAAGTGTTTCATTGCCCAACTTATCAATGCATATGAAGCAATTGAAAATACCAAAACTTTGGTCAGGTACACCTTAATCCTCAAAGTGACATCTTTGCACTTTAACACTTACATGAGGATTTTTATAGTAGATTTGCCCAATGCAATTTATCATTTGATTACTTGATTAGTCAATGCTACTTCCATTGATTGTGGATCCAAGTGAAATAAAGATCTTCGACAACTTCATTCTTTTCTCCATTTACTATGATATTACTTATCGGTCCACGTATGAAGATTTCTATTTTCTTTACGTTGAGGTGTGACCCATATTGAAGATGACAGTCTTTGACTGTCATCAGTAAGTTCTTCAAGTCCTCTTCACTTTCAGCAGGCTTTGTTGTGTCACCTGCATGTCACAAGTTGTTAATGAGCCTTCCTCCAATCCTGATGTCCTGTTTTTCCACATGGAGTCCAGCTTTTCAGATTATTTGATCAATATTCAGACTGAATAAGTATGATGAAAGGATCCAAGTCTAATGCATGAGCACAATGAAGTGTTCTGGAATTCCTATTCTTCTCAGTGTTGTGTATAATTTGATATGATCCACACAGTCGAATGACTTTACATTGTCAGTGAAACATAGGGTAAACACCGTTCTGGTATTCTCTGCTTTCATCCAAGATCTATCTGACATCAGCAATGATGTCCTTCATTCCACATCCTCTTCTGAATCTGGCTTGAATTTCTGGCAGTTACCTGTCCATGTAGTGCTGCAACTGTTTTGTCTTTCAATTGTCTTAAGCAAAAATTTACTTGCATGTGATAAATGATATTGTTCAGTAATTTCCTCGTTCTGTTGGATCCCCTGTCTTTGGAATGGGCACAAATATGGATATTTCCCAGTTGGTTGGCCAGGTCGCTGTTATCCTAGTTTCTTAGTGTAGACAAGTTAGCATTTTCCAGTGCTGCATCCATTTGTAACATTTCAACATGTATTCCATGGATTCCTGGTGGAGCCTGGTTTCTCACCAATGCCTTCAGTGCAGCTTGGACAATGTTCTCTTTCAATACTATCAGTTCTTTAAAAAGAAAAAAAAATCTTTGACTTGAGTGAAGGTTTACATTCAGTGAATCATATTCTGTGATTTGTTACAATGATTTCAATATTCTCCATGTAATAGTGTTAGTTTTGGTCATATGCTATTTTCTTGAAATGCATTTGGTACAGTGACTCCACAGTATATTCCTTCCATCTTCTTTTGATTCATTATTCAATATTTTGTTGTTTGCTGTTAAGTGCTGTCCAGTCGGTTCTGACTCATTGCAACCCTGTATAGGGTTTCTGAGAGCAGCTGGTGAGTTTGAACCACTGACCATGCAGTTCAAAATGGCTTTGTGGTCCAGCCCTTATCCTGCAGTACAGTACCAGGACTCCCTTTTGCCCATAGGATAGAATTATTCAATATTGCAAGTTGAGGCTTGACTTTTTTCCCCCCCTTTCAGTTCTTTTAGCTTGAGAAATGTTGAGTATATTCTTTCTTATTGTTTTTCTAACTCTAGGTCTTTGCACATTTTACTATAATACTTTACCGTGTCTTCTCTAGTCACCCTTTGACATCATCTCTTCAACTCTTTTACATTTTTTCCCTTCCATTTGCTTTAGTTACTCTATGTTCATGAGCAAGTTTAAGAATTTCTTGTGACATCCACTTGGTTTTGTTTTTTTTCTCTCCTGTCTTTTGCTTTCATCATGTGTGGTGTCCGTGATGTCATTCAGCAGCTCATCTGGTGTTCAGTCATTAGTGTTAAGTATATCAAATCGGTTCTTCAGATGGTCTCTAAATTCAGGTGGGATCTACTCAATTGTTTTGTTTTCTACTCGTGGACTTGTTTAGATTTTCTTCAATTTCAGCATAATCTTGCATATGAGCAACTGATGTTCTTTTCCCTAATCGGTCCCTGGCTTTGTTCTGACTGATAATACTGAGCTTCTCCATCATCTCTTCCTATACACGTAGTTGATTGGATTCCTGTGTATTCCGTCTGCGAGGTCCATGTGTATAGACATCTTTATGTTGTTGAAAAAGGAATCCTTGTTGTCATTTCTGTCTCCAAGAACATAATTTAAACTGCTGATCCTTCTTTGTTTCCAGCGTTCACATTCCAGTCACCAGTAATCATCACATCCTGATTGCCTGTTTTACTTTTAATCAATTTCAGACTGCAGAAATTGGTAAAAATCTTCATTTTTTAAATCTTTGGCATTAGTAGTTGGTGGGTGAGTTTGAATAATAGCTTTATTAACTGGTCTTCTTTGTAGGTGTGTGGATATTATTCCTATCACTGACAGTGTTGTACTTCAGGATAGACCTTGAAACATTCTTTTTGACAATGAATGTGACACCATTTCTCTTCGATTTATCATTCCCTGTATAGTGGTGATGGTGATATGCCGTCAAATGGGATCCAACTAATCTTTACAGGAGCAGAAAGCGTCATCTTTCTCGCACCCAATACAGTAGTAGACCATATAGTTGTCCAATTAAAAATGGCCAACATCAGTCCATTTTAGTTCCTTAGTACCTAGGATATAGATCTTTATGTTTGCCATGTCAGTTTTGAACAACTTCCAATCAGCATTACTTGCCCTGTGGGCTGGGTAGCCCAATGCTTTGTCTCATACTCCTGCCCTTGGTTCTGCTGCTGCTGCTTGGCCTCTGTCACTTCCGTGGGATGGCAGCTTTCTGTCTCTGGAGGCCCAAGATGTGCTGAGGTCTCTTGCGCCAAAGGATGCACTCCATTCTTGACTTTTCTTGTTTGATTCCCCCTTACCACTTTTAAGAGTGTTCATTTTATGCACATTAGAGTTCCAGGTTTTTACAATTAACATTGTTAATGTCCATAGCTGAAACATGTCATCCTATCAGTATCTTCTCCAACCTTCTTTTACCCAGGTCCATCAGGAAAAGGGTTGTTTGGTGGGAGTTACAAACGACAGATTGAAGAGGAATGGTGTTGCATTCATTGTCAAAAAGAACATATCCAGATCAGTCATGAGGTGCAATGCTGTCTGTGATAGGATAATATCCATGCGCCTACAGGGAAGCCCAGTTAATACCACTATTATTCAAATTTACACACCAACCACTAATGCCAGTGAGGATGAAATAGAAGAATTCTACCAACTTCTTCAATCTGAAATTGATCAAACATACAATTAAGATGTACTGATCATTATTGATGATTAGAATGCAAAGGTTGGGAGCAAAGAGGAAGGATCAGTAGTTGGAAAACTTGGCCTTGGTGATAGAAATGATGCTGGAGAACACATGATAGAATTCTGCAAAATCAGTAATTTGTTCATTTCAAATACCTTCTTTAGACATCATAAAAGATGACTACACACATGGACCTCACCAAATGGAGTACATCGAAATCAAGTTGACTACATCCGTGGAAAGAGATGGAAAAGCTCCATATTATCAGTCAAAACAAGGCCAGGGAAAGACTGTGGAACAGACCACCAATTACTCATATGCAAATTTAAACTGAAGCTGAAAACAAGTCCATGAGAGCCAAAATATGACCTTGAATATATCCCATCTGAATTTAGAGATCATCTGAAGAACAGATTTGATACATTAAATACTAAAGACCGAAGACCGGAAGAGTTGTGGGATGACATCAAGAACATCATACATGAAGAAAGCAAAAAGTCATTAAGAAGACAAGAAAGAAAGGTCAAAATGGATGTCAGAAGAGACACTGAAATTTGCTTTCCAGCATAGAGATGCTAAAGTAAATGGAAGAAATGAAGAGATCTAAGAGCTGAACAGAAAATTTCAAAGATCAGTTCAAGAAAATAAGCCAAATATTACAACAAAATGCGCAAAGATCTGGAATCAGAAAACCAAAAAGGAAAAACGAACACACTCAGCATTTATCAGGCTAGGGGAACTGAAGAAAAAATTCAAGCCTCGACTTTCGTTATTGAAAGATTCTCTGGGCAAATTACTGACTGATGCAGAAAGCATCAAGAGAAGATGGAAGGAATACAGAGTCACTGTGTACAACTCTTCTGGTCTTTGGTCTTTAGTGTTTAATGTATCAATTCTGTTTTCAGTGGCCCATTACCTGTTGATCTTTTACAGAAAGTGTCTGCTGTAACAAGGCTCTTTGTTTTTATATAGCACTTGTCACTGTGCAGTCAAGATAATGATTTTGTAACACTTGGCAATAGATTTGAGGATGTTTATATGTAAAATGTGAGGATTGTATTAGAAAATCTTAAAGCTTCTGTATGTGGTTCTTAAGCTATTTACAGGCAACTATAGGAGTACTGGTGTGGTGCTGTGGGTTAATGCACCAGACTGCAAAGCTATTTGAACTGCAAGTTCAGTGGTTCGAGCTCACTAGCTGCTCCTTGGAAAACCCTATACAGGGTCGCTGTGGGTCGGAACTGACTCGACGGCACTTAACAACAACAGCAACAACTGTACTTCAAGGTCGGTTTGAACTACAAGATCAACAGTTCAAACTCACCAGCTGCTCCTCCGCAAAAACCCTGTTCAGGGTCACTGAGTTATAACTGACTCCATGACACTTAACAGCAACAACAACAACGAAAACAGTACTATAGTGAGCCTCGGTGTACAATAAACACTGGACTAATAGCTGTAAGATCGGCAGTTCAAACACATCCTCTACTCTCAGAAGCCCTGTACAGGGTGCTGTGAGTCAGAACTGACTTGATGGCAAACTATAACAGTATACTTCATTGTAGTTTGCTGCCATCTAGTCTTCCCCCTCCCCCGACTCATGGTGACCCCATGCACAACTAAAGGAAACACTGTGCAGACCAGTGCTGCCCCCATGGTTGATTGCAGACCAAACCATTGTGATCCATGGGATTGTCATTGGCCTGTTTTCAGAAGTCAATTACCAGGTCCTTTCTTCCTAATTCTTCTTAGTCTGGACCTTCTGTTCAGCTTCTTAGCAACAGAGAAGCCTCCACTGACAGAAAGATAGTAACTTACATGGGGTGCACTGATCCAGAATAGAATCCAGGCCTCTTGTACAAAAAGGTGAGAATTGTACCACTCAACCACGAATGCCCCCATGACATGCTTATTTGGCTTAAATGAACACTGAAGGCTATTGTATTGGATAAGGACCCTGGGAAAGTCCCACTTTCTGTGGAACCTGTACCCTCCATGCAAACCTTAGTGACCTCTTTGGTCATCAGACAGATCTCTATTAGTTGAAGCCTGTAGGCTTTATATTGAGGTGGTACTTTGCTTCCAACCCCTAGTTTAATTAGGTGAACATGTTTAATGTTGGGTTTTTAAATAAAAGACTGACTTAATGATACAATTTGAAAAGATTGGAGTCCCTTACCATTTCTATAAGCTGTGACTGTACTAATAAGCCCCATCAAAGAAAGAGAATTTCGCATATTTTTCCTCTTTGATCTAGAGTAACAGGGCATGTTCTTACTGTTAGATGCATTAGAAATTATTGAGAAAGGCTTGTCCTAAAATGTCAGACTTGTCTTAATGTTCTTCAGAGCCTTCTACTACCACCATCAATCCATTTCGAATCCCAGTGATCTGTATCCCAAACATTAACAGAGATTTACATTATGGAATGTCTGACTCACCTTCTCTGCTTTCTCAACTACCTTTCCATTTATTCCCTTCCCATATCAGGTCTAAGTATATTTCTACCCACCTTTCAGCTTTCAACTATAGGTATAGACAATTGGATTTAAATTGCTTGGCACAAAGTAATAAGTTCAGTAAATGTTGGCTGTTCTGTATTCCCTGGCCACTCTCTATTAGGTAAGCCGTATGAAGTTGCTGTGTCTGTGTGTATAATAGCATCTCATGTTGGCAAGTTCGTAAGCTTCAACTACAGAAATATTCTCTAGTTACCTCTTTTAACTAGGGAAGTGAATTAGAATTAACTAGGTAGCTTTTTACAAAATATGCTATGTGATCATATTAAATCTATACATGGGACCTGGGCAAATACATTTTGGTAAAAGATACACAGATGATTGTGATTCAGACTCCCGGTTAAAAACACCAGCAAGATCCATCAGCAGATGAATGGATAAAATGTAGTGTATGTAGGGAATTGTTGTTGTTAGATGCCGTGGAGTTGGTTCCGACTCATAGTGACCCTGTACAGGGTTTCCGTGGCTGTAAATCTTTACAGGAGCAGAAAGCCTCATCTTTCTCCTGCGGAACAGCTGGTAGTTTCGAATGCTGACCGTGAGATAAGCAACCCAATTCATAACCACGACGCTACCAGAGCTCCTTAGGGGACTGTTACTCAGACATAAAAAGAAACCTGATAAATGCTACATCTTGGATTAACCTTGACATAAGCCAGTCACAAAAGCACAAATGCTGTATAATCTCACTTATATGAGATAAGCAGATATATAGAAAACAAAGATTATTAGTGGGTACCAGGAGTGAGACTTAATGCAAACGGGGGAGTTTTTGCTTAGCAGACATTTATTTTATGTTGTTGTTAGGTGCCATTGAGTCGGTACCGACTCATAGAGATCCTATGTGCACTAGAACGAAACATTGCCCATTCCTGTGCCATCCTCACAATTGTTACATTGAAACCCATTGCTGCTGCCACTGTTACAATTCATCTTG
>NW_006408524.1:8928444-8929396 GCF_000296735.1 Chrysochloris asiatica | reverse complement strand
GGCACTTAACAACAACAACATTCTTTCCAGGATTTTCAGGGCATATCTGAGTCTTTCTTTCCTTGTGTAGTTTACATTTTATTATCTTTTGTAAACTTAAATTTAGGATTCAGCACTTTTCAAATAGGCTTTTGCCTTTTTTTAAGAAAGGGAGTGATCAGTAGTGAGCAAGCCACAGTTCATTACACTGACCTTAAGGATTCACAGTTCAGTTTATGTACAAGATTCATAATTTTAATGTAGCCAAGAGAAAATGAAGTTTCTTTAAACAGCATTTGCCTCCCTTCCCTAATCATTTGTATGATACTTTCCCATGGGTAAGTGAACTCTAGATAAACCCAAAATCCTGAGCAAAAATTTTCTCTTATGTCATTGGCAACTACAAAAAAGAAACTTAAAACCCAGAAAAGAAGGTTCTCTCTACTACTATCATGTTCTTTCTAATGTATATTTCTTGAAAATGAGGTATGCACACACAAAAAATGTAGCCACATACATTTTAAAAAATAATAAAATACAGAGAAGTTTCGCATGGCTCCTGTACAATGAGTCTCAAGTTTGTGTTAAAGTCCACTTAACTGTAATGAATCATCTAATAAGAGGTAAAGTTCAGAGGCTTATTTTTTAAATGGAGTTGTATGGAATTTTCTGTATTCGTAAATGAAATTTCACTATAGCTTTTGGGTAAGAGTGTTGCCATTTTGGTACCATTGACTTCATCAAATGATTTGAGTAGCTTTTATGTGCTACTGTAAGAATTAGTGGAGTCCTGGTATGATGCTGTAGGGTAAGCACTGTACTGCTAACCACATGGTCATGGTTCAAACGCACCAGCCGCTTCTTGGGTGGGTATGAGTTCAGAACCAACTCAATGGCACTTAACAAGTCACTTCTTGCCTTTGTAGCCCCCTCCCCCCTAATTTTGGGTGGCCAATGTCCAAGTTGCCCATCC
>NW_006408524.1:8868864-8927154 GCF_000296735.1 Chrysochloris asiatica | reverse complement strand
GATTGTAATCTTTGTGATGAAACAAGGTGTATGATTTGTTGAACGTAAAGCTAGTGATCTTCCTGTAAACTTTCACTCAATCCACAATAAAAACTTAAAATTTAAAAAAAAAAAAAAATTCATCAGGAGCCCGCTTTTGCTCCTTCCTAGTCTGTGTTAATCTCCTTCCTAGTCTGTCTTAATCTGGAAGCTCTGCTAAAACCTGTCCACTAGGTGACCCATATGGTATTTAAAATATTGGTGGCATAACTTCCAGTGTCACAACAGCACACAAACCACCACAGTGCAATAAATGGACAGCCATGTGGTGGATTTCTTCCATAGTGGTGGTATAGTTTAGGTAGCAGAAGTTTAGGATCTGGATTTTGTTGTAGCCTGGCTCTACTTTGGGCATGTTTTAAGCTCTGTAAAATTTAATTTCTCACATGTAAAATGTGGATAATAATGTTGTTTCGAAGGTTTTGTGAAATAATCAAGTAAGGTGAATGAGTGCCTGGCCCATAATAAACACATTGTCAGTAAAGGAAAATGTTACTTATTTTCTTCAAGGTTATTGTCTTATTCAGGTATTTTAATAATCATAGAAGAAGATATTTTTGAATCTTTATCTTCTATGATTATCTTGTACAAAACACTCAACCATATGGTTAAAGAAGCCAGTAGGAGAACTGGGAAAAGAAAAAGGGCTAAAAAAAAAAAAATTAAAATACACTCATTCACCTTACTTGATTAAGACAGACTAGGAAGGAGGAAAGGTAGGCTCCTTCTGAATGTTTTTTCCCCCCCTATCACAGGGATTTGGGGGGTGCAGAGAAGTTAAGGCGCATGAATTTAGTCCATTGGCTTTCATGTAAACTTAAACCTAAAATCTTGAGTTGAACTGTTTTCAAACAATAATTACAAATTAGAAACTATGACAAAATCTCAAATAAAGATATGTAAGTAAAATCAGCGTGGGCTTTGAATAAAACTATTATTCAGTACCAATTAGAAAAACACGTTTCCTGATATAGGTGGCCAAAGAATAAGAAATAAAGATCAAATGATTTGGAGGCGGAGGGGGGAAAGGCCAACAACCGATGTAAAGGAGTGGAAGTGAATGAAGCACAGGAGGTAGAGGAGAGAAAGGTGAGTTAGCGGCTTCACTGCTATAGTGACAATAGCCAAAACTCAAAATTTGTAAGTTGAAATTTATAGTTGATCAGTCATGGCTCTACAAATGACACATTGAAATCTAAAAGGTGAAGACTGACTCTACAACCACAAGGAAAGTTTCCCTCTGCACCCTCCAAGTCCCTGTGAAATAATTGGGGAAAAATTCACAGCCAGAAATTTGTAAATTCATTAACAGCACTGAGAATGGGAACAGATGGAGTGGTGTTTGCAGATTGTCAGAGACAGAAACAGGAGGCACTGATGGATAAACCAGGTTGAAGGAAGCCTCAGCACTGCATACACATGAGGAAAGGCTGCAGGTGGAATCTGTTCTTCCCTATCACGGCCTGATGAGACTCTTAAGTTCAAATCAGCAGAAACAACAGAAGAGAGATGATAGGACAGAGTGTTAATTAAAAGACTATATATATGAAGAGCTAACTGGATATTCTACCCACATACCCAACCCATGCCAAGACTATTATAGCAACATTGGTTCCTTTGCTAATTTTGTAAAATTACTTTCAAAAAAAAATTTTTTTTTTGGTGGGGGTGAGCTCTCTCAGCTTGGGGGGAGGACCAAGATATCTAATGAAAGTTAATTGACACCCCCCCTCACCCCCAGGTTTAACTCCCCTTGTTTTGATATTTGGGGGAGGTCCAACCTGTCAACCTCTTCTTGCTCATGATCTCTAACGTGACGTATGTCTGCCAAAATGCCTCATGAACATAGAATCTATTGCAACTCCTAATGTGATACAGAAAGCAGATCTACCTAACAGGAAACCCACTACCTGGGCTGGAAGACCAAGAAAGAAGAAACCCTAGCTAACCCTGACATGAAATTACATAAAATAGAACAAGAAATACTACTGCCTGGTGAAATGAACTAACAATTCATAAAATAATGTATCCCAGATGTAATTACTTTCCCAATATTAGGAGATTTTGTTGAATACCCATTGCTAATTGAAATGTTGTGAATCACTCTATTGGCTAGATTACGTCAATCTTTGCGGGATTAGAAAACCTAAACTTTCTCCTGCAGAGCGGCTACCCAGCTCGGACCTGGTGGTTCCCAGTCCAGTGCTTAATGTTAACAATGGTTTAGTGTATCCAGAAGTGTTTTTAAATGGCTTTTATATATAGAAAGGAGCACTATATATTGTGTTCCTGTGAAGTGTTATATAGTTGGTTCTGACTCATAGTGACCCTGTGTAGGGTTTCCAAGGAACAGCTAGTGGATTTGAACTGCCAATCTTGCGCTTAGCAGTCCATTGCTTATCCTACAGCACCACATTAGGACTTCGTTATATAGTGAGACAAATGTTAGACTAAGTGACATTAGATAATAACCATACCGAACTTCAGACTTACACAAATTCGACTTAAAGACAGATTAAGGAAGGGAACTCATTTATAATGTGGGGGGCTGCAGTACTCCTTTCTCTGCATCCCAGTAGTTTGAGTATGTTGTACTTTGATTTTCATTTGAATCAGATTTGTGGTTTCTCTCTTGATCCACTGATAGTTTAATAATGTGTTGTGTAATTTCTACATGTGCATTTTCTAGGGTTTTTTGTTTTTGTTCTCATTTTTTTTTTTTGTTTTGGTGTTACTGATATTTAGTTTCACTCTGTTGTGCTCAGAAAAAAATTACTTTGTATGCTTTCTAGGTCTATCCTGGGGAATGATCCATGTGCACTGGAGTAGACTGTTTATTGTGCTCGTGGGGTGGAGTGTTTTAAATATACTTTTGGTTTATAGTGTCATGCAGACCCTCCATTTCCTTGTTGTTCTTTCTAAGTGTCTTGTTCACTATTGAAAGTGGTGTATTAAAATCTCCAGCTATTACTGTAGAACTAGAAGTTTCTTCCTTCTAGTCTATATGTCTAGGTGTCCAGTATATATATATTGTTAGATCTTCTTGATTAATGACCTTTTCTCAACTATATAATGTCCTTTTTATATCTCTCCTGATGGATTTTACCTTCAAGTCTATTATGTGTGATGTTAAAGTTGCTATTCCAGCTCCATGGAGTCCTGGTGTAGTGCTGTAGGATAAGCACTGAACTTTAAGGTCAGTGGTTCAAATTGACCACCTGTGCCCCGTAAACCGTGTCAGGGTCGCTATGAGTCGGAACCGACTCGACAGCTCTTAACAACATTCTATCTCCAGCATTCTTTTGGTTATTATTTGAATGAAATATTTTTTTCCCATCTCTTCACTTTCAGTCTATTTGTGCCCTTGTGTTTGAAGTATGTCGCTTATAAACAGCATTCTGCCACTCTGCCTTTTGATTAGAACATTTAGTCCATCTTCATTCAATGTAATTACAGATAAGAAGTCTTAACTTTGGCCATTTTGTTGTTTTCTGTGTCTTAAGCCTTCTTTGTCTTTGCCCTTTAGTACAGCTTGCATTTGTGTTTTGTTAATTTATTGTAGTGAGCCGTTTTGGTTCCCTTCTTTCATTTTGTGTATTTTTTTAAATCTATTTTCTTGGTGGCTACCCTGAATACTACATGTAAGAGATTGTATTTATGACACTCTATGGTATTGGTGTCAACTTACTTTAGAAAAGCATACCAGAAATTGTATATCTGTATTGTTCCTCTCGCCCCTTTTGTCCTTGTTACTGTTATCACTAAATGACATCTTTGTAATTCATAACTTTATCCTTGCCTCTTACATATTTGTTAATAAAATACATTCTGTTCCATTTTCAGTGGCTGACTTTTTGGTAGCACTTCACCAGGCCTTTCTTTCTAGGTATCTGTTGGAGAACTCAAATCACCAACCTTTTGGTTCCCAAATTTAAGTGTGATAACCATTTGTGCTGCCCACAGACTCAGGCTCTGTATCTGTGCAATGAAATATGCTGTTGTTAGATGCCACTGAGTTGGTCTGACTCAGAGACACCTACATAAAATAGAACAAAATACCGCTCGGTCCTGTGCCATCCTCACAATTGCTACGCTTGAGTCCTTTGTTGTTGCCGTTGTGCCAATCCATCTTATTGGGAAGGGTGGCCTTCTTTTTCACTAACCTGCCACGTTTTGAATAATTGTTATCAGGACTTATTGTGAGGGTTGGAAATGTAAAGGTAGATACTTTGTAGCAAGAGGGAGGGGAGTGGTTGATATTACAGTCCAGGAACGGAGGTCCCTGGGACAATCAAGGGAGAAGAACGGAGAGTAGGACACTACCCCGAGAAGCAGTGATGCCAGAAATGGAGGCAGAGACGACGTGGCGAGATGGAGCAGCTGGGGACTTTAGACCCAGAGAGGGAGAGGGGCTGTGTGGTGATGACCTGGGGGCAGGCTCGCAGGGTATACCCTTTGGTTGGTTGATAATGCATGGAGGGGATTGTAACCATGGCAATGAAACTATATACGATAGGATGAATGTAAAACTAATGTTCTCCCATGTAAACTATCAAATAATTCACAATAAAACATTAAAAAAAGAAGAATACAATTTATATTTACTTGTTCTTGCACAAGCTTTGTTAAGCAAAAAAACAAAACAACAACAACAAAAAAAAACATGGCTTGGATCAGGTGCACCTTAGTCTTCAAAGTGGCGACTTTGCTTTTTAATTCTTTAAAGTGTGGTCTTTTGCAGCAGATTAACCTAATGCAGTGTGTCATTTGATTTTTTGACTGCTGCTTCCATGAGTGTTAATTATGGATCCAAGTAAAATGAAATCTTTGAAGTTATACTGTAGTCTTTGATCTTCATCTTGTATTTTAAGTCCTTGTTACTTCCGGCAGCCAAGGTCATATTATCTGCATATCTGAGGCTGTTAATGAATCTTCCTCTAATCCTGATGCTGTGGTGTTCTTGATATAAACCAACTTCTCGAATTATTTGCTTAGCATACAGATTGAATAAGTATGGCAAAAAACTAAAGCCCTGGCACACAGCTTTCCTAATTTTAAATCATTGGTGCTGTAGGATAAGCACTGGACCACAAGGTAGGTGTGAACCACAGGTCCACAGATCAAACTCATTAGCCACTCCTATACAGGGTCACTATGAGTCAGAAACAACTTGAGGGCACTAAACAACATCTCCTTGTTCTGTTCGAATGACTGCCTCTTGGTCTATATACAGATTCCTCAAGAGCAAAATATAATGTTCTGGAATTCCATTCTTTGCAATGTTATTCATAGTTTATTCTGATCCACACAGTCAAATGCTTTTGCATAGTCAATAAAATGCAGTTGTAAACATCTTTTTGATATTCTCTGCTTGCAGCCAAGATCCAGCTGAAGTCAGCAGTGATATCCCCTCCTTCCATATCCTCTTCTGAATCCAGCTTGAAATTCCTATCAGCTCACCATTACTGCTACAACCATTTTTTAATTATTTTCAGCCTTGTTATTCACCAGTGCCTTCAGTGAACTTGGACTTCTCCGATCAGTACCATTAGTTCTTGGTCATGTAATACGTTGTGAAATGGTTGAACACCAACCAGTTCTTTTTAGTGCAGTGATTCTAAAAGTTTCAGTTATAAAGTCCACAAAACAACGTAGAAAAAGCAACTGTGACTTAAATAGTAAAGGATACAGAAGGCAAAAATGTGTATTGCAACTTAAATTATTCCCCCAGTCTACCCATTACTGCATCTCTGCACTTGATTCCAAGATCCTTGAAGTCACAGATTCTGACTTTTTCTTGTTCATCCTCCTCCCCTCCTGCCTTCTCTTCCCAGTGCCTAGCACAGTACGTGAATCATAATAAACATGTTGACTTAGTAAGTGAGCATAGGAAAATAAGAGACAAGAAGGAAATGCATAAGCAAACCAAAACAGGAGAGTAGCCACTATACAGAGAGCTATCTTACCCATGAAGCATACATTAGAAAGTAAGATTTAACAGATACCTTCATGTAAACCAGAAGCTATATGTGGAATCTTCTTTTAAAGTATTTCATTTGCCAATGGCTGCTTGGTGATGGTGGTGTGCTGTGGAGTTGGTTCCGACTCATAGTGAGTGACCCTGCATAGGGTTTCTGAGGCTGTAAATCTTTATGAGAGCAGAAATCCTCATCTTTCTCCCATGGAACAGCTGGTAGTTTTGAACTGCTGACCTTGAGATTAGAAGTCCGATTCGTAACCACTACGCTACTGGTACATTATTTTATTTTATTTTTTTTGGTCAGTATAGCTCCCAGTAGGTGTTTAGATACATCTTAATCAATTAATGCAGTGCCCTGCATTACACTTGATGACTCAGGCATGGTTAATCAGTTCTTGTTTTCTGGTTATATTTTTTAGATTAGCTAAGCTCTTCTAGATAAAAAAAAAAAAAAAAAAGATGAGGCTGTCTACTCCTCTAAAGATGTACAGCCTCAGAAACCCTGTATCATTTCGCTGTTAGTCAGAATTGACTCAGTGGCAGTGGATTTGGTTTCTGGCTCTCATAGACAAAAGAGCCCTGGTGGTGCAGCAGTTAAGCCCTCAGCTGCTAACTAAAAGGTCAACAGTTTGAATCCACCAGCTACTCTGGGAGAAAGGTGTGGCAGTCAGCGCCTGTAAAGATTACAGCCTTAGAAACCGTGTGGGGCAGTTAGACTCTGTCTAAAGTGTCTTTATAAGTCCAAACCGACTTGATGGCAAGGAGTTTGATTTGGTTGTGACTTCATAGACTTATCAGATTCATAATGTATCAATTGTAGACACTCAAGCTGAGTCTACATACACACTTTTTATACTTATTCAGTATAACCTAAAGCAGGTATAAATTTGATTGTATCTACTCGGTATCTGGAGGCCTGTTGTGGCGCTGTGGGTTAATGCGCCAGACTGCAAAGCCGTTTGAACTGCAACGTCAATGGTTCAAACTTACCAGCTGCTCCTTGGAAACCCTATACAGGGTTGCTATGGGTCGGAACCAACTCAACAGCACTTAACAACAACAACTCAGTATCTGGAGTCCTGGTGTAGATAAGCACTAGGTTGCTAACCACAAGATCAGCAGTTCAAGGTCACCAGCTACTCCTCCGAAACTCTATAAAGGGTCTCTATGAGTCGTAACCAATCAGAGTGATCCAGTGGCACTAAACAACAACAAAAAACAAACTTCCAGTGTTTGAATATTTTTACTCAGAGTTGTTGTATTTAGTAAATAAAAGCATTTTATATTTTTTTCAAATAGAAGACACATTCGTGTGGTTCATAATTCAGAAGGTTTTTACCCTCTGTTATGTTGCTGTTTAGATTCAGCGTAGGACTATGGAAGCAAAGCATAATTTTTCCAATTAATGGTTAGTGTTTTGCTCAACTGTTAAATGCCATTAAGTCGATTTCAACTCAGTGGCGACTGAGTGTAACTTCTTGGGCCTTCTTGGCTGGAATCTGAATGGAAGTAGATTTCCAGGTCTTTCTTCCATGATGCAACTAGATGAGTCCTAACCACCAACCTCTAGGTTAGCAGTCAAGCTCAGACTGCACCACCTATGAGTCTGTTGCTCTTCCACCGTATTACTTCCTTCTCAACATTGCTGAAAACATTGAGTCATAATGTGCTAGAAAAAGCACTGGGGCTGGGGCAAGAAAATTGCTTAGACTTAAGCGCTACCTAGTTTCTTTTAAAAAGCCAAAATGATTCCAGTAGTTTTTTGCACCAGCTCCCCTCAACCCACCTCCCACCCATTTGTTGCTTATTCCTCTTGTCTTCCTTAACATCCACTCAAGCCAGAAAAGTCGGTAATTTGGCATAAATCTCCCTTCCCTTTATCTCCCACACCGAATCTATCATCAAGTTTGGTTGACTCTTTTTGTTACTATCTCTTGAATTCACTCATCCCTTCTCCCTAATTCAAACACAAGTTGTCTTTGCCTTCTGAGTCATAGACCCACTTAAAAACTTCTAGTGGTTCTTCATTACTTAGTCTGAAGATAGAGACCTATATTCCTGACTATAAAGTATCTCTTGTTTGTGGCCCCACTGTACTTTTTATAACTTCATCTTTCCCATCACCTCCAAGGTTACCTGGCTCACTAATGCTTTCTCCTTCGTGTCTCAGTGTAGCCATCATGTCCTCGTGTGTTTCAGAAATTTTTTAAAATTGTGGTGAGGGTTTTGACTTTGTGTTTCTGGTCATAATTTTGCACTGTCTCTGGCCTGGGTCTATGTTACAGATAAAGAAAATCTTCTAAAAATGTGCCTTAGTGCTTAAATTTATTGTTAAAATAATGTTTTCCCTTTTTGAATACTTATGTGCTAGAAATTGTATTAGATGTGTTGCATATGCTATTTTATTAATTTTAAACGTAGTTTTCCAAACAAGCTGAGATCCAGGGAAAGACAGTAATTTAATTTGATCCTTTCTTATTTTAAGAATCTATGTTTTCATGTCTGACAACATGTCTGGCAAGCCATGTAAATAAGTTTTATAGTGTAGACTAGGCAAAATGGTAAACCATCTTTAAGTCGTTTTCAACTTTATACTCTTATTAACAGAATATGACTTGACTTAGTTCAGTCTTTGTGATAATTCTGTATTCTCTTACTCAGTGTGGTTTAGGTAATTAGAAAATAATTAAGTTAATACATTTCAGTGCCTCAGGGACTTTGAATGTTGTTTATATAGTACTTGATTGCATACTTTAAAATGGAAAAAGAACTTGGAAGAGTTTAAAGTGTCACTTACTACTAATTTTATGTTTAGCTGGGACTTCTTTCTAAAGGCCATCTTTTTAATAACTTGTAACTAAAAACTAAATAAGGCTTTACTAGCAAATTTTTAAGACATAAAAGCTTGTTTGTCTCTTAAAATTTGCCAAAAAGTTCTTGGAACACCAAAAATATAAAACATTTAAAATTTTTGATAATTTGGGCTTCATCAAAATTTTAAAACTTGTGTTCTTCAAAAAGCATGTTAAAAAATGAAAAGAGAAGCCAGTTTGGGAAGTATTGTCTAAATAATTATCTGATACAGAATTTAATTCCAGAACACTAAAAAGCCAACCCTGTTTTAAAATAAAAGTAAAATATTTGAACTAAAGGCATGGATAACAAATAATCACATGAAAAGATGCTCAACATGATTTGTCATTATTCCATTGTTAAGTGTCATCAAGTTGGTTCTGACTCATAGAGACCCTCTATATAGGGTTTCCAAGGAGCAGCTGTGGGTTTGAACTGCAGACCTTATAATTCTACAGCACCACAGCAGGAGTCCTTAGTGAAATGCAAATTAAGAACACAATAAAATACTAGTACATATTCAGTAACCAAATCAAAATCAACCCCACTGCTGTCAAGTCAGTTGTGACTCATAGCAACCAAATAGGACAGTTGAACTGCCTCATACATAGGGTTTCCAAGGCTACACATCTTGATAGAGAAGCACACTGCCCTATCTTTTTCTCACAGAGGAACTGATGAGTTCAAATCACTGGTCTTTCAGTTACCAACCCAACACTTAACCCATTGCACCACCAGGGCTCCTTCTGAGGAAACGTTGTTGTTGTTGTTGTTGTTAAGTATCGTCGAGTCAATTCCAACCCATAGCGACCCTGTACAGATTTCCGAGGCTGTAAATCTTTACAGGAGCAGAAAGCCTCATCTTTCTCCCACAGAGCAGCTGGTAGTTTCGAACTGCTGAACTTAAGGTTCACAGCCCAATTCATAACCACTACACTAGATGCAATTAAATAAAGAAATTACAGAATCCATCTGTAATCTGTACCTGTACCTTTGTTTTTTGCTTTGTCACACCTTATATTATATTACTCTATTATGTTACAGATGTTTTAGTGTATCTGGAAAGGTTTGTTTAACTTTTTTATGCATAGAAAGGTGCACTACATACTAAGACAAGCATTTGACTAGCTGATGCTAGATACTGTTTGTTTCTAACTGTTCTGATTTATGTACAAAATTGATTTAAAGACAGATTTAGGGCAGAACTGTTTAGTAATCCAGGGACTGCCAATGTTTAAAAAGCAAACAAATGGAAAAACCTTGCCCCCAACAATACTTTTCCATCTGTGGCTCCATTTCTTCATTCATCTTTAAAGTAATACTCACTTTCTATACTTGTTGCTTTCTCCTCACTCCACCCCATGAAGACTTTGGCCAAGCTCAAGGTGTGCTGACCCACAGAGCTGGAGCTGAGTAGAGTGGTATGCCCTGTGGGCATTTTTATCAGCAGCTCTAAAAGCTGTGGGACATTGGTAAGCAGGGCAGAGGCCTGCTTGTGCACATGGTAGAGGAGACTGTCCTGACTGGTACCCTGTGCCCTGCACATTTCTGTACCTGAATTGTAACTTGTTAACTTCCTTAATAAACCCCGTAACTGTGACTGTGGTGTGTGAATCCTGTGTGGCCATTGCAGTGAATTAGTGAAATCCAACCAAGAAGTAGAGAGAGCGCTGTGCAAGAGATGTTTGGTGTTATTTTTGGCAAGTTTTGACCTCATTGGTGTAATGATGCTACTTAACAGTAATCAGTTTCTCAGTACTCATCTTGTCTCATCATATCACACCTTTCAGTAGGATTTGGCACCCTTAACCAGCGGCTTCTATTAATGACCAGTCCCTGAGTTCCTTCCTGAACCAGGCTCCATCTCAAACCCAGCTGGATCTTCTCCTAAGTTTTGTGACTTTAAATTCCGTTTGTAAGCCAACATTCATTGTTTCCTCTCTATCTCTGCCTTCCACCTTGACCACCAGGTTAGTCTGACCAGCTTCCTATTCAGCAGCTCCAGTTGAATACCTAATATACAATTGAGTGTCTGATTTGAAAGTGGAGCTTAGAATTTCTTTTTCAAATCTGTTCCTGCCTTTATCTTTCTCCATCTTGGGTATTTAGATATTTGGGTCAAACTTCTTTTTCCTTATCCATTCAATCAGCAAGTCCTATCAACTGTTCCTCCAAAATGTATTCCAAATACTATTGTAGTTAAGAAAATCAAGCTGCCTCAATTTGGTCCAGGCTCCACCATTCTACAGCCTTGAGCAAGTCAATTTCTTTATCTTTAAATGATGTTAAAATAGAACATACAAGCATCCATTGGCATATTGCATGTTCATTTCCAGACCACTGCAGTAAAATGAGCCACAATTTTTTTTTTTGGTTTCCCAGTGTATATAAAAGTTAGTAGCAGTATGAAAAAGTATGAACTGTTACAAGCTACCAAAATGTAACAGAGTCTGAAGTGAGCACTTGTTGACAAAAATGATCTGCAGGGTTGCCACAAACCTTACATTTATAAAAATAAAAACACAGTATCCAGGAAGTATTGTAAAGCAAAGTGCAATAAAACGAGACATGCTTGTACTTAGGATTGCTCATATGTGAGGAGGCTTCAAAAAGTTTGTGGAAAAATTCAGTTATGTTATAATTCCATTTTTCTATGGACTTTTTGAAGCTCCCTCATGAGATATGGTGCTCAAAACCAGTTAATATGTAAAGTGCTCAGAACAGTGTGAAGTCCTCATGTATGTTGGTGTGTCTGTATGGATGGTTAGTAGTTATAACAGTGTCGTAGTGGAACTAGTCTGACTGCCGTCTCTGCTGCTGCCTCTGTCCTCTGTTCCATCAACTACTGGAATAGCCTCCTGGCATTTGAACTCTACACCTCTACTGTCCATTCACCACAGCCAGGGTAATCTTTTCTAAACATAAATGAACTTGTATCACTATCCTGCTTAAGTACTCTAGTGTGTCCCGTTGTGTGGTGCTACAGGATAAGCATTGGACTGCTAACCACAGGGTTGGCAGTTCAAACCCACCAGCAGCTCCTCAGAAACCCTCTGCAAGGTTGCTATGAGTCAGAACTGACTGTGGCACTTAACAACCACAACAACACTGGTGCATCCCATTGCAATATTAATAAAACCCATACACCTTTCCATGACTCTCAAGACACTTTACATTTTGCCCTCTGCCTATCTCAAATCCATTACTGTTACTCTCTGTCACTTACTAGGCTTTATCCACTTTTGACTTCTTCTGGTCTCTGTTGTTAGGTGCTGTGGAGTTCTGATCATAGCAATATAAGGTTTCCAAGGAGTGGCTGGTGGATTTCAACCGCCGACCTTGAGGTTAACAGTCCAGTGATTATCCTACAGTACCACATCAGGACTCCCTAGAATATGCCCAACCTCTTTCCCTTTGTATTTGTTGTTCTTGTGTCTTAATGCTCTTCCCACAGAGCTGGCTGGTATCAAATGTCACTTCGTCCATCCTAGTTAAAGTAGCCCCTAGCCCCAACTCTTTATCCTGTATCCTTTGTTTTCCACATTGAATTGTATTAATGGAGCTTTCTTGTTTGTTTGCCTATGTGTTTATGTCTTAAACTCTAGGTAGATGTGGACTTTGGCTTGTTCAAAACAACATCTCAACCAGGAGTTGAAAGCTAAGGTGTGAAGCTCTAAGATTTGAAATGAGGGAAGACAATTTTTCTCCTTGGTGTAGGAACTGCTTTTCCTGGTAGTCTCTTGGAAGTACAGAATGTGCAGCTAATAATTAGAAAATGTTTGTACTTTGGAAGAATTTCTTTGGGAATCTCTACCTTTTTTATCTCTGTGCCACAGACCATTATTATAAATTGCTCTGGGAGGAAAAAAATGTTTTAACCTTACTTTGATGTAACTATTTAATGTTATACTTTAAGAGCACATAATAGTCTGAGAATATTAATTGATATGTTAACACCCTGAGCTCATGTGGTACTCTGTTTTAAAAATAAAACAGTTGTTAAGTAACTGTGAAATGATTATAGCTTCCAGTAAGTAAAGATCCTAATAGTGAACAAAAGTCAGTACTGATTTATTTAGGAACACCTTCAACAGCCTGATCCATGAACTTGCTTACACTTGGTATGCTTTGGACATTTAGTCAGTTTTCAGAAGTATCTTGTTCCTTTCACTGTTTTTGAGCGGGGATAGTCATTCGAAATCCAGGGATCATGTCCTTGGGACTTAGGTAAAAGGGGGACTCAGTTCTTGCTTGTTGAGTTGAACTCTTATGGCCTATGTTGTTGTTGTTGTTGTTAGTGCTGTTGAGTTGGCTCCAACTCATAACAACTTTGTATAGGGTTTCCAAGGAGCAGCTGGTGAGTTTGAACCACCAACCTGGCAACCCAGTGCTTCATCCCACAGGATTCCTATAAGTAGATTCTTTGTCATACCTTATTTCAAATTGCTTCTTCTAAAATGTGTGGGATCAAAATATATGTTAGTTTTATATATGTTTTATATATATGGAGTCCTTGGTGTATAGTGCTGTAGGATAAACACTCAACTGCAAGTTTAATTTGAATTGAAACTGAATCAATGGCAGTTAATAACAATAACAAACTATGTGTGGTGTGCACGCACATGTGTGCAGTTTGGGGGTCTCTGCCTTATCTGAACTCTCAATCAAAGTTAGGCCTTGGAGTTGTATCCCATATACAACAGAGTGAAACACTGCCTGGTCCTGCCCCATCCTCATAATTGTTATGTTTGAGCTCGGTGTTGCAGCAACTGTGTCAATCCATCTTCCTGTTTTTTTTCCTGCATGATGTTTTTCTCTGGGGATTGGTCCCTCCTTGTAAATGTGTCCAAAATATGTGAGATGAAGTCTTGCCATCCTTAACTTCCAAGGAACATTCTGCCTGCATTTCTTTCAGGACGTAACTGTTCATTCTTCTGGCAGTCCATGATGTACTTAATTTTCTTCAACAAGACCATAACCCAAATATATCCATTCTTTTCTAGTCTGCTTTATTCATAGTCCAGCTTTTGCATGCATCTGAGACAATAGAACCCCCCTGGGTAAGATCAGGAGCACCTTAGAGTACTAAAAGTGGCATCTTTGCTGGCTAACATTTTAAAGAGGTTTTTGCAGCAGATTCGCTCAATGCATTGTGTTGTTTGATTTCCTGACTGCTGCTTCCACGGGCATTGTTTGTGGACCGAGGTAACATGAAATCTGTAGTACCGTATCATTTCCATCAGAGCCTTTACCCCAATTTGAAGTTGCCTATGTGTGTACCCTTTTGTTCTCAAATATTTTACTTTTGTAAATGTATAAACTTTTGGTGAAAGTATACAGCAAGTTAGGTTCCCATTGAACAATTTCCATATATTGATCAGTGACATTTATTGCATTTTCTACATTGTGGCAATGTTCTCTTTGATTGGGTTCTGCTGGTTCTATTTCCAGTTCTGTTTTCTCTGCCTCTTTATTTTCTCATCTTTTCTTTGGATTAAATGTTTACCTTTTACACTCCTACGTATTGTTTTTTAGCAGAGCATCAATCTAAAAATAATAATCTTTAATTTGTATGTTTTTCTACATAAAGGTGATTTCAAGATAGTTTTGATTCAGGGCTTAAAGAGCACTTCAGGACAATTGTCTCAGGTGGTTCAGTTAATTTGAACTTTTTTTTATTTTAAGAATTTGATTTTGGGTCCTATATCTTTTAAAGATATAGGTGTAATCAAAAAAACAATAAACTACTGATCTAGATGACTTAAACAGTGAATTGTACGAAGTATTTAAATGAAAAAGCAATTCTTGACTTACATACACACAGTAAAGTGAAAAATTCCTACTGGTCTCACTTTTTGTTCTTTGTTGGGAGTTGGTACCCTTTTTATATGTCAGATTGTTTGGTATAGGCATCCTTTTCTCATGCGCGCTTCTCAGAGGCATCATGTACTTTGGTTGCACTGCATGTTTTTTTAAATAATGGATCTTCTACTTAGTATACCAGAGGCAACTTTAGTGCAAGAGCCACATTTATTTGGTTTACCTTATACTTAATGTGAAGTCCTGGTGTGGCGGTCGGTATAGGATAATGTACTGGACTGTCAAGTTGGTTTGAATCACAAGATCTGTGGTTCAAACCCACCAGCCACTCCTGGGAAAGCCTAGACTGGGTCACTGTGAGTAGGAACTGACTTGATGGCACTTAATAACAATAACATTCTTAATGTAACTAACATACACAGATATGTAGTCCTGATGTGGCGCTGTAGGAGAAGCACTAGAGTACTAATGTCAAGGCTGGCAGTTCAAATCCATGAACTGCTTTTTGGAAACCTTATGAAGAGTTGCTATAAGTTGGAACCGACTCAGCAGCATTTAACAACAACAACAACAACAACAACAACAACAATATAGATAGGTAGGTAGGTAGATGCCATGAAGTTTCCTCTTTTTGACATATTTTCCTTTCTATCTCGTTGCATTATAAGAGAGGAAACTTCACGGCAAACACCCAAAGATAAGAAGAGCATCTGAAGGACTGAAGGAGACCAGTGTGAGTCTGATGCCACTGACCCAAGAGAGATTGGCACAAGAGAAGAGATAGGCAAGATGAGACATGGTGCTTCAAACTGTGATTTAGGGAAGCTGTTTTGACCAAAACAAGTCAGAGAGATCTGAGAAGAAAAGGTGCAGCCTCCTTGATCCCTGATAGCGGTCTTTCACCTTGGGCCTCTACACAGACTCAGTGTTTATTGAGAATGCACTGTATTTCTTTCAATGGCCAAAGGTAACTGGATGCCATTCGTGTGTGTCACTGCTACAGCTTCTGTGGGAACATGGCCTAAAGCTCCACACTGAGCATATGACGTGTATTAAACAAGTCCATGTTCTGAGAAAAGTGAAAGCACACTTAGATCCAGGTCTTTAAATTAGAGATTGACCATCCACCCCAAGATACACAGAAATGTTTGGAAATAGAATTTTGGAAGTTGGGGTGTGCAATCAGTTTTGTATTCTGTTATTCTACTGCCAAGCTATAAGATTGAGATTTCTCTGTTTATAAAATGGCAGTAAGTAAACCTCAGTGAAACCCTTAAAGGCATGCTTTGAGAAGAGATTGGCAGTCTTTGTGTCTGTCAGTTTTTTTCTTATTGAAAATAGAATAGCTAGTCTTTAATTATTGCCAATATAAGTTAATATGAAAATAAAGCCCCCCCAAAAAATCTCAGAAGGCACAAGGGGCAGAAAAAAAAAGACAAATGGAAACAGGAAGTCCAGGGAAGACTTGGAAAGAGCACTGTTGCATTATGGGGATTGCAACCATTGTCGTGAAATAAAATGTATAAATTGTTGAACAGGAAAAGTTTCCTCTGTAAACTTTCACCCACACCACAATAAAGCATTCGAAGAGAGAAAGGAAGAAAATAGTTTTCGTTTTCATAATCTATGTGTTCATATTTCAATGCATCTTATAGCGCATTAACTGTCAGCATGAGGCTGCATTGGGAAATTTCCACTTTTAGACACAGCTCATTACCGAAAACCAATTATTATCAGAGAGATGCCCTTGAGTGACATGCTTGCTTTATTGCCGTAATCCTCATGGATAAGTAGTGATTCTTTGCCTGAGTGAGTGTACTTCGTTTGCCATCTGTTTAAAATCTTTCTGAAATGAAAACTAGTTTCTTCAACCCTAAGGACATCGTAGCTCTTTACTTCACTGGAGTTCTGGAAAAGGAGGCACTGAGGATTACTTATTCTTCACTCTTCATAGATTCTTCATTCTTCGGTGAAAGCTCTGCAACAAAGATGGCTGCAAATAAGCCCAAGGGTCAGAATTCATTGGCCTTACACAAAGTCATCATGGTGGGCAGTGGTGGTGTGGGCAAGTCCGCGCTGACTCTGCAGTTCATGTACGATGAGGTAAGTGCTTGTTTTATAATAAGCATCCATGTTTGGGCCTTCAAAGACTATAGCTCTAGCCCAGGTTTTGTGCTATTTGGATTGATTCCTTGAAAAATACTAATCATTTTTATTCATATTTACGTTAGAGCCAATGCCTGTACTTAATTGGTTTTACAATTCAAGAACTCAAGGTCCTTAAAAACTTCCTGCTTTATGAAACATAAAAATACTAAAAATACTACCTTTTTTTGAGCAATCTAACTTTGGCTTATTTGTAGTTTTTTAATGGGGATTCCTACCTAGCATAAAGGAGCTTTGGTAGCATAGTAGTTACGAGTTGAGCTGCTAACCTCAGGGTCAGCAGTTCAAAACTACCAGCTGTACCACAGGAGAAAGATGAGGCTTTCTGTTCCTGTAAAGATTTACAGTTTTGGACCCCTATACAGGGTCACTATGAGTCAGAACAACTCAACGACACATACACATCATCACCACCATCACCACCTTGAATTAATTAATAGTACCTGAAATTAACATGCAAAGGGGCTTCAAAAAGTTTGTGGAAAAATGCTGTTATCTCTTCATTTCATTTTTCCACAAACTTTTTGAAGCCGCCTGTATATAAAGGAGTAGCCTTGGTGGCACTATGGGTTAGGCACTGGGCTGTTAACCACAAGGTCAGCAGTTCAAACATACCAGCTGCTCCACAGGAGAAAGATGAGGCTATGTGCTCCTGTAAATGATTTACTCTCAGAAGCCCTGTCAGAATTGACTTGATGCCAGTGGTTTGGTTTGCTTTGTATATGTTGTTGTTGTTAAGTGCCATTGTGTTGGTTCTGACTTATAGCAACTGTGTTTAGGGTTTCTGAGGAGCAGTAGTAGGTACGTTAGAACCACCAACCTTGCTTTGTATATGTTGTTGTTGTTAAGTGCTCAGTTCTGACCCATAACAGCCCTGTGTAGGGTTTCCAGGGAGCAGCTGGTGAGCTTGAACTGCTAACCTTCAGTTCAAACCGACTTTACAGTCCAGCGCATTAACCTGTAGTGTCACACCAGGAATGAATAGGTCATGTATTTGTTGTGTGTTTGACATGGCCCTACACTCACCTGACAAGTAAAAAGTATTCCTAAGTATAATTAGTGTAGGTTACAGATTTCTGAATGTATTTGTATCAGACTTTATTGTTCCAGAGTTGAGATCTCAACCTGTATACACTAATATATTCTTTCCTTAGGGAGTTTTCTCAAGTCTTTATGATTTAAGAGTTGGTAATCCTGGTGTGGCACTGTGGGATAAGTGCTGAACTGCAGAGTCGGCAGTTCAAACCCAAAGCCACTCCTCGGAACCTTTGCCAGGGTCACTAGGAGTCAGAACAAACTCGATGACATTTAGCAACAACAATCCAGTATAAGCATATAACCTCAAGTTTTCCTCCAAATGGGAGCAAGTTTAGCTTTATATTCTTAATCTCTTGATGCTTGTAACAATCCTGCATCATGGGTGGTGGCACCCCATTTTACAGGTGAGGAAATGAAACCTCAGAGGGGATTAACCAACTTTGCCAAGAAGAGTGATCACAGATGAGAAACCCAGGTGCAAGTGTGTTCTGATTAGACCTTACAGATTCATATCACCCCATGTCGCTTCCTATTGTCTGCTTATCAACTTTTCTTTCACAAATACAAAATTCTCTTTGATGATTTTAATAAAAAGTTTGAGGAGGCAGGGACTTAAATGAGGTTACTAAGTAATTTGTTCATTTCTGTTTTCCATACTATTCATTTTATAGCCATCTTCTCTCAACCTAATATTTACACCAGCCCCCTTCTCCTTGACAATAAAGAGGGCAAAAATTAAAATAATCAGATGTCTAACATTGGCTGAATGGCTAAGCACAATATTGTTGTTCATAAGTGCCATCAAGTCGATTCCAACTCCTAGCCACCCTGTATAGGGTTTCCGAGGAGCAGCTGGTGAAGCACAATATTAGTATGTAAATATTGTCGAATGATGTGTATTTTTTACAGTCACAAATGCACCATTTCCAGTTGTTAATAATATTCTTTGAGTGCTTATCTTGTTCCGTGTTCTGGAGATCCAGCAGTGAGGATAGTCAGGATTCCTACTGTCAGGGCTTAAATTCTAGGAGGGAATAATATTCCTTAAACAGAGAAGCAAGAAAATGTCAGGTAATAGTGGGGGGCGCGGCGGCGGGGGAGTCTAAAATTAAAATGGCTGTTGTCATTAAGTGCTGCTGAGTTGGTGTCAATCCATAGCGACCTTGAATAAAGTTTCCGAGGAGCAGCTGGTGAGCTTGAACCACTGACCTTGTGGTTCAAACCAACCTTGCAGTCCAGCGCATTAACCCACAGCGCCACACCAGAATGCCAAAATTAAAATTAATATAGTTTTTACCATTGGCAAAACTGGGAGAAAGGTAGGCGCCCTGGTGGTGCTATGGGTGAAGTGCCAAAAGGTGTAAACCCACAAGCTCCTCTTTGGGAAGAAGATGTGGCCGCCTGCATCCGTACAGATTTCCAGTCTCTGAACCTATGGAGCAGTTCTGCGCTGTCTTATGAAATCTCTGTGAGTTGTAATTGATTCAACAGCCGTGGGTCTTTTGGGTTGGGTAAAGGATCACTCTGTACTAATTTGACAACATCATGTGAATTCTAGTTATTTAAAATAGAAAGTTTTGACTAGCAAAAGATGATAATTTAAAAATGGATGTGTTTTTCTTCTTTTGTAGTTTGTGGAGGACTATGAGCCCACCAAAGCAGACAGCTATCGGAAGAAGGTTGTGCTGGATGGGGAGGAAGTTCAGATTGATATCTTAGATACTGCTGGGCAGGAGGACTATGCTGCAATTAGAGACAACTACTTCCGAAGTGGAGAGGGTTTCCTGTGTGTCTTCTCTATTACAGAAATGGAATCCTTTGCAGCAACAGCTGACTTCAGGTATAACAGGGAACAGTGTTGTTGATCTGACATATTGTGAGGCATGTTTCTTCCCCTGTAACAGGTGGAGAACTGGAGGCTCTTTGTTGTTAATCTTTTACTCTGCTTCTAATTGTGTTTATTTTCTCTTTAATAGTAACATCTGACTCTACACACTCCGTATTTACCCTCAGATATTCAGTATGGCTTATATGATCATGCTGTCCTGGAGTCAGTTGTGTAAGAACTTGAGTTTTGTGAAATATCCAAAGTCTCTATGCATCGCTGCAGTATTTTTCTTTGAAATAAAATAACTCCTGCAAGATAATGCACGGGACCGCAGGTCGGTTTGAACCATAAGATCTGCAGTTCAAACTTACCAACTGCTCCTCGGGAACCCTATACAGATTGCTTTGAGTTGAAATTGACTTAACTGCACTTTACAACAACAACAACTGTCATAATGTGAGCGTAGTGGCTCCCTACGATAAGCACTGGACTGCAAGCCACAAGGTCTGTGGCTCAAACCCACCAACCACACCATGGGGAAAAGATGAGGCTTTCTGCTCTTATGAAGATTTAAAACCTCAGAAACCCTATACAGGGTCACTATGAGTCGGAACATACTTGATGGCACTTAACAATAACAACTACCATAGTAGTTAATGCTCAATAACAGCACGGAGCTCCGACCCAGATTTTAAGCTTTCCTGTGTTAGTCACTGGTTTTTCAGCACTTGTGTGATTTGTGATGCTCTGCAGGCACATGGTCTTCCTCCTTGGAGTTGTTGTTAAGTGCTGTCCAGTCAATTCCAACTCCTGTTGATCCAATATAGGGTTTCCAAGGGGCGACTGATGAGTTTGAACCACCGACCTTGTGGTTCAAACTGACGTGGTGATCCAGTGCGTATCGTACAGCTTATTTGGTTTGGGAGGAGGTTTTGGTGAAGGGTAAGGCATTCCTCATTCTGTAAGTGAAATTTGATGTAAAGTTCTTAAGTCTTACAAATAATACATCCATTATCAAAGATATTCTTTATATATTTTCATTTCTCTGTTGAAAGCATCTGCTTTGGGTTATGTGGGATACAAAAGAAGCATGTAATTTAGCTTCTATTTTCAAGATATACGCAGCATACTTGAATATGGGGGTAAGTCAGGAAATATTGCTGCTAGAGTTCCAGTTCATATATGTATGAGTTTTATTCCAGACAAACCGTGTTTGAATTTGTCTCTGCAAGCAGTGGATGACTGTAGACAAGTTCTCCTAGTAATACACTTCATCTTGTTGTTAGGTGCTGTCGAGTCAGTTCCGACTCATAGCAACCCTGTGCATGACAGAATGAAAGTCATTCTGGTCCTGTGCCATCTGCACAATTGTTTGAGCCTGTTGTTGCTGTCACTGTGTCAGTGCATCTCTGTTCCGCTGACGCTCACTTTACCAAGCAGGATGTCCTTTTCCAGGGACTAGTCTTTCTTGATAGTAAGTCCAAAGTACCAAACACAAAATCGCACCATCCTCACTTCTGAGGCGTCTTCGCTGGTTGTACGTCTTCAAAGACAGATTTGTTTGTTCTTCTGGTAGTCCATAGTACTTTCAGTATTCTTTGCCAATACCATAATTCAAGTACATCAGTTCTTCTATGATCTTCCTTATTCATTGTCTTAACTTTCACATACGTATGAGGCAATTGAAAATACCATGGCTTGGGTCAGACTCACCTGAATCTCTTGGGTCTTCAAATTGCTCTCTTTGCTCTTGAACAGTGGTGCAGCAGATTTAGCTAATGCAAGATATCGTTCAGTATCTTGACTGCTGCTTCCATGAATGTTGATAGTGGAGCCAAACAAAATGAAGTCTTTGACAACGTCAATCTTTTTTCGGTTTATCATGGTGTTATTTATTGGTCCAGTTGTAAGGATTTTCATTTTCTTTACATTGAGATGCAGTCCATACTGAAGGCTTTGGTCTTTGAGTTTCATGAGTATTTTTAAGCCCTCTTTCTTTTCAGCAAGCAGGGTTGTGTCGTCTGCATATCACAGGTTGTTAGTTAGACTTCCTCCTATTTTGATGCCATGTTCTTCATGTAATCCAGCTTCTCGGATTACTTGATTACTTGCTTAGCATATAGATTGAGTATGGTGAAAAGATATTACCCTGGTGCACACCTTTCCTGATTTTAAAACAGTCAGTATTGTCTTGTGAGGTTTGAATGACTGCTTTTAGTTCTTTGTACAGCTTTATCATGAGCAAATTGCTCTGGATTACCCATTTTTCTCACAGTTAATCTGTAGTTTGTTATAATACAATCAAATGCCTTTGCACAGTCTGTAAAACACAAACATCTTTCAGATATTCTCTGCTTTCAGCCAAGATCCATCTGACATCAGCAGTGGTGTCCCTGGTTCCATGTCAATTTCGGTCAGCTTCCTGTCAGTGAATGTTCTGCTGAAACTGTTTTTGAATTATCTTTAGAATTTTATTTGTGTTTGATATTAATTATATTGTTAGATAATTTCCACATTCTTTTGGGTCACCTTTCTTTGGAATGGGAACAAATGTGAATCTCTTTCAATTGATTGGCCAGGTAGCCATCTTCCAAATTTCTTGGTATAGACAAGTGAGCAACTCCAGCATTGCCTCAGTATTCCTTCAATTCTTGGAGCCTTGTTTTTCACCAATGACTTTAGTGCAGCTTGGGTTTCTTTGTTCAATGTCATTGATTCTTGATCATTTACTACCTCTTGAAATATTTGAGTGTCAACCCTTTCTTTTTGGTACAGTGACTCTGTGTATTCTCTTTGTCTGCTTTTGATGCTTCTTACATCTTTCAGTGTTTTGCCTGTAGAGTCCTTCAGGATTGCAATCCAAGGCTTGAATTTTTTCTTCAGTTATTTCAGCTCAAGAAATGCTGAAGTGTTCTTCCCTTTTGGTTTTCTAACTCCAGGTCTTTGTACACTCCATTATAATACTTGACTGTGTTCTTAAGCAGCTCTTTGAAATTTTCTATTCATCGCTTTTACTTGCTCACTTCTTCCAGCTGCTTTAAATTCTTAGTGCTCAAGAGCAAGTTTCAAAGTCTCTTCTAATATTCATTTTCTCTTTCCTTTCTTATCTGTCTTTTTAATGATCTTTTGCTTTCTGTATGAATGGTGTTCTTGATGTCCTCCAACAACTGTTTTGGGTTTTGGTCACTAGTGTCTAATGCATCAAATCTGTTCTTAAGATGATATCTAAATTCAAGTGGGATATATTCAAGGTTATATTTTGGCTCTTGTGAACTTGTTTTGATTTTCTTTAGCTTCAGCCTGAACTTGCATACTATGTTCTGCTCCACAGTTAGTCCCTAACCTTCTTTTGGCTGATAATACTGAACTGCTTCATCGTCTCTTCCCACAGATATAGTCAATTTGGTACCTGTATATATTCCTTCTTGTGAGATCCACATGAATAGTTTCCTTTTATGTCATTGATAAAAGGTATTCACAATGAGTAAGTTGGTCCTATAAAAGACTATCATGCGATCTCCAGCATAATTTGTAAAACCAAGGTCACATTTTCCAACTACTAACCCTTCCTTTTTGTTTCAACTTTCGATTCAAATCACCATTAATTATCAGTGCATCTTGATTGTGTGTTTGATCAATTTCAGAATGAAGAAGTTGGTGCTATTCTTCAATTTCATCATCATTGACTTTAGTGATTGGTGCAGAATTTTGAATAATAGTGGTTTTATAGGCATATGGATGTTACCACAAACAACATTGTACTTTAAGATCTTGAAATACTCTTTTTGACAATCAGTACTCCGCTGTTCCTCTTCAAAATGGCCAGTACCAGTACATTTCATTTCACTAATATCCATCTTATGCATTCCATTTCAGTTTTGATGGCTTCCAGTTTTTCTAGATTCTTGCTTTATATATTCCACTTATTAATGGATGTTTGCAATTGTTTCTTCTCATTTTGAGTTGTTCCCTGTCAGCAGGTGAAAGTTCCAAAAGCTTTGCTCCATCCGCATCATTAATGTCAACTCTCCTTTGAGGAGGCAGCTCTTCTCCGGTTGTGTTTTGAGTGCCTTCCAACATGAGAGGCTTATCTTTTGGAACGCTGTCAGACAGTGGTCTGCTGTAAGGTTTGCAGTGGGTAACCTTTCAGAAATGGTCCACCATGCCTTCTTCCTAGTATGTCTTAGTCTGGAAACTCTGTTGAAACCTGTTTACCGTGGGTGACCCTGCCAGTATTTAAATAGCATCTCAGCAACAGACGCTCGACACACCATAGCACAACAAACTGACAGGGGAGGGGTGTCGTCTCATTAGGGTGCCTTCAACCAAAAGTTTACATCCTACCAGTGGCTTCTGAGGTGATCTGCGAGGCCAATTAAATTCAAGGCAGAGAGATAAACTGGAAGATTATGGTGACTATTTCCTTTCTTTTCTAAATTCCAAAGATAGATGTTATCAAAGGACATAGGACAATCACGGGGGCTTATTAGGGTGAAAATTTAAAAATGCATCGATGAGAAAAAGGCCAGTAAAATTGTGCCCAGGGAATTGTATCCCATCTTGAGAACGTATATGCTCATTCTCTAAGGTAGCAAGGGCTGCCCCAAAATAACTTTGTTGGGACATCTTTCTCTATCCACCTGTTACTACCTTTTCAAACTTCTTTTTGTTCCCAAAATGCAAAGAACAGTTCAAAGGAACATGATTTGAGGCTCTTTGAAGATGTCAGAACTGCTACTTGGATACGGTGTCAATTGAAGAGCCCAGAATTTTTCAGGGGAGGGTTAGAGAAATGGAGACACCACCTTCAGAAGCTGGAGAATGTGCTGAGAAACAGTAGCTTCACATTTTTGTGTTTTAGTTTAGTAAAGGTTTACATGATTTATTAGTAAAGCTTTTTGACTTAACAAGGCAGGAGACATGGGCAGTGATCAGTACAGGGCATCCAGAAGGGGAGAGGAACTGGGATGGCTTCATGAAATGGATGGACCTGAAATACGGCAATTTGCAGAGATGCACAAAGAATATCTCTCAGATGTATGAGCCAGAAATGGAGCCTCTATTGGCTTTTACAAAGCATTCTTATAAAGAAGAAATTTCATGTATGAGAAAATGCAGCAGCATTTACAGACCATAGTAACATGTAATGCTGGGAGACATGTTGAAAGTTGCATAAATGTCAGTATTTATTCAACAAATATTTGAATGTTTATTATGCCTAAGCTCCTGCTCTAGGTAGTAAAATAAATTTTGTCACCATGGTCACAAAAGCCAAAGTGTTATGTCAAACAGATGGGTATTTTTATGCCAAGAGAGAAACTCTTAGATTGCTATTCCATAAAATCAATGAGTGAGTCTCATTGGACCTCCAGCGTGTTACCCTAACCATAAATTAAAATGGCCCTGGTAACTCATGAGCAATGGTGGCTGGTGGCTATGTGCTGTGGAGTCGATTCCGACTCGTAGCCACCCTGTACAGGGTTTCCGAGGCTGTAAATCTTCACAGGAGCAGAAAGCCTCTTCTTTCTCCCGCGGGACAGCTGGTAGTTCCAAACTGCTTAGGAAGGGTGTTTTTGAGAAGGTCTGAAGAGTCAAGGTATTACACATGTGCTAACCTACAAAATAGAGCATCAGTGTGGCTCCTTTCTTGAATCTTCCTGAGTGAGCATCCTCATCACCAAGAAAGATTCCAGTACCACTCGGCACTTCTGTACTGAGCTGATGTATACTATGTTTTGCTTGATAGGGTAAAAACAGTTGAGAGCAGGAGCTACTCTATGTATCCTTAGTACCCATAATTGGGATGGTTGCTAGCTGATAACGTTTGGCACATGCTTAGTAAGCTATTGATTTTATTTGAAAACCCTTTTGGTTTCTCGTTTTCTTATGGACCAAACTGTAAAGATACCTCTCTTAAAATCCTATAATTTGTTGTTAAGTGCCATCAAGTTGGTTTCGACTCATAGCAACCCTGTATAATAGGGTTTCTGAGGAGCAGCTAGTGGGTCTGAACTGCTAACCTTGTGGTTTACAGTACAGTGCTAATCTACAGCATCACATAAGAAATTCAAAATCATATTATAACAGCCTCAAAAATTATACTTAAAGACAACATCACATTAAACAAAATGTGTATGATGGTTATGGGCATAATATTACCGTTCTCTGACATCCAGCAAAGTAGCTAATTTACTTACTAACTCAAGAATATTGTTTTCTCACCTCTAAGCCCAGAAGGCCCAGGTATTCTGTAGCCATTTTTCTGATAGCATTGCTTATACTGTGATCTCAGTGTTCGTCTCCCTATAGCACCAGTCTTAGTGTAGTTTAGTAGATATTTAGCAGCAAACAATGAATGCCTATATAATTTCCGTATTCAGTGATGCTATATAGGGAATTACTTGCTGTTAATACTGGTTCTAACTCTGCATTTGAAACAACCAATTTAAACTTTTTTTTTTTCCTGAATGGCTAAATGGTCTTTATGTGACCCACATTTTCCTTTTGTTTCATGTTCTCCCATGGCTTTGAACTTATCACTGTAATAAAGAAGCTTGTCCTCTGCCCATTTGTAGTTGTGCCCTGCAGAGGCAGTGTTGTATGGTATGGATTGCTGCACCACAATGCCCTGTGGCTGCCTTAGTGGCCATCCCATATCAGTGGTGGGGTTTCATGATGAATCACTGGGGGGAAGTAAACCTTCTTCAACAGCTTTGTTCCCTAGATACCTCATTATGGGGCCATCCCAGGTCCCATGGTATCCAGTGTAGAAGATGAGTTAGACTGCTCAGGTTCAAACCCAAGTTCTTTTACTTCTAAACAAGAGACATAATTTCTCTGTGCCTCAGTTTCCTTCTGTCTTAGATAAGAATAATAATAGGTTTAGAGTGCAGATTAAATGTGATCAGGTATGTAAAGCATTTACAACTATGTCAGACACATTGTGAACACTCAGTAAAACGTTAACAGTAGTGAAGGTGGGTGGTAGTTGGTAGTAAGAGGCCAAGGAAACATTACATGAGAGGCACAAAAGAAACCATCTCATAAAGTAAGTCATAATGAAGAGCTTTACTCCGCCTTTCAAACGTCCTGGTAAGACCTGTACAATCAAGTAAACTGTGCTAATGATCTGCCATTGTAATGTTGTCAGGTGCCACCAAGTTGAGTTAACTAATAGTGACCCTGTCTGACAGACTAGAACTGCCCCCTAGGGTCTCCAAGGCTGTATTCTCTATGGGAGCACATCACTAGGTCTTTTCTTCCATGAAGCTGCTAGTGGGTTTGAACTGCCAATCTTTTGGTTAGCAGTCAGTCATTTAACCATTGTGCCACCAGAGCCCCTTGACATTGAAATAATGAGTCTAAAATACTCATATACATGTAATTTCAGTATCTTAATAATTTTAAAGGAGAGGTATCCGAAAGAGCAAGATAGTAAGCTTAGAGTTTACAGATTTATTTGTTCTCTTGATTTTGCAAGAAAACATCTTCCTCTAGTAAATTGTTATCATAAGAACAGTTAACATTTATTGGATATTTGCTATGTGCCAGGCACAGTCCTAAGCATTTTATGTACAATTCTCATGTTATTGAGAAGTTGGTTCTGACTCACAGCGACCTTGTTTCCAAGCGTGGCTGATGAGCCTGAACTGCTGGCCTAAGAAAAGTGTTATTGTTAGCCCCGTTGTATGGATGAGGCAAAAAAAAACTTAAGGCAGTGAAGTGCCTGACCCAGAGTCACATGACTAGGCAGGGCAGAGCCCTGATACAAATAATGAAATTTTGTGAGTTTTCCAAAGCAGTATTAACTTAATCTCTTATATAAAATCTGTATTCAAGAGGTAGATTTCAGGTAGCTCTGACATATGTGGTACTTTAAACATATAGTGGTGGGACCCTTGGCATAAGGAGCTTTGTTGAAGTAGTTAGTTACAAGTTTGACTGCTAACTGCAAGATCAGCGGGTCGAGCCTGCCTGCTGTTCTGAGGGAGAAAGAAGAGGCTGGCTGCTTCCTTGAAGTCTTAGAAATTCTATATAGAGTTACTGGGAGTCAGAATCGACTAAGTGGCGTGTGACATCAACAGTTGATTCATGAATTAGTATAAGACAATAGTGTAAAACTGGCATGGGGGCAGTGTCTGACCTCTTCTAACTTCACTGTTGGCACAGCATCACTCTATTAGCATCAGCCCAAGGCTGACCTGTGAGGCAGAAGCCAGGCATGCCTTCAGCCTTTTGACCAATTCTGACACCATCTGTCCCTCCCACACACACTCAACTGTTCTGCTGGGTTTGATCATTGATGGCAGTCACCACTCAGAACTCATAGACAATACTTACAATGAATGGGGTTGTATTAGGGAATTTACAATTCAGGATCAGAAAGAGGGCATGGTTCTCTGATCGGTACAGCCTCAATCGTCCCTGCAGGCACACCTCTCTCCAGCCTGGCTTCTCAAACATGCAGCCCCTTGGTCTCTGACCTCAGGCAAGTGTTACAAAGCACTTTTAGTTCTGCCAGTAAATGGCCACTCCTTATAAGCCTCAGCCCAAAGACAGTCACTCAGCCCCTTCCTACCCCCATTAAGAACCTGGAGGCAACCAACTCTGCTAGCAAGCCCTGCCCAGAGGCCCTCTGCCTTCCATGCTCTTCGGACCCTGTTGTTGTTAACCTCCATTGGGTCATTTCCAACCCATATAGACTTATTTCTGACCCATATAGGGTCATAGGACTCTGTATACGGTTTCAGAGGAGCAGCTGGTGAACTTAAAATGCTGACCTTGCGGTTCAGACCAACTTTGCAATCCAGCATTAGGGGAAATTGTAGGTACAGAGGAGCCCTCTTTACAGCTTTTCTGTAAATCTAAAACTTTTAAAATGAAAGTGTAATTTTCAGAAGAAGCATTTAAAGGGAAGTTACATTTGAATTTCATTTTATGCCTCTGCTGCTTAGCTCATACATTCTTCTTTGGTGTACATGCATATCTCAAAGATACTGCAGACCACCACAATAAAATGAATATCATAAAGCAAGTTGCACAGTTTTGTTTGGTCTTCTAGTGCATATAAAAGTTATGTTTATACTATACTTTAGTGCCTGAAGGAGCTTTGGTGACACCATGAGTTAAGAACTAGGCTGCTAATTGAAAGGTCTGGGGTTCAATCCCAGCTGCTCTTCAGGAGAAAGATGATGAGGCAGTCTTCTTCCATAAAGATTTACAAGCCCCAGAAACCTGTGGCTCCGTTGTCCTCTGTCCTGTAGGATCACTGTGAGTTGGAATTAAGCCGATGGCAGTGGGTTTAGTAGTCTCTAAATGTGCATTGTGAAAAAGTTTGAAATGTTGAGAGAATTACCAAAATGTGACACAAAGACATGAAATGAGCCCTTGCAGTTGGAAAAATGACACCAATAGGCTTGCTCAATGGAGGGTTGTCACAAACCTTTAATTTGTTTAAAAAATGCATTATCTGCAAAGCACAATAAACTGAAAGCACAGAAAAACAAGATATGCCTATGTGTTTTCTATGTCACTGTATTTAAAGTTGGGGGGGGGCGGGTTGTATAGCTCAAATGATTGATCAAGTAAGAAAGAAGGACTGGTTATTTCCTGCCATGGGATAAATGACCTTACTGTCGTGTAGCTATGTAGGCACACATGTAAATTATAAATAAATGTAATTGCAGATGGTTACTTGTTAGGTAGTAGTCAAAAAACATAATATTTTCTTCTGATTTTCTTTTATCCAGGGAGCAGATTTTAAGAGTAAAAGAAGATGAGAATGTTCCGTTTTTGCTTGTTGGTAACAAGTCAGATTTAGAAGATAAAAGGCAGGTTTCTGTAGAAGAGGCAAAATCCAGAGCCGATCAATGGAATGTGAACTATGTGGAAACATCTGCTAAAACACGAGCTAATGTTGACAAGGTAAGGTATGACTCTCCGTGCTACTACATCATGCTAAAAATAGGATGATTTGCTTTAACTCGCCTCTATTTTGTTTAGAGATTATAAGAGACTTTCAAGGAGAGAATTTCCTTTTTACTGTATGTTGATTTTTATCAGCCCTGAGTACTCAAGTGCAACATGTTAGGAATTTCATGCAGATTCACAAGTTTATAAGAGACATTCAAGCATGAGGACACTACAACAAACAAAAAATTTTTTAAGCACTGATAGAATTTCTGACCTGAATCCCTGCCTTTTTTTCCTGTTAGTTGTTGTTGTTAACTACATCGAGTCGGTTCCAACCCATAGCGCCCTGTATAGATAAGGTTTCTGAGGAGCGCCTGGTGAGCTGGAACTGCTGACCTTGCTGTTCAGACTGACTTTGCAGTTCAGCGCATTAGCCCACAGTGCCACACCTGGGCTGAATAATTTTAGAGGAATTGGAGAAGCCCGAGTTCAAGCCCTGGCCTTCTTGCCTCTCTCCCCACTCCTACCCAACCCCCGTTAAGTTCTCAAAAGCCAAGGTGCCTCCCCGGGTGAAGGACCCTCCGATTATGAGGATTCTAAAATCTCTTACTACTATCACTACACTTCCCCACCTCAACCTTTATTTCCCCAAACAGAAGGGGAAACAGTGCCCCGAGTTTCTGGGGTGTTGCCTCCACCCTTAACCCCTCATCTCCTCACTTTGTTCAGAGTGGACCTGCCTGAGGGAAAGCTATACAGTATCTCTATGGGTTGGAACCAGCTTGATAGCACTTAACAAAAACAGTGCTTTATTTCAAGATTGGCAGTTCAAACTTACTAACTGCTCCTTGGAAACCCTAAACAGGGTTGTTAGGAGTCAGAGGAGAGTTAACATGCTTTATTTAAAAGTTGCCTTTCTCTCATTCCGTATTAAGAGTTAGTACACGAACCCGCAGCGCTCTCTCCATAACCGCCTTGACATTTTGGGTTGCTCTGTTAATTTTTCTTTTGCTTTTTTGTGTTTTTTTGTTTGTTTGTTTTTACTTTTGCATTTAAGACCATTAAATTTGATTTTGTTTTGCTCGAAAAAAAAAGAAAGAGTTAGTACTGTATTCTCAGGTGTGTGCCTGAGAATACTGTGTGTACCTGTCAAGAGATCTATAAGATAGTACAGAGTCCACAGGAACTAACATGTCCCACTAATGGCAGGGATCTATCAAAACTATGACCCATCAATTCAAATTATAAAAATTTACTGATAAAATGCATAAATACTAGATAGTCAAAATAGTCATAGAAGCAAAAAAACTGGAAATACTCCAAATACCCAAGAACAGGCTGGTTTAAATTAATAGTGTACTTGTCAAATGAAATACTATACAGCTGTTAAAAAGAAGTAAGAGTAGGACTGAATGTACTGATCTGGAATGATCTTCAACATGATATAAGTGAAAATAGCAAGGTGGAGAGAAATATCTAGCCTATTGCCATCTCTGTTTTAAACCTGCAGGACAGTTGGCTATGTAAGAATCTGGTACCCATGGTATCCACCAGAGAACCAAACAATGGGTATATATGCTCTTTTCACTGTAAATACCCTTCTGTACTATTGTATTTAGGTTTTTATCATAACACGTGTTTTTTCTATAGAGAAAATTAAATATATTAGGCTGATTTAATTAACATGACTGTATAACAGAATGTTCCCCTAAACTTAGTGGATAAAACAACTTATTTGTTATGCTCATGGATACTGTGGGCTAAGAATTTAGACAAGGCAAGGTGGGGATGGCTTGTCTCTGTTCGACGTGTCGTGCCTCAGCCCAAAAGTGGAGGCTGGGCACTGATGTGTGTAAACTTTGATCCTAAAGTCTTGGTCACACTTGTCTGACCGCTGATGCTAGCTGTTGTCCAGGGATGCCTCAGTTCCTCTCCTTGTGGTCTTTCTGTGTGTGATGGTTTGAGCTTCACCACATCGAGGGCAAGTATCCCAAGAGAACAAGAACAGAACCGTATAGCTGTTTATGACCTAGCCTTGGAGGTCATAAATATTTGGAAGTCAGCTTTATTTCCACCTCATTCTGTTGGATGACTTAGTCACAAAGTGTCACCCAGGTTTAAGGGAAGGGAAAATAGACTCTACCTCTTCACGGGGAGTGGCAAGGTTCTGAAAAAGCAGGTGGGATCAGAGATTCTGCTGTAGCCATTTCTGAAAAAATAGAGTCTGCAGTCAGGGTCACCTCTTCCCAACAAAACCACTTTAAATGAGGCTGCTTATAAACCAAAACACAAGTTCATACAGAAATATGATTTCATGGAGAGTAGCTATCAGAGTACATGAGTGGCTAAAAGTAACTTGTGGCAACTATTTAGTTTCCAGGGTTAACTATACATTTTTTGCTGAGGATGTGGTGTAATAGTAAGAAGAAATCCTACTTATTGGTTCTTATAAGAGCTAGGTACTGTGGCAGGCACTGAACTTTAATCCTTAACTCTGTGAGACGTAGCTACTCTTCATGCTCACGTTTTAGAAAAGGAAATGAAAGTTGTTGTTATTGTTGTTAAGTGCCGTCGAGTCGATTCCGACCCATAGCGACTCTGTATAGGGTTTCCAAGGAGCAGCTGGTGAGCTTGAACCACAGATCTTGAAGTTCCAACAACTTTGCAGTCTGACTCATTAGCCCACAGCACCACACCAGGAGGAAATGGAAGTAGGAAAGGATAAAGTAACTGGCTCAAGGTCCAAGGACAGGTGGTGGCATTCACTGGTATGGGGATCTGGTCAGCTTTAGTCCCCACATTCGTTCTTCACTGTTTAATTCAAAACTATGGTTGGAATATTATTGACTACACAAAGGCTTTCGATTGTGTGGATCATGACAAGCTATGGACAACATTGCAAAGTATGAGTATTCCGGAATACTTAATTGTGCTCATGAGGAATCTGTACATGGACCAAGAGGCAGTTGTTCAAACACAACATGGGAACACTGAATGGTTTAAAATTAAGAAAGGTGTGCACAGGGCTGTATTCTTTCACCATACTTATTCAACCTCTTTGCTGAGCAAATAATCCGAGAAGCTGGGTTCTGTGAAGAAAAATGTAGCATCAGGATTGGAGGAAGACTCATTATAACAACCTGCAATACGCAGATGATACAACCTTGCTTTCTGAAAGTGAAGAAGACTTAAAACATTTACTGATGAAGATCAAAAATGACTACAGTCTTTGGTATGGATTGCATCTCAATGTAAGAAAACAAAAATCCTCACCACTGGACCAATAAACAACATTCTTTTCAACGGAGAAAAGATTGAAGTTGTCAAGGACTTCATTCTTCTTGCATCAACTATCAACACTCATGGAAGCAGCAGTCAAGAAATCAAAGGATGTATTGCATTAGGCAAATCTGCTGCACAAGACCTTTTTAAAGTGTTGAAGAGCAAAGATGTCAGCTTGAAGACTAAGGTGTGCCTGACTCAAGCCATGGTATTTTCAATAACTTCATATCCATGTGAAAGCTGGACAGAGAAGAAGGAAGACTGTAGAAGAACTGATGCTTTTAGTTATGGTGTTGTAGAAGAATATTGAAAGTGCCATGGGCTGCCAAAAGAACCAATAGATCCATTTTGGAAGAAGTGCAGCCAGAGTGTTCCTTGGAGGCCAGAATGGCCAAACTTCATCTCTCATACTTCGGACATACTGTCAGGAGGGAGAAGTCGCTGGAAAAGGATATCATGTTTGGTAAGGTGGAGGGTCAGAGAAAAAGAGGAGGACCCCCAGCGAGATGGATTGGCCAAGAGGCAGCATCAGTGGGCTCAAGCGTGGCAACTCTAGTGAGGTTGGCTCAGAATCGGGCAGTGTTTCATTCGGCTCTGTGTAAGGTTGCTATGAGTCGCTACTGACTCGATGGCACCTAGCAACAACAAATGGTTGGAATAGCCTGTGGTATCTCTGGCTTTATATGTCATCCACTACTGGAGGCCGGATCTCACATTTTCCTGGATAACAAGTGTTCAAGAGAATCAGTAGTCACTCCAACTCCCCATAAACTCTTAGGGTCTTTATGCCTTATCTTTATCTGGATTCCATATGGGATCCATGAATGGGAGCTTCAGAGAGGTAGATTTTAAATCTACCCTGTGAAAAAGCTTCATGACTCCAGTGATGTTGAGCAGGGGCATGCCCTATCTTCTGCATGCTTGTCACAGAGATCGTCCAGATGACCTTATCAGTACCCTTCTGGTTCTTAAATTATAACCCCAGTATTGTCTTTGATTTGAGAAACATCTTTTGGAGGAATGGAGGGAAGCTAAACAAGTAGACCTCCAAAATGGGGAGTATGATTTCTTATGTCAGGAGTGCATGTGTTTTATTGAGGAAAAAAAAATTTAGTAGAAACATACTGTGTATTTTTGAAAATACTTTTCTGCTTTTTTAACTATACAAGTAATACATGCTTGTTATAGGAAAAAAAAAAAAAATCCATACTGCAGAAGAATAAGCAGTAAAAGTGAGTCACCCTTCACCCAAATTCCATTCCCCTCCCTCTCCTAGAGCTAGCATTGCTTTCCAGCCCCCTTGTTTTTAGTGCAGCAGGCTCACTAACGCAGGCATCTAACAGAGAGCTTGGGTTGGATTTTTTTTCCTCATACAAATTGTATTTTACTGTGTATATTTTTTTTGTGACTTGCTTTTTAAATTTTACAACAAAAGTAGCGCTTGCCGTGTTATTAGATATAGATATATTACATTCTTTTGAAAAGCTATAAAATAACTCCAGTCAGGCTTTTACATAATTCAGCCATTTCCCTATGAATGCCATTTAGGTTGCTTGCCATTTTTTCTGTTACAAACAATACTACAATGAACTGTCTAGCTGTGCACCATGCAAGTGTGAAGAAAGGGTGTGTTTAAAAGTTTTTCAAGTTTGTGTTGTGAATTGGATGAAGGCTTACAGAGCAGATCTCATTGATTACAGTCCCCTCAGGATAACATCACGTAGCCGCTTTGTCCCTGTGCTTCTTCTTTTCCTTTCCTAAGGAAACTATATCCTCTTTTCACTTTGTAATTGTCTTCATTACAAATTGACAAGTGACCCTCTAGGAGGGCTTGTCCTTATACTCCCACCAACAATGTGTGAGGAAATCCTCCGCCATGGCCTTGCCAGCACCAAAACAACAGCCTTTATTAACGGCTAATCAGATAGAGTCCTGGTGTGACGCTGTGGGTTAATGCACCAGACTGCAGAGCCATTTGAACTGCAAGGTCGGCGGTTCAGGCTTGGTTACCAGCTGCTCCTCGGAAACCCTATACAGGGCCACTGTGGGTCGGAACCAACTCGATGGCACTTAACAACAGCAACAATCAGATCTGTATGGTCCTGTGGGTTAATACACTGGACTGCAAAGTTGGTTTGAAGCTCACCAACCCCTCCTTGGAAACCCTATACAGGGTCGCTGTATGTAGGAACCAACTGTATGGCACTTAATAACAATAACTATCAGATCAGTATATCGTTTTTTAAATTCATGTTTCCTGATTGCTATTGTAATACTGGACATCTTGTCATGGATTCATTGACCATTTGTATATCTTTTGAGACTTATGTGAAATTGCTTTCTTTTATTTACTTAATGAGTCATTTGTCCTTTTAATTGATTTGTTGTTAAGTGCCACTGAGTTGGTTTCAACTCATGGAGATCCTGTCTGTATACAGAGTTTCTGAAGAGTGCTTGCAGTTCAAACTGACTTGGTGGCCCAGTGCTTATCCTACAGTGCCACACCAGGACTCCTCTGATTCATAAGGCCACTCAATACTAAGGACATCCATTAATTCTTTGTCCATTTATGTCTATTGTCTCCTAATCTGTACCATGTATTTTAACTTAGTTGATTTTATCTTTTGCTGAGAAAAAGTATTAAAAATTGTGTAATCACGTTTGTAGCATTTTCTTCTTTGACTTCTGGGTTTTGTGGTTTGCTTAGGAAAACTGTTTCCCATCCTAATTTTTTTCTTTTAATCCTGTAATGTTTTGCTTTCTTTTTGTGATGACTTTTATAATAGATTCTTCAGTGTATTGGAAATCCATCTAAACTAGCGAGTACTGAGTACCTAAAATGAAGTGAGTGAAGACAAGATTTAGATAAGGATTTTTAGAGCAATGTTGATCAGTTACAATAACTTTTACATAGTTTTCAACTTTAAATATTCTAAGTTAAGCATTCTGACCTTGTTTTGTGTACTTTGGTTTTTGTTTTTAATTTATGTGTGAAAAGGGATTCCTATGATCTATAGACTAGAATTGGAGTCCTGTTGTGGTGCTGTGGATTAATGCACTGAACTGCAATGTTGGTTTGAACTGCAAGGTCAACAGTTCAAGCCCACCAGTCGCTCCTTGGAACCCCTATATAGGGTCGCTATGGGTTGGAACCAATTCAACAGCACATAACAACAACAACAACATAGACTAGAATTAAAGGAGCAAGTTTTATACCTACCATGTTGCCCTAAACTTGTATTAAGAAAAGTCAGAAGTAGCTCAGTGTGTTGGGGATTGATATTTTTCTAAATCCATCACAACCAGTTCTTTATTCCTAACCCTAGTTACCTATTTGCTTCCACTTGGCAATTGAAACAGAGCTTTCTATAGCTTTTCTTCATTAAAGTAGCTGATGCACACTTAAAGTCTCCCACTGTTTTTGATAGTTGAAATGACCTTGTCAGTTTCTAATATGAATTTATTTGAAGTTAATTGCATATACTCACCTGAAATTAGAAACTAAACCATCTTATAATATGCAGTGTAAAATGATGTTTCTGCAAACAAAACAGTCCTGGGAATACCACAATCCTTTCATTTAGTTAGCATAGATGCTTCCAGAAGTGGATTTTAAACAGAGGCATTCAGAAATTCATAGTCCCCAGGGAGGTAGAACTGACACAGATTCGGGGATGGGGGCAGGAGCTCTTGGGTTTTATATAATCACCGTGGTTCCAGCCTGTTGCTTCCCCCACCACCCCCACCATGCTCAATGTTTTCCTTGACCACCAGGGAGGGCCCTTAGTGGTAATCTTGTGTTCATCTGACTCAACCCATTAGTCTTTGATAGCTTTCTTGCTTTCTGACTTCATTTTATATTTCTTGCTCTAGAACCAGCCATTCATATATGAAACTCTGGGGGTTTTTTGGTAGGAATGTTTGAGGCCACAGTCTGGGTACTAACTTGTTCAGTGTGCTTGGGTTTCCATTACTTCATGGTCTTTCCAGTGATTAGTGCTAAAAAAGGTATGTATTTAAAGAAACAAAGTCATGAGAACAGACTCTTATTTCCAACTCAAATTTAACATTCAAAGATTTTTACCTCTTTGGCTGTATAGTTTTTATCTTTTACACTGAAAGTCTTGGATCCTAAACCACATAATCACTTACTTACATTATCTTTTTTAAGTTTTTATTGTGAATTGAGTGAAAGTTTACAGGGCAGATCATCAGTTTTACATTTACCAAATCATATACTTCGTTTCATTACAGTGATTATAATCCCCTCCATGTACCATCAGTTAACAATATTTCTTTCTTTTCATTTTAGCTCTTATTTATTTACTTACTTGTTTATATAAAACACCCAGGCATGTATAATAATTTATACCACCAAAGGGCACATTCTGCAAGTCTGCCTCCTGGCCGCCAGCTCCCAGTCCCTCTCTTTCCATGAATCTAGAGTCCTCAACTGCTCCCTCTCTTCATGTCCCCAACTCTGCCTCCATCTCTGGTGTCGCTGCTTCTCTGGATGGGGTCCCATATTCCACTTGTGCTCTTCTCCCTTGATGGTCCTACGGTCCTCTGTTTATGGACTGTAAGATTAACTACTCTTCTATTTTTGTTACAAAATTTCTACCTGTACAATTGTGACAGTCTCAATTAATCATGATAACAGTTACTAACTATTGAATCATAAGAATCTTATCCCCATCTCTTCTTACTGACCCATCTAGACAAGATGACAGCTATTCAGTGGGGACTCTTTCTTTCCCCCCATACTTTTAAACTAAACTCCCTCTTGAAACCTTGTAAGCCAGTCACTTCTTGCCTTTATCACCCTTTATCACCCCTTCATTTTAGCTAGTCAATGTTTAAGTTGCCCATCCCTGTCTACCCTGTGTACAGAGGGGGGGGATAGCATTGACACTTGATATGAAGACTCCTTCCATCTCTGTTGGTACTTTGAGCTGCTACCTCCATGAGTATTGATCAAGTTCATCAAATTGTAGCAATTTGCCCTTGTTTCCCTTATCAAAAATTGTTTGTTTTTTATATCTTCCTGTAGTCGATTTTTGATTATTAAGCCGTAGAGGGTAGGTCAAATGAGTACTATCTGCAGGTTTGGGCGTTCTTGTGTGTCTCCCCTCACTTCATATCAGCTGGATGCCTCACTCAGCTCTAGCCCTCTGTGGCTATGTCCTTGTCCATGGGCTCAGGGGTGTCCCCAGGTCTCACCACACTTTGGACCAACCAACTCTTCCTCTTCTCTCTCTCATCTCCAGGTCAACGGGAGTCTGCTTGCATTATCTTTTTATATATATAAAATGTTTCTAAAAGAGCAATACCAGTATTATTACTAATAACTGTAAACTACTAAAGATTTATTTTCCTTGTTTTGTTTGCTTTTTGTCCTTAGCATTTATTATAAGATACAATATATATTATGGCTAGAAGAGACATTAGGTAATTCACTATCCCATACGTGTGAATGCTTATCCTTCCAGCCCTTTTCTCTGTTCATGAAAACAGTTGTTAATGTCAAAAAATGTAATTTTTGAACTGTTGTGCTGGACTGTCCCCTTAACAAAAGCTGATACATTTACAAATAGAGTGCTACAAAGAAAACTTTTCTGGTGCCTCGTATCGAAATGAGAAAGTACTCATTCGTTCAGAAACATTTTTAAACGTGGAACTGAGGAAAAATAAGTTATTAGATATCATTTTGTGTAAGTGCCATCAAGTTGGTTCTGACTCATAGCAACCCTGTATAGGATTTCTGGGGAGCAGCTGTTAAACTCAAACTGCCGACTTTGTAGTTCAAACCGACCTTGCAGTCCAGAACATTAACCCACAGCGCCATACCAGGGCTCCTAGTAGATATCATAATAGTTGTTAAATATAAGTTTATTAAGCATTAATCAATTCTATTAAAAATGAATTAATAAAATAGCGTTGCTAATAACTACATTATTCAAATGCAATCCATTGAGTTTTCTCTCTAGAGCTGTCGACACTTTGTAGTGCCTTTTTGTTATTATCTTAAAAATGGGATTGGAAATGGAAATGTCAGGTTGTATGAGGAGACTTCAGAAAGTTAGTGGAAAAATTCCAGTAACTTTCAATTCCATGTTTCTACCAACTTTTTGAAGCCTCCTCTTATTATGTAAACATTCTTATCAAATGTAACTGCATTATTTTTTTTATCAAAAACTGTCATTCAGAAAATTTCCCCATCTTCCCATTTTTTTTTCAAATTGCTTGAAGAAGCAATTGCTGTATTATCTCTCATTTGTTTCATTTACACTATTTTCTTTTTTCTAGGTATTTTTTGACTTAATGAGGGAAATTCGAGCCAGAAAGATGGAAGACAGCAAAGAAAAAAATGGAAAAAAGAAGAGGAAAAGTTTAGCCAAGAGAATCAGAGAAAGATGCTGCATTTTATAATCAAAGCCCAAACTCCTTTCTTATCTTGATCATACTAATAAATATAATTTATAAGCATTGCCATCGAAGGCTCAATTGACTGAAATTACTTTAACATTTTGGAAATTGTTATGTGTCACTAAAAGCATGAATTGGAACTGCAGTGAAAGTCAAATTCACTTTAAAACGAAATTAGTGTGGCTTCACCAAGAAGCACAGCTCAAGCTCTCTCATAATTGCCTGCATTTATCACAGTCCTGAATGTAACGTGTGAGCTTATGTTTCGAGGGCATTTATCACGGTCCTGAATGTAACGTGTGAGCTTATGTTTCCAGGGCAGTCCTCCTTGGACTGTTGAAGAGAGGTGAGATGTGGGGATAGGAGGAAAGGCTCCTTCCTCTGGCTTATTATAAATCTTAAATTTTATATCATTTGAAAATGTCTTGGACTTCTACTGCCTTGAAAACTGACAATTGTGAACATGATAGTTTAAGTGTACCACTTTTTAAAACCATTGTTATGCAAAATATAGAAGAACAAGTGATTGGCATGGTTGTTGCATATTGTTAATTGAGAGTAATTCATCTGTGAACCTGCATTAATTACCTGGTGATTAAGTTAGAAAAGTGGTGTAAACTTGTATATGAACATTTTTGAATATGCCTTAATCTAAAAACCGAAAACTAACCCAGTTCCATTACACTGGGTGTCCTCCCTGGCTCTGTGGGCCTATGACCCCGTGTGTCCTGGTGAGAGAATACATGCCTACTACTATGGAGTAAAGCTTTTATAGAGAAGATTCTTGGAAACAGCTGTCTTCTAGGAGTCTGTCCAAATTTGAAATGTGTGCCATACTCTGGTTCTTGTAAACAGGGTTCCAGAGCTCCTTGATTGCTTTCCATACACTATAAGGTAGTTTAAAATGAAGGGCCAGCAGACACTTGTAAGATGATTTTAGACCATGAAGGATTCAGCGACCAGTTATGCGTCAGTCTACGTTTTTTTCTTTTAAGCTGCTGGTCCCTAGAAATCCCCTTCTGCAAGTGATGAGCATGGAAGTGTTAATATAAGTTGATTTCCTTGGAGCAAGGCACAGGAAAACCATCCATAGTGCTCTATGCATTTTGTACTAGGGCACTGTGGGAAAATCATCATGCTTGCCACTGTTCATTTCTAAATTTGTTCTCATGAGGTAGCGGCGTGACAACACAGGAGTTATTCCAAGTGCTGCTGTTTAGACTGAAGAGCACTGGATTTTCCTAAAGTTAACAGTAAACTTGTATATAGTGCAGAAAACACGTTTGGCACCTACAGACCAAACACTGGGCCTGTGTGCTATGTCACCATTGTGTGGTGTTTGCTCCCACTGGAAGAATTCTAGCACCTTATTGGGTGATGTAATTTCAGTGGGCTATATACCACTGTCAAATTTTCTCTCCTCTTTGGAATAGGACAGGACAGTTGATTGAACTCAGTTTCTGCTCCTTTTTGTTCGGTCCTAATTTCAACAGGCCAATCAACAGGTCAAAGATGTGTTCAGGCATTCCAGGTAACAAGTGTGAACGTAAAATTAGCAGAAATAGGCATTTAGGAACTCATTTCTTTAGATATTACATCTGGCTTGTCATGTTCAATATTTGTCCTTCAAGAGTTTGAGATGTACATCTTTCATTTCATATTTTCATAGGCTGTGCCATGTGCAGAATTAAAGTTACCCATGTAACACTGGCCCCATGGGGGCCAGCCAGTCTCCATGTGTACTCATCACTGTCGTATTTAACCAGGGGTCCTAACCACTACCATTGTGACTTTGCTTTGACACCTTTCCTCTCCTGGGTATTGAGGTGCTATGAAGCCAACTGAAAAAGATGCATCACGTGTCTTCGGCTGATGCCACTACCCGATTCGTTTATTTGCAATTTGAGCCATTTAAAGACCAATAAACTTCCTTTTTAAAAAAAGTTTGTGGTGTTACTTTATGTGTACCCGTAAGGTTCAGACTTAGCCAGCTGGGCATCTTTACCAGATATTTAAAAATACCCAAATCTTGTCAGCTGTCATATTTGGGGATTTCTTTCATGTAATGCAAATTATCCTAAACAATATATCATTACTTAGGCCTTATCAGGGCTTGGAAATGAAAGACTCCTGCGGATACAGTTATGTAAATAAAAGGTACTCTTGAGTGTGATAGCATTCTAAAGTGATATGCTGTAACAAATGTGTACATCACTTTTAGAATGCCACTAAACTCCAGAATGTATATATAGGTTGTTGCTATTAAGTGCCATCGGGTCAGTTCTAACTCATAGTGACTCTATAGGGTTTCTGAGGAGCGGCTGGTGAGCTTGAACTGCTGTCCTTGCATTTCATACCGACTTTTTGGTTGAGTGTTTAGCCTACAGCGCCACGCCAGGAGTTAACACTGAAGTAACACACTTGGTTACATTTCTTCAAAACTTGGAGCCATTTTCTTTCACATTTCATGTCTGATGGGAAGAGTGGCCTGTTAACTATCCAACAGCCTCTGAGAAGCACTTGAACACAACCTTTCGAAATCTAGTTTTAATTTCTTAACTCATAAGCAGCCCTAGGAGAAATACATTTTTGTTATGATTGGTGTCACTTTAATCTCATTGTGTGGACCATTCTTAAATCAACATGGGATGTGATATTAAATACATCAAACCAAACAAATGGCCTCAAAATGTCATTATCTCAAAATTTTATGACATAGATGGAAAAACAAAATGTGGCAACTTTAAAGTTTAAAGGTAAACTATCAAAGCATAAGAGTTCATGTTACTAGGTGCTTCAGAGTGATGCTATATGACAGAGCAAAATAGCCCCTGGAGGTTTCCTAAATTGTAATCTTCACAGGAAGGAGCAGATCATCTGGGCTTCACTGGTGGCTTCAAACCGCAGACCTTTTAGCAGCTAAATGTTTAAACATTCCACCATCATGAGTCCTTTAAATTCCTGGTAGAGGTTTCAAAGTAATCCTTTTTCATTTAATCCAGTGTCAAGTCTCCTGTAGCCACCTATAGGTCAATAGAGATCTTCATTCATGCCTTTAGTTAACACTGTTATGGATGAGGCCCTGGAAAAGGTCACCATACTTGGTAAAGCAAAGAGTCAGCAAAAATGAGGAAGTTCCTCACGAAATGGATTGACACAGTGGCTGCAACAATGGGGCTCAAAACACTAGGCAACAGTGAAGCTAGTGCAGGACCAGGCAGTGTATCATTCTGTTGTGCATGTTGTTAAGTGCCGTGGAGTCGGTTCTGACTCATAGTGACCCTGTACAGGGTTTCTGAGGCTGTAAATCTTTACAGGAGCAGAATGCGTCATCTTTCTCCTACGGAACAGCTGGTAGTTTCGAACTGCTGACGCTTGTGGTTCGCAGCCCGATTCGTAACCACTACGCTACTAGAGCTGCATAGGGTCACTATAAGTCAGGATCCATTCGGTGCCTTCTAGCAATAATTGTAGGTACTGCTGGGAATACTCAGATGAACAACCAGTGTGAGTTGGAGGCCATTACAGAGGTCCCCACTGAAGAAAGTAGGCATGTACTTACAAACATGAAGAGGAAGTGCGGTTGAAAAATTAGAGGTTATACCTGGCTCTCCTTGTTATGCACTAGACCATCTCTTACATTTGCCAACCTATAAAATAATGGCAGACAACATGGAAGACACCATGTATTTAAAGTTAATACTTAACCCTATGAGTAGGTACTATTGTTGGTCCCCATTTTGCAGATGGAGAAACAAACAGAAGTTGAATAACTCACCAAGGCCACATAGCAAATCATCATTAACTGGGATTGGAAGCAACATAGTCTAGCTCCCAAATCCAGGCTCTTGATCACTGCACAGTTGAAGGAGCTGAGACTCAAAACGGAGCTGAGACTATTAATTCATTAGCCTGTATTAAGGTGAGAAACGCCCAAGATTTGTCAAGGAGGTAGCCACGTATTCAATGATTGTCTTCAGAAAGCTTGCAGAGGTTGCTGTGTAGGCAGCAAAGAGATATAGTGTGCGTACATCCTGGTTGCTAAGAGAGCAAGTGGTGAGAGGGAAAATCCAGTGTAGAGCTCAGCTGTGGTCAGGCTTTCCAATGCTTTTTCCATAACATCAGTAAGGAGGCAGTGTTCTTTGGCAGCCGAGAAATTTCATCCAATAGTTTGTTTTTACTGTAAAATAATTTCCTAGTCCTTCAGTCCAGCAACCTTGTATGTAGCTGTTGTTGACACCTGCCTGTAGATACATAGCAGACAGCAAGGAGAGGGTTTGCCCACCTGTAGTTTTCAGTCTTTACAGAAACACCTGTCTCTAGGGAAGTTGAGGGTGCTAAGGATCTTTGAACACCTGTTTAGGGAGGCTGAGAGAGTCGCATGGCTAATCTGACATATGGAGAAGATTGTTTTTATCAAAAGTCCCAAAGAAACAAGCTGAAGTGTTGAATAAATTAATCAGTGCCACGAACATTTAACAGTAAATATTACTAAGGACAGAATGTTTCAAAGGAACAAAAGAGGCCAGGCCTGGTGGACTGGATAGAGAAGGTGTGAGAGCTCCCCTCTGCTGCACCTCAGCTGGAAGTAACTGGTCTGTGGAAGATGTGCTGGAGAATCGCAGGTGGTCCCCTCAGTTGCAGCAACACATGTCAACTCTTTGTTAATGGATCCATCTTTCTAAGGGATGCTACATTTAATGGAAGGTAGTTTAGGTGGTTTTCTTAAAGAGTCCTAGAATTTGGCCTAGAGGGGGCTTTAGAAGCCATCCATCCTCAGTTTGTTGTTGTTAAGTACCGTGGAGTCAATTGCGACTCATAACGACCCTGTACAGGGTTTCCGGGTCTGTGAATCTTTATGGGAGCAGAAAGCTTCATCTTTCTCCCACAGAACAGTTGGTAGTTTCAAACTGCTGACTGTGAGATTAGCAATCCAATCCATAACCAGTTAGGAGATTTGAAGGTCAGAGAAGAGAAATAACACTACACAAGATGATACAATATAAGAGCCGGAACTAGCTCTTCCCATTTACCTTTCCAAGTTCTGGGTGGGAACTGAGGACACTTTAAATGGAGAGCACAATAGATTCAGGGTTCACAGAGCCTCGTGAACTAACATTGCTGCCTCCTCTTCTCACAGCCTTGAACTTTGGAGCACCCCATGTTCTTGATTGTAAAGTAGAGCATTGCCTAATTCCTAGTGTGACTGTGAGGATAGGAATAAGCTCTTTTGATCACTGGGCATATATGTAAAAAGTGTTACACATGTTTGGTCGTAGTTCCTCAATAATAAAGCATTCCGTACCTTCTGTTTAAGGAGCTCTGGTAGCGTAGTGGTTACGAATTGGGCAGCTAACCTCAGAGTCAGCAGTTTGAAACTACCAGCTGTTCCATGGGAGAAAGACGAGGCTTTCTGCTCCTGTAAAGATTTACAAACTCAGAAACCCCGTACGGGGTCTTTATGAGTCAGAACTGACTCCACTGCATGTAACAACAACCTTCTGTTTGGTGCTGGTAAACCATTTAAAATACCTCCTGAGTTCATATATTCAAACTCTAGTTGAAGGAGCCAGAGATTCAGGTAACCCCACCTCTATACTCACTGGACCTTCGTAAAACAATACAGAAGGACAGGGAAGTGTAGTCCACAGAGATCACATGGCTCGCCCAAGGTCACAGCTGAAGAGGGAGAATCAGGACTTAGTCCCACATCCCTGGCTGAATCCTATGTCATGTTCTTTCTGCCCTACCCTCGTGCCTCAACAGCATCAGGAAGTCCACCCAGTGAGGTAGAGGGTCCCGGGCCTGAGTACCCTGGAGGAAAGAGTAGGTCAGAAATGTAGCTTCAGCCTCCTCTCAGCCTCTCTGGAGGCCTGGACCATTAGGAAGAAACAAACTTAAGGGATCATTAATATAGGAATGAATATTTTCTTCTGGTTCCTGATAAGAGAGATCCAATCTAGAGAAGGCCCTTCCGTCTATTTCTATTCATTGATTGACTAGAAGTCTACTATCCAGTGATCTAGTCATTTGGTGTTTTGACCCTTGATTTGCATGAGTCGAGCATGGCTGAAGAATGAAATTCCTGAAGAATTTCTACAGAGCAACCTGAGAGACCAGCTCCAAGAGCCTCAGGGATTGGACTAACAAGCACATGGCAGAACGTCAGTGAGATAACATTAGGTAACTATACTATACTGTGTTTGACTGGCTTAAATTGCCCAAGTAGAACAGTCTGCCTTTCCCTAGAGTCTTTATTTTGGGGGTTTGCTTGCATCACAAAAGACAGTTTCTGAGTGGCAGACAGCATGAGCAAACATAGGTGGGATGGGGTAGACTGGCACATGTGCTATGTGTACCCAATATCTTGCCTTGCTTTTATCCTGCCCAGCAGGATAAAATTTTGCACACCATGATTTAGAGCTGACCCTGAAAGCCAAGAAGGAAAATATTGTGGACGTCATCAGAGGAATTGTTAAATTGGTTCTGACTCATAGCAACCCTATTATGCACAACAGAACAAAACACTGCCTGGTCCTTAATAAATGAAAGTGATAATTCACAATGAAATCAGCTAAATAATTATAAAACATAGTCACTGTATTTATTCTGAGAAGTTATATTTATTCTGAGACTGTAGAAATTCGTGAGCTTGTGTCAACGTAGGACTTGAAGGCAGGAAAGAAAAGAAACAAAAAAACCGAGCAGCACCATCCATGAAAAGACAGCCAGAACCCTATTGGAGTTTTCACTCTACCCCCCACATAGCTATTAGATACTGGTAGAGAGAAAAATTGTAGACAATCTAACTGCATTGAGTTTGTCCTTCCTATTACATTGGTGACCATACTCCCCACCACCCACCCAGCCCCTTGCAATAATCCTTTTGAATATTAATTCTGGATTTGTTTTTGTTTTTTTATTTGACACAGCCTCTTGTGTGTCCTCCCAGAGATCACCTCTGTATCAACACACACATAGGAACTTACACAGAGATGCATTTTAGAACACAGAATGCTTATCTGCTTTGATGTGTTGGTAAACAGATCTGGGGAGAAAACTAAGTTTAGGATATACTATATTCTATTTTCCTTACAAGTAGACTGGGTGAAACAAATGATTAAGCACTTGGTTACTATTCCACAGGTTGGTGCCGGCCTGAAGATCTGTTTCTGATAAGTCATATGTAGCTTCGAAAACCCTATGTTAAGTGCCATCGAGTTGGTTCCAACTCATAATGACCCTGCATAGGGTTTCTGAGGAGCAGCTGGTGATTTTGAACTGCCGACCTTGTGGTTGGCAGTCCAGTGCTGATCCTACAGTGCCACATGAAAACCCTATAGACCAGTTTTATTTTGCACACCATGATTTAGAGCTGACCCAAAGGCAATTAACAAAAACATCTTCCATGCAGTGCATTTTAACATATTACCAGCTCAGAGAACAGTGTTTCTCAAATTTATGTGAACTCAGATCTTTTCTTTTAGGGAACATCCTCAAAACTTTTTCCAGTATTCGTATTTTCTGATAATAGATCTGGGCGAATGCTCAGCAAAATAATACAAAGAAGCTTCAAAATTTTGTGGAAACATTGAAAGATAATAAAAATTTCCCATGAACCTCTGCAGCCCCCAGCTGGTAATTTTCATTGCTGGTCATTCCTGGTCCCTTGAAACCTTCCCCAATTCAGGTATCAACAAAATGTTCTTAGCTCACTACACTGGAGAAAGGGGGTTAAAAAAGACAGTTGCTGTTGAATTGATTCTGACTCACGCCAACCCTATGTGTGTCAGAGTAGAACTGTGCTATATATTATTTTCACCACATGTGTTACAGTCCAATTGTGGTCAAAGGGTATTTATCGTTGTGGCTTTTCAGAAGCAGATTGCCAGACCTTTCTTCTGAGGCCACGTCCGGATGGGTTTCAGTTAGTAGTCAAAAAACTATTGGCGCCACCGAGGAACTCTGGAAAAAGGGATACAGCAAAACAAGCACAGCCATTCTGGACTTTGGATTTTCAAACTACATTTTTGAGACAATACATAGAAAGCCAGAAGGGTTTTGAGTCTCAAAAGCCAAGGCTTCAAGGAACTCAGTACATGAATTTTGTAACAGAAATTTTTAAAATCTGGCGAATGTAAGAGGGTAAATTTTTCCTAGCCTAGGAGAGCTTTAGTCCTGAACTTAGGGGAAGGAGAGAAAAGCCCGAAATAGAGGTCAGGCACTGTGAATGCCCCTGAGAAGAGACACGGTACTTTTCCCCAAATAGAGTTTTGATTGAGAAGTGCATGATTGAATCCCCAAATTAGTTTGAAGAAGGGGGAGAAAAGATACTGGGGGGTGGGGGTAGGGGTAGGGCTAGTGTGGAGGACACAAATATCTAGGCAAGCAGGCTTGAAACTATTTCACCAAGTCCCCGAGATTAGTAGAATGATCTCTCCAAGTGGCCAATGGGAGAGAAGGCGGTGTCTAGCTGCCTTCATCTCTATGACTCTTACTCCATTTCCTGCACCATTCTTCCCAACTCCTGGCCAGAGACTGCAGGTGTCCCGCTAACCGCCTTCGACTTGTTGACACTAACAATCTGCCCAGCTACCTTTGACGTCACGGAATTACCGCTATCTCATTAGACGATTTGGCCTCTTCTCTTTCTGTCGGAGGAGGAAGTACTGTGGTCCCTAGAGACCAGGGAAGTGGTTTCTATGGTGAATGCTAGTTGGCTGCACCAGAGGGAAGCAAGTGTGCCTCACTAGGCCTGTTTTAGGAGAAGAGATCCCCCGGGGCAGAGGCTGCTGAATTCGTAGAACCTGAAACAGGAGACCCGGATCCTCCCTGGCCTCCCTGTCTTCCGGCTTGCTCAGTTTCACTGAACGGAAGGGAGGTGCAATGAAGTGGGTGATGGGTCTCCTCAGGACTTGAAGTCCAGGGGCTTCTAGCTCTGTGTTTTCCTCATATGACCTCAGACTAGTTTCTTCCCTACTCTGGGTATCGATTTTCCATATATAAAACCGGGGAAGGGATTGTGCGTGATCTGCAAGCAATTTAAACCTCATAATCAGAGGTTGTCACCTAGGAGCCTGAATTCAAGACCTGGCCTTACCTCTGGCCTCAGATCATCTCTAAATTAGGGATCTTGGGGCTTCGGGATGCTGGAGACGGAGTAGAGTGGGCGAGCATTCGAGAACCTCTAGGCCTGTGTTTTCCAGTCAGGTGCTTTGTGGGGTTCAAGATGAAGTGACCTGCTCCGGCCCCACAATGAGGACGTGAGTGATTCTGAATATAGATCATTTCCAGAGCTTATATATACACAGCAAGACAAGGGGTGTTTGTTCAGATCCTCGTGTCTTCGTTTGTAGAAAGCAGCTGTGAGTTCTTCCTCAATGGGGAGGTGTGAGAATTATGGGGGGGCCAGTATAAAAGACCCCAGGCACATGGCTAACAATAACAATCACTAGAATATCTTTAATTTAAAAAAAGAAGAAAATTAATTGCTGCTAAATGTGAACACTGTGTTGAGTCCCTAGGCTTATTCTTCTGTTAAACCTGTTTCCCCCTCTGTTAGGTTGGCACCTCCTGCTTCTGCGCAGCCCCACCTGTGTAATTCACAGCTATTCAGCTTGCTTCTCTCTCCTGGTCTCATCACCATCCCCTCTGGAACCCTGTCTCCCTGAATCTTCGTCCTCATGTTAGAAATGTGGCTCAGTGTCGCAACAGAGACACAATCGAATAAAAGAATCTTGACAAGGCAACTTTTACTTTTGCAGAACGGTGCATGGCGGCTGCACAAAGTCTGGCTAGCAAACACACGGAGCGGCAGACCATTCTGTCTTTTATACCTGACGGGAGTCTAAGGCTGTGTCTCACCCCATTGGTTAGGGCTTCAGCCACACAGTCTTGTCCTTACTTGATGATTGGCTATTTCAAATTGCTGGGGGAGCTTAAGGAAGTTGGAAAGTCCCTACTCACTTCAAGAAGTTATAAAATAAAATTAAAAAAAGAAAGAAATGTCATCTGAGTACAATAAACAGGATTACAATAAATTTGAAAAAAAGACACTCATCCCCACACACACTTTTCCTAAAGACAAGCCCATACACATTACCATAATGAAGGGTTTTATCATTTCTATTATAGAAACATAAGGAGCTCTGGTAATAGTGGGTACAAGTCAGGCTGCTAGCCTCAAGGTCAGCAATTCGAAACTTGGACTTCAAGTTCCAAGGAAGAAAGATGAGGCTTTCTGCTCCATAAAGATGTACAGCCTCAGAAACCCTACACAGGGTTGCTATGAGTCAGAACTGACTCCACAGCACACTACCACCACCACCACCACCATTATGGGAACACAGATCAAAAAATTAAAATAAAGAATAATCCCAATGCCATGAGTTGATTCAGTTTCCAAGATTGTTCTGCTGTGCATAGGGTCACTATGGGTCAGTACCAACTCGATGGCACCTAACAACAACAACATTGGGAGCAGTAAGCTTAAATTATCTTTCAGTTAGCCACCCAATGCAAAACACAGCGCACCAGCAGGAGTCCAGCAGGAACACAGATAGATACAAGAAAATAGCATGTCTGGGCAATCTAGGAAATGCTGCCATGTTTAATGTGATTCCTCTGCCAGGCTCTTACATGTTGGCATCTCTTAGCTGGCGGAAACCCTTCTCTCAAGTGCCATCTCTGCAGATAGTTCCTGAATCTGCTGTTAGCTCAGACCTCTCCTAACCTCAATATACTGTGTACCTCATTCTTTCATTGAAAAGTATTGATCTCTCCCACTTCTCTGAGTAAGTCTTAAGAGGAATGAATCACTAAGAGGCAAGCCCTCATGATCTAACTGCCTGGAGAGGGGTGGAGTCATTCAATAGGAATGGGAGGTGAAAACCATGTGAAAACCAAGCTCCCTGAAATACACTGTTTGCTCAGGTGATGCTTTGAGAACTATTAGACTCCATGTTCAGTGTGACGTACTTAACCTTCGGAAAATCAAGGTACTGGCATATCTGAATTGGATGACTTCAGACCTAAATCAAAAACTCCATTTTGAATTTTAAGTTAAGATTTTTATTGTTGTTTTTTAAAAGAAACCATTCAGTCTTTTTTTTGTCAGTTTTACTTAAAACTGACTTAAAAACAAACAAACAAAAAAGACAAAAGTCAAGATTTCTAATCTGCCTGAAATCACTCGCCACTTTATTTTTGTTGTTACTGTGTGATCGAGTTGGTTCCGACCTGTATAGGATTTACTTCCAGAAGTGACTTGTGGGTTTAAACCACCGACCCTCCAATTAGCAGTCCAGTGCTTATCTGACAGTGCCACATTAACCATTGTTGTTGTGAAGGCTGTCAAGTCAGTTCCGACTCGTAGTGACCCTGTGTAGAGTTTCCGAGGAGCAGCTGGTGAGCTTGAACCACAGACGTTGTGGTTCAAACCAATCTTGCAGTGCAGCATGTTTACCCGCAGTGCCACACTAGCCATTAAAGAAAGAAAAGCAAAACAACAAAGAGGTATCTTCTCACCCCAGCATAATGGCAAAGTTTAAAACAAACAAAAAACAAAAACCCAGAAAACAACAACAAATGATGACAAGGGTGTGAAGAGACTTGGAACCCTCCTGCTCTGCTGGTGGGACTGTAAAATGGTGTGACCAGTGTGAAGATGTTATGGCCCTTCCCAAAAAAGTTAGAAATCAAAGGATTTCTGGATCATGTAGTATTTCTACTTGTTATATATCCTAGAGAACATGCACACCCATGTTCGTCGCAGCACTATTCATGATAGCAAAAAGATGGAGACAACCAAAATTCCCATCAATGGAAGAATGGATAAACAAACCTAAAGAGATCATACTAGAAGGTCCTGGGTAGAGTGAGAGAAAATGTGAAACAAAACTCAAAACTGTAAAAAAAAAAAGCCCAGGCTTATGGTCAGATAGAGACCGGTGGAACCCCCAAAAGTATGGATGGTCCTTGGTCACCTTTCAGGTCTGGAACTCAACTCACCACAATTTTCAGCCAAGCGGTAGATAGGCATGTGGGGGAGAGCACAACGCAAGTGAGGCATACATACACGTCATAGAATGGTCTACCATTCAGGATCAAGCAGTCGACAACATTTACCCAGAAATAAAGTTAGAAGGGTTGAGGAAGAAGGAGGAATGGAAGCAAGAAACACAGGGAGGTAGTAGGATACATTATGTTTCATTGAAGGGATTGCTATCAATGAGATGAAACTACGTGTACGATTTGTTGAATGTAAGGCTGATGATCTGTTGCTAAACTTCACTCAATTCACAACAAATCATTTTTTTAAATAAAAAGCTTGTGAACAACCATTTTAGGTGCATCTATTGGTCTCTCCTTAAGGAGCTCTGGTAGCGTAGTGGTTACTAATCGGGCTGCTAACCTCAGGGTCAGCAGTTCGAAACTACCAGCTGTTCTGCAGGAGAAAGATGAGGCTTTCTGCTCCCATAAAGATTTATAGCCTCAGAAACCCTGTACAAGGTCTCTATGAGGCGGAACCGACTCCACGGCACATAACAACAACAACAAATTGGTCTCTCCCTGGATGGAGGAAAGATGAAAACTGAAGATGCGTGGACACAATTACTCCAATGGACTAAGGGACTACGAGAATATCACTCTCCCTGACCCTGAGACCATAAGACCTAAATGGTGCCTGGCTACCACTACTAACTGCTCGGGAAGAGATCACACTAGAAGGTCCTAGATAGAGTGGGTGTGGCACTGCACAATAAGCACTGGACTGCTAACCTAAAGGCCAGTGGTTCAAACCCACCAGCTGCTCCTTGTTGTTGTTTGTTCAGTGCTCCTTGTTATTGCTATTGTTAAGTGCTGTAGGGTCAGTTCCAACCCATAGCCACCCTGTATAGGGTTTCCAAGAAGCTTGAACCACCGACCTTGCAGTTCGAACTGACTTTGCAGTCCAGTGTATTAACCCACAGAGCCACACCAGGACTCCAGCTGCTCCTCAGAAACCCCATGTAGTGTCACTATACGTCAGAACTAACTCAATGGCACTTAATAACAAGATAGAGTGGGAGACACTGTTAAATACAACTCAAAGTCATTAAAAAAAAAAAAAAAATCAGGTTTACTGGTCACAGAGACTGGTGGAACCCTGAAGTCTGGAATGAAACTTACCCTTGTGGCTCAATTTTAAGCCATGATAGATTTATAAAGGGACCAGCACTAGTGAGGCCTGCGCACCGTAGAATAGTCAATCATTTGACAACTAAAGGGCAAGAATTATCCAAGAACAAAACTCAGAAGGGTTGGAAAAGGTGGTAGACATGGGAATAGTGATGTCATCATTGAGATAAAGCAAAGTCTATATGATTTGTTCAATGTCTGCTCTCTAAACCTGCACCCAACTCACAATAAAAAGTTTTTTAAAAAATTTCTAACCTGGATAAGGAATTGTTGTTGGATACCGACTTATAGCAACACTATGCCCCATCCTGTGCCAACTTCACAATCGTTCGTACATTTGAACCCATTGGTGCTGCCACTGTGCCAATCCATCTCATTGGGGATCTCCCTCCCTTACCAAACTGGTCCCTCCTGATAATGTGTCTGAAGTATGACTTGCAAAAGCATGGAATCTTTGCCTTTAAGAATTCTAGTTTCTGCCTTGCAGGAAATAACATTAAAATTCTTTTGAGCTTTAGTCTTATGGCCTCTGGAAAAAAACCACAAGATGTGTCTAAACATTTAGATTAAGCTGGAGGACATTAGAGATAATTGTCTGAACCAATGGTTCATGAAAATGCTTGGAATGAAATGTTTTGCAAGATAAAGAGAAAAGGTTTTCTTTTACTCCCCTCACTGTGGTATGTAAAGAAAACAGATCAAATGCTTAGCTGATGTACACTGCTCTACATAATGTGCTAGCTTTTGTGAGAAGGCAGGACAGTCTTGGGAGATGATTCTCCCTGTCCTCCACACGTCCAGCTTTCTGTTAATAAAGATTGGATCAGATCTCACCCCGTCTCTGTGACTGACTACAGTGACAGGCGGCAAACCCTCATTTCAGTTTGGCAACATTTGTATAGTTGGCCTCATAGCAGACACCTGGCCATTAGGAGGATTTGTTGTTGTTGTTAAGTGCCATCAAGTCAATTCTGACCCATAGTGACCCTGTATAGGGTTTCCAAGGAGAAGTTGGTGAGCTTGAACCGCTGACCTTGCAGTTCAAACGGCATAGGAGACAGATAATGTTAATGAAGACAGAATCAATAAGTAACCTTAAAGATAAGTATATACCAAGTTTTATGTCTTACTTCACTGTCCTGACTCCCAATTTTCTAGGAGCTTGTCCACTAATTGCCCTTTGTAAAATTGCAACTAAGGCAGAGACTGAGTTGTTGGGAGGAGACAGACTGGTTGTTAACAGAAAAATTAGCCTTTGACAAAACACTTTGTAAAACAATTCTCAAGGTATAACCACCTCAGAATGCACCAAATAGGCTTATTAATAATATTTAAGCTTACAGTTTTATAAATCCTTTGGAACTTTTGCCATGCTTCCTCCCACTTTTCTAAGTACTTGTGAGCACACATCCATTGTTTACTTCTCCTTTTTAAAATCTACACTGTCACCCTGCAAATTGGGGCAACACACACATTGCGTGGAAGTCTGTAATGCCCCATCTCATTTCAAAATGATTCTATTCATTCAATAAAGTGTTTATTTTAATTTCTAGCCGAGCATCAGTCTGGTGATTTCACTAAGCCATCAGGAATAAAGAAAAGAAGGAAGGAAAGGAAAGAGGAAAGAAACGAGAGGGATAAATGATCAGGCTTTTGTAAAATACTGATACATGTTGTGATTGGAGTTTTCTTACAGGAGCGTTCATAATACTATTCTGACTACTTTTGCATATATTTGAAAATTACTAATTAAAAATTTTTTTTAATAGAAGGAAGAGTTCATATACAAGACTTGGCTTAGAGTGATAAGGCCAAGCACAGACATTTCCCCTTTTACCTGAACCTGTTCACAAGGCCAAACACAGACCCTTCCCCTAACCTGCTTTTTATTCTTTGTCTCATGAATGATAGCTAAGATTAGAACTCCTTGTCTCCTTAAAACTGGTTGAACACAAAAATCAATCATAATCTCATACTTCAGACATATTATCAGAAGGTATCCATCCCTGGAGAAGGACATAATGCTTGGTAAAGTGAAGGGTCAGCACAAAAGAGGAACACCCCCCACCCCCCAATGAGATGGACTGGCACAGTGGCAGCAACAATTTACTCAAGCTTAACAAAGATTGTGTGGATGGCACAGAACTGGGCAGTGTTTCATTATGTTGTACAGAGGGGTCTCTATGAGTCCTAACTGACTTGATGGCACCTAACATCAATGGCAACATAAGGAACTCCTAGAAATATGAATATGCATACAGAGTCCTGGTGTGGTGCTGCAGGATAAAGCACTGGCCCACAGGCTGGCTTGAAGCCCAACACTGGCGGTTCAAACTCAACAACCACTCCTTGGAAAGTCAATACAGGGTTGCTATGAGTTGGAACCAACTCGGCAACATTTATAAACAACATCACTTGCTTAAGATAGATGCTGCACCTACATTAGTTTAGGACTATATATTTTTATTTCATTTATCAAAGTAAGTATTTGTCTACATAAAAATTGTTTCTGTTAAATATAATTTTATTTAGTATCTCACGGAATTTTTAGAGTTATGTGACATTCTCAGAAACTTAATATTAAAAATGGCTGTGTCTGCATAAAAATATCATAAAACTAGCTAGACACAAAAATAAATATTTCTTATTCAGATCTCAAAATAATGCCAACTATAAATCTCATCTTTAACTTGTCTACCCAGTTACTATTGAGCTGACTCTGACCCATGGTGATCCCATAAGTGTCAGAGCAGAATTGTACTCCATAGGATTTTCAATTGCTGATTTTTTAGAAGCAGATAACCCGGCCTTTCTTTTGAGGTGCCTTTGAGTAGACTCAAACTTCCAGTTTTTCAGTTAGCAGCCAAGTACATTCAGCATTTGCACTACCCAGGGATGCCTATGCCACAGTTGTTATTGTTGTTACGTACCATGGAGTCCATTCCAACTCACAGCAACCCTACACAGGGTTTCAGAAGCTGTAAATCTTTATGGGAGCAGAAAGCCTCATCATTCTCTCGCAGAACAGCTGGGAGTTTTGAACTGCCGACCTTGAGGTTAGCAGCCCGATTCGTAACCACCACAGTGGGGCCCTGCAATGATGTAACTCCCTGTATCAAGCATAATATACTGACATTGAGTATATTATGGACTGAATTGTGTCCCCCTAAAATTTATGTTGTGAATCCTAATTCCTATACCCTATAAACTGGTGATTACCCCATTTTTGAATTGTTTTTATTATGTTAATGAGGCAGTATTCATGTAGACTGTGCTTAATCTTTTTTTTTTCATCTTTTTATTGTGAATTGAGTGAAAGTTTATAGAGCAGATCATCAGTTTAATATTCAATAAATCATAGACTTTGCTTCATTACGTGACTGCAATCCTCTCCCAAGCACCAACAGTTAACAGTATTTACCTCTGGTCACTTTAACTGTTGCGTTCCTCCCTGTGCTTCCTGCTACTTTCATCTCTCCTCTGAAACCTCCCTCTTGTTTTATCTTGTCTGCCCTGTCACCTGTATCAACATGTGTCTGCTCTCTAGACCATGAATAATTTCCACCCCACCTCACTCCTTCATCCCTAAGTAACCATCATAGATTGATTCTTGTATCAAGAAAACTTTTTTTCTTTTTTTCACTGTTTACAACATTGAACTCATATAATATTTGTTCTTTTGTGATTGACTAATTTCACTCAGCATAATGTCCTCCAGGTAAAACCATGTTATGAGTTGTTTCACAGATTCATCCATGTTCTTCAGCATTTTGTAGCATTCCACTATATGTATGTACCAGAGTTTGTTTAATCATTCTTCTGCTGATGGGCATTTAGGCTGTCTCCTCCTTTCTGATATGTCTCTTATAGACAGCATATTGAAAGATCCTGTTTTCTTTTCCATTCTGCTCTTTATGTCTCTTGACTGACATGTTTAATTCATTTACATGCAGTGTAATTATCAATAGATATGACTTGATTGCAGTCATTTTTCTGTGTGTTCTCTTTTGAGCTATAAAAGAGCAGATTAAGGAAGCAACCACAGATGCCATGCCACACAAAGAACACCAAGTAGCCAAAAAACCAAAGCTGTTCCCCAAAGCCAATAGAGAGAGAACGTTTTCCCTTAGAGCCTATGGCCTGAATTCAGACTTAGAGCCTCCGAAACTGTGAGAAAATACATTTTGGTTTGTTAAAGCCAGCAACTTGTGGTATTTCTATGATAGCAGCACCAGGTAATTTATTCACGTATACACTGGGTTTCCTCTATGTTCTGAGAAAAGAGCAGAAGCAAGAGACCCCTCCCTCCTTAGGCTCTGACCCTCTCTGAATAGGAGACCCTGCCAGAGACTAAGACTCTGCCTGCCGGTAACCTTGGACCCTCGTTACTGGGACCTCCATGGAGCATGAGCCTACAGCCCAGTCTATCCAAGCATCTCTCCTGAAAACCCGGAGTCTAAAGACTAGGACTGTAACATTGCACTCACATTATAATTGTTCCTTCTGTTCCACTGATGTTAAAATTAATGTTTTGAAGTCATACTCATGTACCTTGCCATGACTTACTCATGTACTTTGCAGTAAACTAAATGACAAACCTGAGCATTTCTTTATTTCTATTTAAAAGAAAATCTCCATCTTTCTATTAGTTATTTAAATTTTAAGATAAAATCTACAAGACATAAAATATGCCATGTCTTTTTCATAGAATACTTACCGTTCTGTCTTCTGTAGCATGAAAGTTGAATCTAAGGCCCATGGATTGAGAAAAACAGCTTGCCTGCAGAAAGGAGACTGGCTTGCAAAATGTGCCCTTTGGACATTTAAACAAATATTTATTTACAATGTGATATGTGCACACCAAAATAAAAATAAAAATAGAGGTAAATACTGTTGGCTAAGGGTACATGGAAGGTATTGTAACCATTACAATGATCTGCTGAATGTAAAAATGGTGATCTGTCCTGTAAGCCTTCACTCACTAAATACACAACGGTGTTGGTGTTGGTGGTGATGTGCCCTGGAGTTAGTTCTGACTCATAGCGACCCTGTACAGGGTTTCCGAGGCTGTAAATCTTTATGGGAGCAGAAAGCCTCATCTTTCTCCCATGGAACAGCTGGTAGTTTCGAACTGCTGACCTTGAGGTTAGCAGCCCAGTTCATAACCACTATGCTACTAGAGCTCCTTCAATACACAATAAAAGCTTTAAAAAGAAAAAAAAAGAAGAAGAAGATCTGAGAAAAGTTCTACACTGTTCCTCCCTACTCCAGTTGAGGTTATGCTGGCTGACTTAAGACCACCACCACTCTTTCTCCTGGTTTCTCACACCTTTCCTGGGCTCTGTGGGGTCATAGGACTTCAACAAGCCAGTGCTCAAAGTTTTCAGACTTCAGGATCAGAGAGTGAAAGTAAGGGACTCCTCTTTCAACGTCTCACTTTCCTGTTTCCATTGAACCTCGTTATCTCTGACCTCAGCCTTGGTGTGTGTGCTGTGGAGTCAGTTCAGGCTCGTAACAACCCTGTATAGGGTTTTTGAGCCCTAGTGTAGTGCTGTAGCAATGGACTGCAATCTTCAAGGTTGGTGGTTCCGTCCCAGCAATCGATCGCTTTTGGCAGCCCATGGCACTTTCAATATTCTCCTCCAACACCATATCTCATATGCATCAATTCTTCTAGTCTTCCTTATTTACTTACTGTCCAGCTTTCACATGCATATGAGGTTATTGAAAATACCATGGCTTGGATCAGACACACGTTAGTCTTCAA
>NW_006408524.1:8867694-8868764 GCF_000296735.1 Chrysochloris asiatica | reverse complement strand
TTCAGTGTTCCCATGTTCTGTTCGAACAACTGACTCTTGGTCCACGTACAGATTCCTCATGAGCACAATTAAGTGTTCCGGAATATTCCTACTTTGCAATGTTGTCCATAGCTTGCCATGAGCCACACAATCAAAAGCCTTTGCGTAGTCAATAAAGCACAGGTAAACGGCTTTCTGATATTCTCTGCTTTTAGCCAAGATCCATCAGACATCAGCAATGATATCCCTCATTCCATGGACTCTTCTGAATCCGGCTTGAACCTCTGGAAGTTTTCTGTCAATGTATGCTTGCAGCCATTTCTGTATTACTTTTTGTAAAACTTTACTCGCGTGGGATATCAAAGAGATTGTCCGATGATTTCTGCATTCCATTGGGTCACCTCTCTTTGGAATGGGCACAAATACGAATCTCTTCCAATCAGTCCACCAGATAGCTATCTTCCAAATTTCTTGGCATAGATGAGTGAGTGCCTCCTTTCTTGAAAACTTCCAACTTTTATTCCATCAATTCCTGGTGCCTTGTTGTTTACCAATTCCTTCAATGCACCTTGGAATTCCTCCTTCAGTATCATTGGCTTTTGATCATATGCTACCTCTTGAAATGGTTGAACATCAACCATGTCCTTTGGTACAGTGACTCTGTGTATTACTTCCATCTTCTTCTGATGTTTTCTGCATCATTCAATAATTTGCCCAGAGTATCATTCAATAATGAAAATTGAGACTTGAATTTTCTTCAGTTTCCCCAGCATGACAAATGCTGAGCATGTTCTTCCTTTTTGGTTTTCTGACTCCAGATTTTTGCACATTTTGTTGTAATATTTGGCTTTATCTTCTCAAGCTGATCTTTGAAATTTTCTGTTCAGCTTTGTGCCTCCTCATTTCTTCCATTTGCTTTAGTATCTCTACGCTGAAGAACTAGTTTCAGTGTCTCTTCTGACATCCATTTTGACCTTTTCCTTCTTTCTTGTATTTTTAATGACCTTTTGCTTTCTTCCTGTATGATGTTCTTGATGTCATGCCACAACTCTGCTGGTCTTTGGTCTTTAGTGCTTAATGTATCAAATCTG
>NW_006408524.1:8855495-8866784 GCF_000296735.1 Chrysochloris asiatica | reverse complement strand
TTCCAACCTGAGGGGCTCATTTTCTGGCACTATATCTGACAGTGTTTCTCTGCTAGTCATAAGGTTTTCAGTGACTAATTATTCAGAAGTAGTTCGTCACTCCTTCTTCCTAGTCTGTCTTCGTCTGGAAGCTCATCTGAAACCTGTCCACCATGGGTGACCCTGCTGGTATTTAAAATATCTGTGGCATAGCTTCCAGAAGCACAGGAACTCACAAGCCACCACAGTACGACAAACTGACAGACAGGTGGTGGATTATCAGAGGGGTGACAGCAAAAAGACTGTTTATAAATTTTTTGTGTCATGTTTGAGCAGAAATTTATTCATTGTAATTCCTGTGTTTAGTTAAAACAACAAAAACATTTTTGTAAGCACAGCTTAATGTATCAATATATCTGTTGTTTGTTTTTGTTAAGTCCTATCAAGTTGGTTTCAACTCACAGTGATCCTGTATAGGGTTCCTGAGAAGCAGCTGGTGGTTTTGAACCGCCTACCTTGCAGTTAGCAGTACGGTGCTTAACCTACAGTGCCACATACCTACAAGGCTAAAACTCTATGCTAACATACATTTTATCTTCTAATGTGTTCTAGTCAATGTTGTCATTAGTACCCAATTGCAATCATGCTTCAAATTACACAGTTTCATCTTCATCTTCAAATACTAATGAGTCCTGGTATGGTACTGTAGGATAAACACTGGGCTGCTAACTCCAAGGATTTCAGTTCAAATACACCTGCCGCTCCTCATCAACCCTAGACAGGGTCACTAACTCAACAGCTCTTAACAACAACAATCTTCAAGTACTACAAGCATGCCCTATAATTTTTCTTGTTGGTGGTGTTTATATAGTTGTTGATCTTATAAAATTTTCTAATGTTTTATCTACAATGTTGTGGTAATTTGTATTTTTAACATGTACTGATAACTTTTTTGAAAGAATGAAGTAGTAATTAAAGGTAAAGGAGAAAAGTCAAAAACATTTCCATTCTGTTGCTAATAATACTGTACCTAGTAATGCTGTGGAGTCCTGGTGTGGTGCTGTGCATTAATGCGCTGGATTGCAAGGTCGGTTTGGCAGTTCAAGCTCACTAGCCACTTCTAGGAAACCCTATACAGGATCACTAGGAGTCGGAACAGACTCAACTGCACTTACAACAATAATGTTGTAGTTCAATGTAGAAAGATTTTTTTAAGACTGTTTTTTGTTAGTATTCGTGCAATCTAGGAAATATTACACTTTAGCACTTTACACTTACATCACATATTATTCTTGATTAAAATTGATATTAAACATAGTATTAAGGATTCCAGATGGGCTGGAGGGTGTGTTTGACACCCTGAGTTCCCACCCTGGTTTTTACAACCCTGGGTTATACCAATCCTCATCATGCCATTGTTTACACCATTCAAAAATGTATTGAAAAGCAGTGAGGCCAGATCACAGTCCTGGGTTGGGTTTGCTGGTCATTTCTAACAGTTCAGTCTGAAGACTGTTTCCATGGAGATCTGCCGTCCCTTTTCCCATGGCAGGTAACTACCAATGGTTCTCAACCTTGGCTTCACATCAGAATCACCTGGGAGTTTTTAAAAATATTGGTACCTGGGCCCCAAACCCAGCGATTCTGATGTAATTGTTCTGAGTGTGGTCTGAGCAATGGGATGTTTTAAAAGCTTCTCAGGTGATTCCAATGTGCAGCCAAGTTGAGACTCTGTGGTCTGAAGCAGGGTAGCATGAGTATCCCCTTATGGTAGGCTGATGAGAGCCTTGTATGGCTGCCACTAAGACTGACAATTGGCTGACTCCGTGTCAACAATCCCAGCAATGCCAGCCCTAGACAACTGCAGATAAACCAGTCTCCCTTGTTGACTGGTGGCAGGAAGCCATCTCTGGGAGTGAGGTCGGACAGCTCTGAGCTTGTCTTCAAGAAACCTGGACTGAGGAGACTGGTCTTTAGTCATACCACAAAGCCAAGGAAAGAGATGGATAAGGACAAAATGAAGTAGCAAGGTTTGTGCTAACCAAATCTCATTGTTTGACATTTAGCCTTGTGGTAAAATAGGAAGATTTTTTTTTTTTGCATACTTCTCCTACCCATATGATTGCTCCATATGACAGTATTCCTAGTTTATCTTTGTTTTTAGTTTGTATCTTAATGAAAATAATACAATATGTACACTGTCACTGTACAAATGGATTTTCATTGTCATTTGGCTGTAAGTTTACAGAGCAAATTGATTTCCCTCTCAACAATTCATTTACATTTGTTTATTGACCAGTTCTCGGAAACCCTGTACAAGGTTACTATGAGTCGGAACCGACTCCACAGCACATGACACCAACAACAACATACTCTACTGGGCCCATTGGAAATACACTACTCCATATGCCTCCTTGTTCACTGCTTTTGTTTAGTCTCTTTCTCTTATCAGTGTTTAATTGACTTCTTTATTCTCTCATTTGAATCTCTGTGTTTCAGGATTGCTATCCATATCAATTTCATTTGGTTTCTCAAGTCTTTGTTATAGGAGGTCTGGATAGTATATCTGCCTAGTCTCCCATCTTGGCTACCCCTTCCTATAAATTAATTTCTATTTCATTAAAATGTAGTTTTTATGTACTAACATGTTTCATATTCTAGCAAGTGTCTGATAATTGCCTTTCCTCCTTTGGAACATCAAGAAGATACTGGGCTTTATCATATTAGGAAGAATACCTCTTAACATATTGGGGGCATGGAGTGATGCTTGGGAGAGATCCTAGCTCGCTCTCTCTCTACTAACCAAGTGCTATGCTTTGTTGCATAACTTCCAGGCTGGCTTATTGGTGAAAAAGACTCTTGGGAATCAGAATCTTTGGGACAAGGACAGTTGGGTGTGGCACTTACTTCTTGCTCTGTCTGAAACCACTGGTTTATCTATACTAGTTCTTAATAGAGGAGACAGTCAAGGAGACCACCTATTGTCCAGGGGTCCTGAGGCAAGCCACTGTACCCCTCTCTACCCCTGAATAAACAAACCCATTACCATTGTGAGAAAAAGCTGTTGGGGTGATCCATCTTCAGAATCAAGGAAATCTTGGGGGTAGCAGGTTGGTATGACAAAAAGGAACTCTGAGAAGAGGAAGACTAGTTTGACCTACTACACTCTTTTAAAAAGAATAAACCCATCAAGGAACTAGGGGAAGTTCATGGGGAGGGGGTGAAACTAACTTTAAATGAGAATGCTCCCTATAGGGACTAATAGGCAATGTTAGGAAAAGATTGTAAACTCTAAAGTACCCAGGAAATGGAGGAGGGGCTTTCCCCACCCCCCCCCCCCCTGGACTTTTTAGACTTAGGTTAATAAAACTCTTTGTCAAATGGCCATGCGGTGCATCTGCCTGTGTCTACGGAGCTGTGTGCCTAATTTTGCAAAATCAAATAAAGAGAACTTCACTCTCACTAAAATGAGTACAGATTGGATTACTTGAGCGTTTGGCAGTATAGACAACATTTCTCACACCATCAAGTTGATTCCAACTCATAGCGACCCTATGGGACACAGTAGAACTGCCCCTTAGGGTTTCCAAGGCTGTAACATTTATGGAAGCAGACTGTACATCTTTCTCGTGTAGAACAACTAGCAGGTTCAAACCACCAACCTTTTAGTTCACAGTCACGTGCTTAACCACTTGGGATTCTGGCCATATCTGTTCCATCATCAGATCACCAAGGGGTCCCTATCCTAAGTCCCTTCACATGTTATTCTTCACATGACAAACTCGTAACTAGGGTGCAAGCAACTCAACCTGCTGACTGATTATACAAAAAGATTCTGCCCTAGCCCAGCAGTCTCATTTAGAAGGAAAGGGACCAGGAAACTGTCAGTAGTTTTGGTCAAAAGCAACTGTCACAAAGATAAAATACGATATCAGAGTAAGAGAGATGGCAGACTACTGAAACTCCTGGAAAAGTGGGTATTTTCTTAAATGATTCTGAAATTAAACTACTTGAACAAATCAAAAGTAGGGCAGTAACACTTCTTAATGCCTTTTATATGCTTCTTGTTGTTAGGTGCCATTGAGTTGGTTTTGATTCATAGAGACCTTTTGCCCAAAACATTGCCCCGGTCCTGTACCATCCATGCCAACTGGTGTACTCTTGAACCCATTGATACTGCTACTATGCCAATCCATCTCATTTGGGACCTCCTCTTTTTTGCTGACCCTCCAAGTCAGTGATAAAAACTTCACATACACTGAACCATTTTAAAGCCTCTAAACACACCATCTCCACTTTGATTTGTCTGGAAAAGGAAACTCATAAATTAAGGAACACAATGCAGCATGGCTAATAAGTGGTTGGGGGCTAGGAGACTGTTCTGAATCTGTTGTTAGAATCTAGTTTCTGATGGGTGGCATTTTATCTGTTTATCAAAAGCAGAACTGTGTTAATGTGAATAAAATATCTAAATATCTTTTTAAAATATGGGCTTTATAGAAAAATTAGAAAATAAACATAAACAAAAAGAAAGAGTTGTCATTATTAGGTACCACCATGAAGTCAGTTCTGACTCATAGTGACCCTACACACAGCAGAAGGAAACACTGCCCAGTCCTGCACCATCCTCCCAGTGGTTGCTACTCTTGAGCCCACTGCTGTTGCCACTGTGCCAATCCATCTTGTTGGGAGTCTTCTTTTTTTTCACTGACCCTCCATTTTAGGAATGGATGGTCCCAGAGCCATCAAGAAGAATGAGCATGAGTGGAACTTGGGATCCCTGCCTGAAGAAGCAGCAACAGCAGAGGTGGTGGCAGAGGTGTAACATGGAGCAGCTATGGACTCTCACCAATGGACTGAATGAGGCTGTATGCCTACGGGCTGGAGATCAGCTTTAGGACATTTATGTGTGCATCAAAAATGTTCATTCATCATATATAAGGGGGAAATGGGGCCGGTGCATTTTTGGTTGTATGTGTTTTAGTGCTAGGATGATGCAGCCTAATATAGGCATAGTTAGCTCTAATTGTAGGGACATCCAGAAATGATACATTTTATGAGGATTTAAGAAGAATAAATACAGATGAGACCAATAAGTGTAAAGAGAAAAGAGAAGGATTTGTGAGAAATAACTCTTGTTAATGTGGTACATCTTTAGGACTAAGGGAAGTCTTGGGAGTAGCAGGTTCAGTAACAAAAAGAGCTCAGTGGAGGGGAAGAACTAGTTAGACTGCCTAGAAAATTAGAATACACCCATCAAGGAAATAAGGGAAGTTCATGGGGAAGGGTTAAACTAACTTTAAATGAGAATGCTCCCAGTAAGGACTAGTAGGCAACCTTGGGAGGAGATTGTGGCCTTGTAATACCCAGTGGAAGGAGAGCTGGAGGAGGGACTTTTTTGAGACAGGGGAATAAAACTGTTTGTGGGCTGGCCACATGGTGCTTCTGCCTGTGCCTACTGGGTTGGGTACTTGATTTTGTAAAATCGAATAAAGAAAACCTCTCTCTCAAAGCGACTTTGCAGTCTGACGCATTAGCCCACAGCGCCACACCAGGACTCCATTAATACCCTTAGGGTATTAATAATGATACTGGGTGCCTCCAAATGCTGAAGTGAGAGAGCCAGGTTTGCGGACCCATTCAGTAGAGCCGAGTGCCGTCAGGCTGAGGCTTGTGGGGGAGGGGTGTGTCCGGTGGGCATTTATCAACAGCTGACTGGAACAACTGTGTCCTGAGATTTTCTGTATCAAAACTGTATGTAACCTGTTAATGTCCCTAATAAACACCATACTTCTCCATATGCTATCTGAGTCCTGTGTGGTCACTGCATTGAATTCTGGAGAGCAATAGAGAAGTAGAGAGTGTTATGGGAGGAATGGTTGGTGCTTCATATTTTTTGCACTACGCATGCTCTCGGATCTGGTTTGAGCTGGAGGGACCCTGCTGTTACTCTTTGTAGAAGGGTCTTGTAATGGAATGCTGATAACAGAGTGCCAGTACTGCTGGCAAGCTGGAAGAATTAGATAATAGACTAGTAGGTAGCAGAACAACATTCTGACAAGGGAGTAATAGGAAAAGGGATATTGATGTAAGGATTTCAGTAACATTAAAAAAAAACAAAAAACTTTATTGGTGAAATGGTCATTTAAAGATAAACATTAAAATACTATCTTAAAGCATCACAATGTTGGATTAACTTTATCTTAGTTTTTAATGCCATTTAATAAGCAGTGACTTGGAACATTTCACTTTTTAGTTTCTTTGTTAATTATTTAATGATCTGTAAACATATACATGAGCAGCTGTTTCTTGAATAGACTCTTTTGAAATGTGAGGAATCCTTTTGTCATGGGAATAATTTCACCTGTGGGTTAATGCGCTGGACTGCAATGTCAGTTTGAACCACAAAGGTGTGGTTCAAACTCACCAGCCACTCCTCAGAAACCCTATACAGGGTCACTATGAGTTGGAACCAACTTGAAAGCACTTAACAATAACAATATCCTGCAATAAGACAGTAATTGGTAAGTATTCTGTTTAATCGTGTAAAATACTGCTCAGTAAGGAAGAGGGTACATTTATATATGTTGTTGTTGTTGTTATGTGCCGTGGAGTTGGTTCCGACTCATAGCGACCCTGTACAGGGTTTCCGAGGCTGTAAATCTTTACGGGAGCAGAAAGCCTCATCTTTCTTCCGCGGAACAGCTGGTAGTTTCGAACTGCTGACCTTGAGGTTTGCAGCCTGATTCGTAACCACTACGCTACATTTATATATTTATATACACAATGCGTTTCCCCCCTCCCCCATTCCTCTGTTTCTGGTCATTCCAAGTGCTTCCCTTCCGGAGAGCCATTGTGTGGCCAAAAAAAGAAAAGTGTGCAAAAATATTTTTTGAGGCTGAAGTGCTAAACATAGCATATGCCTGGGATTGTAATTAGGTTGGTCAGATTTCTGGGGGTTTGAGCATCTGGAGAAACAGAAGGTAAGGGGCTCTGAGGGGTAACCCATTGGGAAGGTAGAGGTAGGGCCCCAAACAAAGAGCTTTCTGAGGATGAAAACCCAATAAACCAAACTCATTGCCATGGAATTGATTAGGACTTTGCTCATAGAACCCAGTAGGGAAACTGACGGCCACATCTTTTTCCTGTGGGATGGCTGGTGAGTTTAGCAGCTGAGCGCTTAGCCACGGTGCCACTAGGGCTCCTTTCCTAAGGCAGCAGGAGGTTAAATAAAGCCTGTACATTTTTATTTCTTTTATTCTAAACTAGCCTAGCCAGGCTTCAAGATTTGGTGCTGGCCTTCATGGAAAAACGTTATCTTCCTCAGTCACAATAGCCCTTTCACTGCCCCAATCCCAGCCTCTCCTAGGGCCCAGTTCAACTAAATTTACCAGCTGAGTATGAAGGGGTCCAAGATGGCATGGTCACAGTCCCATTTGTACCTCTTCTCCAGGTGTCATTCAAAAGTGATCCAGTATAGGATATTAATTATATGATGGTCTCCGTGTGGTGATAAGCATTCGACCACAAGATCAGTTTGAACCGCAAAGTCAGTGTTTCAAACTCACCAGCAGCTCCTCGGAAATCCTATACAGGATTGCTATGAGTTCAGAACCAACTCGAAGGTACTTAGCAACATGGTCTCCTTATTCAGAATCCATCTAAGGCCCTTCCTGCTGTTAGCAAAACTCGACAGACTAGGATTAAAGAGCAAGGCTCTGAGACAATGCTGGAAAAAAAAGTGGGTGGGGTGGGGAGTTCAAGTGGGCTCCAAATTGTTCAATCTCATATACTAGCCACACACTCATTCAGATCTCTGTGTTCATGGCCACCCTGGTTTGTTCAGCGCACATGATGCTCCAGGCACCAGGAATACAAGTTCATAAACATAGCACACCATCACCACCCATGACTAAGAAAGAGATAGTCAAATATCCATTCAGTGCGCATTTGCTGAGGCCCTACATGAAGACAGAAACATAAGTGCTGAGAATTAAAAAAGGATTGCTGTTGCCGTCTTGCCGGTGCCGACCCATAGCGACCCTATATAGGGTTTTCAAGGAGACGCTGGTGAGCTTGAACTGCCAAACTTGCAGTTCAAACGGCTTTTCAGTCTGGCACATTAACCCACAGCACCACACCAGGACTAAGGAGAAGTAAATCAAGAATTACAAAAAGAAAAAAAAGAGTAAATAAATGGTGCAAGGTAAGTACCTCCCGAGCCCAGAAGAACTCGCTCGTCTTTCCTGGAAAGTGGGGTAGGCTGTAATGGGAAAGCTGTCACAAAAGAGTCATTTGAATCTGGCTCTGCAGACCAAGCAACATATCAGATCATCTCTAAGTGAGGGCAGGGAATGCTCAGCTTTCATGAGCCCAAACCAGGATTGCAATTACTTTAGCAGCAATAGGGACTCTATCAGGCAGATTAAGAACCTGGGGCCCAGGCATTCATGGAAGTGATCAGAGTAGGGGTCAGAGCTAGATATCACTAGCCAGATTGGAGGAACATGTTTTAGTCCCAGAGGGTGGGTCTGGTACTTTTTAAAGTCTTCCCTTCCAGCATACAATTGCCAGGACCTGACTAGGGCTGATTCCAAAGGCCTGCCGCCCTCCAGATGGCCTGCGGGAGGGAAGGGGTAGGGCCTGATACATGTTTATCTCATATCAGATAAACTTCCTGGGGAAGAGGGTGGAAATATGAACAAGATGTGGCCATTTGGAGAAGCAGGAAAAATAGCCTATCCCCAGGCGCTGGTTTATGCTCCAACAAGATGAAAGGTTTAGAAACTTGCCTGCTCTAGTCTACTCCCCGATAAATTCTACAACTAAGGAGCTCTGGTAGCGTAGTGGTTACGAATTGGGCTGCGAACCGCAAGGTCAACAGTTCAAAACTACCAGCTGTTCCACGGGAGAAAGATGAGGCTTTCTGCTCCCGTAAAGATTTACAGCCTCGGAAACCCTGTACAGGGTCGCTAAAAGTCGGAATCGACTCCACGGCAAATAACCACCAACCACCAACATTGGCTATATTCACCACTCATCTGTCAGTCTGTCATACTCTAGCAGCTTGTGTGTTTGCTGCAATGCTGGAAGCTATGCCATTGGTATTTTAAATACCAGCAGGGTCACCCATGGTGGACAGGTTTGGGTAGAGTTTCCAGACTAAGATAAACTAGGAAGAAGAGGCAGACCACTTCTGAATAGTTAACCACCGAAAACATTCTGAATGAATAGCAGTAGAACATGGTCTGATAACAGTGCCTGAAAATGAGTCCCTCAAGTTGGAAGGCACTCAAAATACGACTGGAGAAGAGCTGCTCTCTCCAAGTAGTTGTTGTTGTTGTTGTGTGCCGTGGAGTCAGTTCCGACTCATAGCGACCCTGTACAGGGTTTCCAAGGCTATAAATCTTTACGGGAGTAGAAAGCCTCATCTTTCTCCCGCGGAGCGGCTGGTAGTTTCGAACGCTGACCTTAAGGTTTGCAGCCCGCTTCGTAACCACTGCGCTACCAGAGCTCCATTTGGTTAGTAGTACAGTGTTTCTCTTACAGCGCCATACCAGGAATCCATACAAAGTATGAATCTAGGAAAATTGGCAGTTACCAAAAATGAAATGAAACACAAAGGTGGATATCCTAGGCATTAGTGAACTGAAATGAACTGGTATTGGTCATTTTAAATGGGACAATCATATGGTTTACTATGCATCATATTCATCTTCAAAAAGAACATATCAAGATCTGTCTTGAAGTACAATACTGTCTGTGATAGGATAATATCCATAACCCTACAAGGAAGAACACTTAATATCACTATTATTTAAAGGGATGCACCAACCATTAAAAGAGTCCTGGTGTGGTGCTGTTGGATAAGCACTGGACTGAATAGTCGGTTTGAACTGCAAGGCTGGCAGTTCAAATTAACCAGTCACTCCTCGGAAACCCTATACAGGGTCATTGTGGATCAGAATCAACTCGACAGCACTTAACAACAACAACTTCTTCAATTTGAAATTGGTCAAGCATGAAATCAAGGTGCATTGATAATACCTAGTGATTAAAATGTGAAAGTTGCAAACAGAGGAGGATCAATAGTTGGAAAACATGGTGTTGGTGATAGAAACAATGCTAGAGATCTTATGATAGAGGTTTGCAAGACCAATGACTTATTCATTGCAAATACCATTTTTCAATAACATAAAAGGTGACTATACACATGGAGTCCCGGTGTGGTGCTATGGGCTAATGTGTCAGACTGCAAAGTCATTTGAACTGGAAGGTCGGTGGTTCAAGCTCACCAGCTGCTCCTCGGAAACCCTATACAGGTACTTATGGGTCAGAATCAACTCGAGGATACTTAACAACAACAACAACAACAACAGCATACACATGGACTTCACCAGATGGGATATACAGGAACCCAATTGACTACATCTGTCAGCAGAGACAGTGGAGAAGCGCAATATCATCAGCCAAAACAAGGTAGACTGTGGAACAGACCATCAGTTGCTCATATGCAAATTCAGACTAAAGCTAAAGAAAACCGAAACAGTTTCACACGAGTCAAAATATGACTTTGAATATGTCCCATCTGAATTTAGAGACCATCTCAAGAACAGATTTCATACATTAGATACTAATGACTGAAGATCAGAAGAGTTGAGGGATGACATCAAAAACACTATCCATGAAGTAAGCAAAAGGTCATTAAAAAGGCAGAAAAGAAAGAAAAGACCAAAGTGGATGCCAGAAGAAGCTCTGAGCCTTGCTCTTGAACACAGAGAAGCTAAAGCAACTGGAAGAAATGATTAATTAAAAGAACCATACAGAAAAATTCAAAGGGCAGCTTAAGAAAACAAAGTATTGTAATAGAGTATACAAAGAACTGGAATTAGAAAACCAGAAGGGAAGAAAGCCCTCAGCATTTCTCAAACCAAAATAACTGAAGAAATAATTTGGGTCCATAGAAGGACTCTGGGCAAAACACTGAGTGATGCAGAAAGCATCAAAAGAAGATAGAAGTAATGCAGTCACTGTACCAAAAGAATTTGTTGATGTTCTACCATTTCAAGAGGTACCATATAATAAAGAATCCAGTACTGAAGGAAGAATTCCAAGCTGTACTGAAGGCATTGGCAAAAACACTCCAGGAGAGGGCAGGGATGGGCAACTTGGACATTGGCTATCCAGAATGGGGGGTGAGGGGGGAGGGGAACAGCGGCAAGAAGTGACTGGCTTACAAGCATTCAAGAGGGAACCTAGATCCGGAGGGTGCAGAGCAAGGTAGAATCTCCACTGAGTAGTATCTAATCT
>NW_006408524.1:8840516-8841850 GCF_000296735.1 Chrysochloris asiatica | reverse complement strand
ACTGATTTGTGAACGGCTGCCCAGACACAGCTCGATCATCTTGTGAACAGCTTTGGCAGCAGAGGAAGGCCTGGAAGAGTGGATCCTCAAGGAGGATGGGACAGCTGCAGTTTCTTTTCCCCCACACTTCTCTAGTGACTAGAGGTGTGGTCAGCTCCCACTCCAATCCACCCCCAGTGCAGACCCTGCTCTCAGGAATTCAGAACCACATGGCTGGGAGCCATACCAGTGTGACTCAGGTGTCAGCTGTGCCACTTTTGTGTGCCACTTTGGTGCCTGGATTCAGGTGGGCTTGACTCCAAGCCTCAAAACTTTCAGAGCTCCCAGAGCAGCATCTAACCAGTCATCCTGCCCCCAGCTTCACTGTGGTCCTAACAGAACTGAAACCAGCTCCATCAAGGGCCCCCACGAACTACTTCCAGATTGAGTGCTCTGAATAATAAGACCTCCCTCTAGGGCCAGTAACTCTGCTGTCGCATCCCTTCCACAGCCACCTTGTGAGCTCCTTAATTGCAGGAGCCCAACAACTACACTGTTTTTACAAATACGATAAACACAAACTGCCCCAGAGACAACAGACCCTTTTAGCTCACATGAAGAAGTGAGGGAGAATGGCTCAAACAGATCGCCAAGATGCAGAGACAGAAAACATTTCTGAGGGGAAAAAAAGGTTATGAAACTAACTGAAAAAGAATTCAAAGGAATGATATTTTGGTACTTTCAATGACTGAAAGATCAAGGAAAACAAGGAGAATACAGAAAAACTTCAGAATTCAAGAAACCTCTACAAGAAGAAACAGACAAAATAAATGCAAATATTTTGAAACAATACAAAACCTGCAATTAAGAATCAGAATATTAATACTGAGATCTCAGAAATATTGAAAGGGCAAAGGAGAAGATATGAAGCAACAGAAGCCTAAATTAGTGAACTTGAAAATAACTCTCTCAATACTAGTATGCTAGAAGAACAATCAGAAAAAAGAACAGAAAAATCCAAAGAAAGCCTAAAAGTTATGTGGAACACCATGAAGAGGAACAACCTACTGGTGATCTGAATTCCAGAATAGGAAGAGACAATCAAAAGCACAGAGAAAATTGTCAAAAGGATATTGGAATAACGTCCCTAATGTCATGAAAAATAAGAAGGTAAGTATATAAGAAGCTAAACAAACCCCAGACAGAATAGATCCCAAAAGAAAATTACCAAAACATCATAATCAAACTTTCCAAAATCAGAGAAAAGGAAAGAATCCCAAGAATAGTTCGGGGAAAACAATAAGTTACCTACAAAGGGACACCAATAAGATTAAATTCTGATTTCTCAGTAGGAA
>NW_006408524.1:8834325-8838326 GCF_000296735.1 Chrysochloris asiatica | reverse complement strand
AAAAAAAAAAAAAAAAAAAAGACTAAGGTGCACCTGACCCAAGCCATAGATTTAATTGCCTCATGTGCACGCGAAAGCTAGACAACAAATAAGGAAGACCGTAGAAGAATTGATGCATTTGAGTTACAGTGTGGGAGAAGAATATTAAAAGCACCATGGTTTGCTAGAAGAATAAACTAATTTGTGTTGGAAGAAGTACAGCTTGAATGCTTCTTAGAAGCCAGGATGGTGAGACTTTGTCTCTCATGCTTCAGACATGTTATCAGGAGTAACCAGTCCCTGGAGAAGGACATCATGTTTGGAAAAAGTGGATGGTCCGCAAAAAAGAGGAAGTTTTGAGATATTTTGGCAGGAACCTTGAACGCATAGACGAGGCAGTGTTTTGTTTTGTTGTGTATAGGGTCTCTATGAGTCATAACTGCCTCACTGCACCTAACAGTAAACAATTAACCAAATGAACACGATACCAGAAGAACTAGACAGTGTCTGGCTATACTGCCAACTGCCCTGTCTAGTATCACAACAGAGCATCCCAGACATAGTGGAAGAAAAATGTAGAACTAAAAATCAAATTCACAAAAATATCAGTCTTAATGTCTGACAGATACTAGAAGAACCCCTGAGACTTTCTGACCTGGAAATGAAGTCATTCCTGGAGACCAAACAATAGACAGGCCCATAAAATAAACACCAACACCTGACAGGAACCTGTTCCTTAGAATAATCAGTGATACGAGATCAAAAGAACAACATGTACCCAAAAGCAAAGATGAGAAGTCAGAAAGGAGTAGAAAATCCAGACAAAGGAAACAGGCAAACTAGTCTGAAAATGAGGAGAGTGCTGACAAGTTTTCATTATACATTTTTACTAGACAAAAAAACTATAATAAAAAATTAAGAAAGGAAAAGGAGGGGGATAAAGGAGTTCTGGCAGTGCAGTGGTTAAGCATTTTATTGTTAACTAAAAGATTGGTGGTTCTAATTCACTCAGTGGCTTCATGGGAAATAAAGCTGGCCATCCACTTCCGCTGTAAAGATTATAGCCAAGAACACCCTATGGGGCAGTTCTATTCTATCACATGAAGCCACTGCCTTAGGCTGGTTTTTTTGAGAAGCAACACTAGTGAAGTTTGTTGTTGTTGTTAGGTGCCATTGAGTCCGTACTGACTCACAGCAACCCTGTGCACAACAGAACGAAACACTGGCCGGCCCTGAGCCAACCTCACAATAGTTACTGCACCTAGGTCCATTGCTGCCACCACTGTGCCAATCCATCTCCTTGGGGATCTTCCTTTTTTCCTTCGACCCTCCACTTTACCAAACATGATATCCTTCTCCAGTGACTGGTCCTTCCTGATAATATGTCCGAAGTATGAGAGATGAAGTTTGGCCATCCTGGCCTCCAAGGAGCACTCTGGCTGTACTTCTAAGTGAAGCTTATGTATGTATATATAAGAGAGATTTATATAAAGGGAATGGCTCACTCAGTTGTAGAGACAGGCAGTCATTGTCAATTCCTGGTCAGTGTCAGATAAGATGACTGGTTGCTGATGACTACCAGGATCAACAGGTAAGATCAATAGAGAAGGCCACTGGTTCAAGTCCAAAGAACCAAAAGTTAGATGACAAACTGAATACAGGATCCAGTTTCAGCAGAAAGCAAGCAAGCTTTGCTCAAGTGTTCAATATATTGGAAGCAGGACACACCCATGAGGAAACTTCCTTTCATTGATTGGCTGCTTAAAGTAGATCTCATCATGAGGGGTTACTGTGTGTTAGTTGCCAATCCATTGAGAATCCTGACCTGTCAAGTTGACACCAAATCTTAACTATTACAGCCACCAAGAGTCCGAACCAACTACACAGCATCCACCAACAAGAACAACTTTTCATTTTATTAAACATTGTTATTGTAAATCTTTAAGGTCACATTGTTCCTCAGGTTCATACTTTCAATTAAACAGAGTTGACTTTACCATAAAATTAATGAAATCTCAAGTTCCAAGTTTCCTCTCCTGCTTAGGTCCCTTTTTGGGCCCTAGAACTAATTTTAAGGATCTCTGATAGCATAGTGGTTATGAGTTGGACTGCTAACCTCAAGGTCAGCAGTTCAAAACCACCAGCCATTCAACAGGAGAAAAATGTGGCTTTCTGCTCCCGTAAAGATTTAGAGTCTTGGAAGCCCTATGCAGGGTCGCTATGGGTCGGAACCAACTCCACGGCATACCACTACCACCACCAGAACTATTTTTTACATGTAATTTGGCATTCTTTTTCTTAAAGATGGCTACCCAATCTACATTAGCTTCAGTCCCCACAAACCTAGATTTGCATCTGCTTCTAAATCATATTTTCTTATAATCTATAAACTGGAATATTTTTAAACAGCAAGTTTTGTTTTTCTAATGAGAAACAGTAGCAGTAATTTTAAAACAGAGTTGCTGTTTGCATTAGGTCCTTTTTCGTGTGTCACAGACTAGAACCCATATGAGTTAGGTATCTCAAGGAAAAGAGAGTTTACAGTAAGGATACGTGTTTAGTGGAACTAGAGAATCATCCAGAACAAGTCTGTCCCATTCTCCTTTAGTGGCCACATGATCTCTCATCTGTGACCTGTCTACTTTTCTTGGGATTCCATCTGCTCTTTCCTTGTCTCCTTATGGCTTTGCATCTTCATGTTCTCACCTAATACATGGCCCCCTGTGAACCCTGACTTAGCTCTCCTAGCTAGTTGATCCATTCACTATTTACTCAAGAAGGAATATTGACGCATTTGAGGTTCAGTGGTAAAATGCTCACCTTCCATGAATGTATGAGACCCATGTTCAATTCCTGGCCAATATATCGCATGTGTAGCCAACACCCATTTATCAGTGGACGTTTATGTGATGCTGAACAGATTTCATTGAAGCTTCTAAACTAATAACAGACAAGAAAGAAAGGGTTGGTGATCTATTTCTGAAAATCAGCCAACGAAACATCACAATGGGATGGTCAGATTGTAAGCAATCATGGGGTAGCACAAAATCAGGTAGTATTTCATTCTGTGTATGGAGTCACCCTGAGTTGGAGTTAACTCTATAGCAGCTAGCCATAAAAGTAAAAAATGAGGAATCTGGTTGGCTTCACGCAGGTTTTCAAGGCAGGCCAGCCTGCTATGGGTCACCCTTGTCAAGTATACACTTAAAGCACAGCTGGTGATACATGCCTTAGCCAGCTGGGCCACAGAGTCTGAACACAGCCCTGATCACTTAGAAGGAACTTGGTTAGCAGCAAGTGCAGTGAACAAAATCGATTCTGATCATTCAAGCTTTGAATGTTTACCCCATATTTTAAATTAGATTTTAGCTCAATATTAACTTAAATGTTATATGGAAAACAAAAACAAAAATCAGAAAACAAACCCACTGCCCAGAGTTTCTTTTAATTGACAGAATCACTATGTAGGGTTTCTGAAACTATGTATCTTGACAGGGGCAGACAGCCTCATCTTTCTCCTGAGGAGCAACTGGTGGGTTTCAACTGCTGATCTCCCAGTTAGCAGCTCAACACCTAACCCACAACGTCACCAGGGCTTCAAAAAGTTTGTGGGGAAAATGGAATGAAAAGATAATGGAGTTTTTCCATGAACTTTTTGAAGTCTTCTCAGATTATGATTCTTTTTGAAGCACAACTTACAATTTTTTTTTAATGTATCACCTCACTTTTCACTGTTTCATTTAATTCTGAAGTACAAAGGAACCTTTTTCTATTTGGTGGTGGTGGTGGTGGTTATGTGCCGTGGAGTTGGTTCCAACTCATAGCTACCCTATCTATACAGGGTTTCTGAGGCTGCAAATCTTTCCAGGAACAGAAAGCCTCATCTTTCTCCCACAGAACAGCTGGTAGCTTCAAACTGCTGACCTTGCGGTTTGCAGCCTGATTCGTAACCATTACACTACCAGAACTGCTTTTTCCTATTGGTATCTTCTATTTCTAAAACCTGTTTCTTTTAGAACATA
>NW_006408524.1:8823356-8834225 GCF_000296735.1 Chrysochloris asiatica | reverse complement strand
TTTTATTTGGTGGTGGTGGTGGTGGTTATGTGCCGTGGAGTTGGTTCCAACTCATAGCGACCCTATCTATACAGGGTTTCTGAGGCTGCAAATCTTTCCAGGAACAGAAAGACTCATCTTTCTCCCACAGAACAGCTGGTAGCTTCAAACTGCTGACCTTGCGGTTTGCAGCCTGATTCGTAACCACTACACTACCAGAACTGCTTTTTCCTATTGGTATCTTCTATTTCTAAAACCTGTTTCTTTTAGAACATACTGATTGTCTAACTTCCAGCTTCTTTGTCAGTGGGAATTTGGTGCAAGTGAAGGATTTCAGAGAAAAATGTGCTATTCAGTTCTACCTAGGTGTCACTATGAAACAGTGGTGAGGACGAAAGAATCCATGGTTTGTGTAAATAGAAGCTTCATTAGGATTATCTTTAGCTGGGGAGGGATTTAAGTTTAATCTTGGTTTTTGTTTAAATTGCCTTTGAATCAGTTCCAACTCACCTGGTACATATAGGGTTTCTGAAGAGGGGCTGGTGGGTTTGAACTGCCACCACCTTGTGGTTCAAATCAACTTTACATTCTAGTGCTTATCCCACAGCGCCACATCAGGACTCTGATCTTGTCCTTTAGTTTATGAGAAAGATACAGAAACTCACTGAGAGTCAATTCCAGGGTATCTCCAGCTTCCTTTGTTTCTTTTTGGTAACACCTTAGGGTCTTCCCAATGCTCGGTGGACTGGACAACACCAATGCATTGTTTGTGATTGATGGCAAAACATCTCTCCTTTTTAATTCAGGCAGCAGAAGCCCCACATGGAATGCTGCTTAGACATTTAACCCTTCTGAATAGTTTTAGAAGAAAAGACAGGAGAGGGAAGCAATTGCACAGGAAAATGCATAGGTCTGGTTCTCTTTTCTTTTACAGCTGGTCTCAGGAAGTCTTCTCAGATATGATTTCCTTTTGGAAAGTCCAACAATAAATGCACTGGACTGCAAAGTCTGTTTGAACCACAAGGTCGGTGGGTCAGAACCGACTCAACGGCACTTAAACAGCAACAGACCCCACCTTTCCTGTGTAACCCTCTTAGACAATGATTTCCTAAGTGTGGTCCCCAGCCAGTAATATCAGTGTCACCTGGAGATTTTGTTATTGTTGTTGTTAAGTGCTGTTGAGTTGGTTCCAACCCTAGCAACCCTGTACAGGGTTTCCAAGGAGTGGCTAGTGAGATTGAACCGCCAACTTTGTGGTTCAAATCAACTTTGCAGCCCAGTGCATTAACCCACAGCACCACACCAGAACTCCATCTCACGGTATTAGGTGCCCTCAAGTCAGTCCCAACTCGTAATAACCCTGTGCACAACAGAATGAAATACTGCCTGGTCCCGAGCCATTCTCTCAAGCGTTAGTATGTTTGAGCCCACTGTTGCTGCCACTATGTCACCCATCTTCTTGGGGGTCTTCCTCTTTTTCACTGACCCTCCACTTTCCTAAGTATGATTTCCTTCTCCAGTGACTGGTCCCTCCTAACAAGTCCAAAGTCCGAGAGATGAAATTTCATCTTCCTCACCTCTAAGGAGCATTCTGGCTATGTTGTTGTTGTTGTTAAGTGCTGTCGAGTCGATTCTGACCCATAGTGACCCTGTATAGGGTTTCCAAGGAGCAGCTGGTGAGCTTGAACTACCAACCTTGCAGTTCAAATGACTTTGCAGTCTGACGCATTAGCCCACAGTGCCACACTTCTTCCAAAACAGTTTTGTTTGTTCTTTTGACGTCCATGCTACTTTCAATATTCTTCACCAACTCCATAATTGAAATGCATCGATTCTTCTGCAGTCTTCCTTATTCATTATCTAGATTTCACATGCGTATAGGATGATTGAAAATATCATGGCTTGGGTCAGGTGCACCTTAATCCTCAAAGTCACATATTTGCTCTTTAAAACTTTAAAGAGGTCTTATGGCAGATTTGCCTGATACAACATGTTTGACTTCTTGACTGCTGCCTCCATGAGCATTGATTGGAGATACAAGAAAAATGAAATCCTTCACACCTTCACTCTTTTCGCCGTTTATCATAATGATGTCTATTGGTCCACTTGTGAAGATTTTTTTTTTCTTTACATTGAATTGTAGTCCCTACTGAAGTCTGTATTCTTTCATCTTCATCAGTAAGTGCTTCAAGTCTTCTTCACTTTTGCTGATTTTTAATGAGCCTTCCTCCAATCCCAATGTCATGTTAGAATTTGCTAGAAATGCAAATTCTCAGGTCCTACCCCAGATACCCACCACTTGTCTGTCAGTTTGTCATACTGTGGTGGCTTGCAAGTTGCTGTGATTCTAGAAGTTATGTCAAGGGTATTTTAAATATCAGCAGGGTCACCCATGGTACACAGGTTCTATATGAGTTTTCAGACTAATCCAGACTAGGAAGGAGTGATGAACTACTTGTGAATATTTAGTCACTGAAAATCTTATGAAGAGCAGAGAAACACTGTCAGATGTAGTGCCAGAAAATGAGCCCCTCAGGTTGGAAGGCACTCAAAATGGGACTAAGGAAGAGCTGTCTACTCAAAGTACAGTTAACCGTGATGATGCGAATAGAGTGAAGCCCATGGGAGTAAAGCCAGCGGGACCTTCATTTGCTGATGGGGCACAACTCAAAATGAAGAGAAATAGCTGTAAACATCCATTCATAATCAGAACATGTAATGTACGAAGAATGAATCTAGGAAAATTAGAAATTGTCAAAAATGAAATGCAATGCATAAACATCGATATCTTAGGCATTAGTGAGCTGAAATGGACTGGTATTGGCCATTTTGAATCTGACAATCCCATGGTTTAGTATGCGGGGAATGACAAATTGAAGAGGAATGGTGTGCATTCATTGTCAAAAAGAGCATATACAGATCAGTCATGAGGTACAATGCTGTCTATGATAGAATAATATCCATGCGCCTACAAGGAAGACCAGTTGATATTATTCAAATTTATGCACCAATCACTAAAGCCAGTGAGGATGAAATAGAAGAATTCTATCAACTTATTCAATCTGAAATTGATTGAACATGCAATCAAGATGTATTGATCATTACTGGTGATTGGAATGCAAATAACCCCCATTCAAGCTGCTCTGGCTCTCCCTTAGTGCTTAGAGCCTCTGGGTTTTAAAACTTGCACCCACAATTGGCTGCTTCTGGGTGCTCAGTCCTAGGGCACCTGGTTGGGAATCTGAAGCCCCAAGGGAAGGAGCTGTGAGGCTACACCCAGCGACTCCCCACTGACACCGGACGTTCAGGGTGACTGGGTGTAGGGGCAACTACAAGCCCTGCCTGGGCAGTTCTGGGAGCTGAGCCCTCAGTGCTGCAAACTCGCTGTGGGCTCTGCCCTCAGGCACCCTTGTAAGCAAGCCCTGCCTCCCTTCCTCACAGATGTATATGCTGTCTGACCTTGCGGTTGGACTTTGTTGAACTGACATCATGTGGTGCATACTTGTACCATCTGGCCTTTTACACAAAAACGTTTGCCAGCCCCTGCTCTAGATAACCTTCCACCTCACTCTCACTTCATTCAAATCTCTGCTCAGATTTCGCAATATCAGAGAGGTCTTCCCTGACTGTCCCACCAAAATGGAACACACACCCCCATCTTGCTCTCCACACTCACAAGGCTTTATTTCTCTTTGTAGCACTAGCTTCAGTTGATGTTATGTATTTGTTTGTTCTCGGTTTCCGCTCATCAGAATCCAACTTCATGAGATGAAGGCATTTGTTTTGGTTTGTTACTTCAGTCAAGCGCCCCTTAGCGTCCATTTGGGCAATGTCCAACCACATACAAGCCGGTGGACCTATAAGGCTATGGTAGAGTTTAGAAATCCGGATCCCAGAAATCAGGACATAGTGAACACAACCACTTCCTGCATGCTACACATGAATCTCACGTCTCATATACAAAGTGACTCCTTTGCGAGGCACATAAAGAATGGTGGAACCCACTAGAGGGCACTTAACAACAACAACAACACAGCATGTATAAATAACTCATAACATACGTCTTGATAGTCACAATATACACCTATGTTTCTGGCTTATCTATGTACGGTACTTTCTATCATTATTTTAATGTGCACTCTCGGTTGTTGCTTAGTGCTGTGAATCGGTTCCGATTCATGGCGACCCTGTATAGGGTTACCAAGAAGAGGCTGGTAAGTTTGAATCGCCGACCTTGTGATTCAAACTGACTTTGTGATTCAAACTACAGTGCCACACCAGCACTCTATGAACTTCTCTACTTAGAATAAAAAGTTTACCACATACCAGTGGATATACTTCAATGTATAGGCAGCAGCATCCAATCTCATGTTCTGAGTGTCTCTTGAATATTATAGCATTAGCTTTCTGTTTAATTTTCTTTCAATAATATTAGCTAAGTGTATGTTGTTGTTGTTGTTGTTGTTGTAAGGTGCCATTGAGTCAGTACCGACCCATAGCGACCTTATGCACAGCAGAACAAAACACTGCCCGATCCTGGGCCAACCTCACTACTGTTGCCATGCTTGAGTCCATCGATGCTGCCACTTGGCTAATCCATCTCGTTGGGGGTCTTCTTCTTTTTCCCGGACCCTCCACCTTACCAAACATGATACCCTTCTCCAGCTACTGGTCCCTCCTGACAATATGTCTGAAGTAATGGTTCCCAAGTAGAGCAAAACTAGTGTAAGAGACAAAGAAGAAACAAAAGTTTATTAAACATCTGAAGGTGGAAAATCAATACTATTTCTTGCAGTTTAGGCATGTCTAGGTGTGGCACTGTGGGTTAATGTGCTGGATTGCAAAGTCAGTTTAAATTGTAAGGTTGGCAGTTCAAGGTCCCCAGCTGCTCCTCGGAAACCTTACACAGGTCGCTGTGAGTTGGAATCGACTCCACAGCACTTAACAACAATAACAACTTGCTAAGTATATAATACGGTGTTTGTAATATCCCATTTTTGTGGAAGCTAAGCAACACATGCCTGTTGCTATTGTCAGTTGGCCCTGATTCATAGTAACTCCATGAACAACAGAATGAAATGCTACTTGGTCCTGTGCCATCCCCATGATTGGAAAGGGACTGTTGTGATTCATTGGGTTTTCATTGACTGTTTTGGAAATAGATCACCAAGCCTTTCTTCCTAGTCTATTTTAATCTAGAAGTTTTCCTGAAGCCTGTTCAACATCATAGCAACCTACAAGGCTCCACTAGACAGACAGATGATTAGTATATGAATTGCACTGGCCAGGAATTGAACTGGGATCTTTTGCATGGAGGTAAGAATTCGAGCATTGAACCACCAATGCTGACTACACGCTTTAAGACTCTCAATAAATATTTAAATGAATGAATGGTCTCCAATTAGAATCCTTCTAAGACCTTTCCTGGTAGTTAAATTATCATACTTTTGTTTGGGGAGGGAAAAGGCATCAATTAAATGTAGTTCTTAGATGAGTTACAATGACATAGAGAAAATAGGAACTATTGTTTGCCTTTTACTAATAATAAAGATTTTAAGTTTAAAAGTTTAGAGGCAAAATCTAAATTTGAAGGTCATTTATCAGAATCATTCATATAGTTTTTAATGAGAACATCCAGAGTTGCCAATTGGAATTCTAGAAACTGATTTTGACACCTGTTTCTTAAAAGGAGTATTTTGTCCCATTGTATTTTTGTTTTATTTCAATAAATTTTAAATCATTTAATTTTAATTTGATTTAAATTTTAAATCAACTTTATAGTCATATAATCTAGGCAAAAAAATGGGTTCCAAGACATAATTTCTGTTTACTTTGGGATGAAAGTAAAAGTAGCTGGCATCACTTAAGAATTTCCAATATTTCCAAGAACCTCTCATGATCTCTGAACTCAAAGTCAGAACAACTGTTCTTACAGAAATAATTTGTCTGCCTTCCCGCATTTTCTTTTATGAAGCTTGTGTGCATAGTTGTCTGCACACAGTTTTTTTAAAGAAATGGGCTCAGGTTTACCTTGTGCTGAGTAATCAGAGCATGTTCACCAGGATCCATCTGAAAGCACTGACTTTTATTACTGTATCAGAGAAGTTTGTATGAATGGCTTATATCTGGAAAATCTGAACTATGATTTTACAAAATTATGGTTGTTCTCTCAGGGAGACCAGTCTGGGGAGAATTATGACCTTTGTATTAAATCCTGAAGGTTTCATTTTGGATATCATGGTATAAGTGGCTTGGCTAGGGTCACACAGGTAGATCAGAACTTCTGTCCTGTCTCTGTTTCCAGGGGCTCAATCCACCACACCTTTCCACATCCTTCAATGTGTGCCTTCAATCCTTCCCTGCTTATTCTCACTTAAAACTCACGTGAGGGGAAGATGAAGGCAGGCAGTCACTGGGTTTCCCTCGCTTAATATTTGTTTGGTTATTGATTAAGAATAGAGAGAGACTGATTTAAATGAGATTTTATTTTTAAGAGCTTCTGGTCTCTACTAAGTACAAAATTATGGAAAATAAAAGGAGCGTATTCCTTTATCAAGGAATGGCAGGAATTTTGAGGGTTAATTGATCAGGCAATAAAATGTGTGTGCTTCAAAGTCCAATCGGCATATAGATTTAGAAACTGCTTTCTCAAATACTTTTTTGGATCTAAAACAAGAAATTCATTTGTCCTGATACAGATATAGCAGAGAATATTAATGCTCCTGTACTTAAACTAATTTCACCAGAAGATTGTGCTAAGAAGCAGGAAACTATGCCTGACCAAAGATCTGTTATGAGGGCAATCAGTTAGATACTTTATAACCAGGAAAAAAACCAAGCTTGAGAACAATTGTGAAGCAATGACAAATCCCCACCGTACACCGAGAGCCCTCCAGTTCCTCTGACAGATGGAAGCTGCTATTTGCAAAGGCATAAAACCAAACATTCTAACAATGGGATCTGTTAAGATTGTGTTTTGAGCAATTGAGAGATAAAAATAACATCTAAGTTCTTTTAGAAGAATCAAAATTTCAGAAAACTGATTTGTCTTCGTCTCTTTGTGCTGCTGTAACACCGATACCACACGTGTGTGGCTTTAAAGAAGAAAAATTATTTTTTCACAGTTCTGGAGGCTAAAATGTAAATCAGGATCTCAACTGTATCTTTCCTTGTAGCTAGTCCCAGGCGTTCCTAGGCTCCCTGGCTTATAGATGATCCTCACATGGTATCTGTCTTCTCCCTATGTATTAATCCGTTGTTTTATAACTCTAAAGTGATTAAATTTAGAACCCACCCTACTTGGGTGTGATATAATTAAGACAAAAGAGAACGTTTCATTTCTAAACAGGATTATATTCACAGGAATGTTAATGTAAGGAGCCATTGAATTCATTTCATTTTATAATTACTGTATAGGACAGAGTAGAAGTGTCCCCATAAAGTTTCCTAGGCTGTAATCTTTATGGGAGCAGCTCACCGGGTCTTTTCTCCCATAGAGCAGAAGGTGGATGCAAAACACTGACCTTCTGGATAGCAATTGAGTGCTTATCCACTGTGCTATCAGGGCTCCTAAAGCAGTGATTGGGATTCCAAGATGTATTTTAGGGAAGCACAATTTAATCCAGACCACTCTGGTTAGGAACAAGTGAGCAAGGTTTAAATTTACTTCATTTATTTGAGCAACAATTAGTCAAAATATTTCAAGTGTCTTCCTTATCTCTTAATGCTGAAATGTATAAAATTTCCTGCTACCTTGAACTGTTGTGAGAATTAAATTAAAAACAAGAAGAAAAAAAAAGAAAAAGTACCAACGTTTCTCTATTAACAAAAGTTTTCTAAGTGAAAGAGACTTAAATTTACAGCATGAAAAAGAAAATTAGGGTGGAGTCTTGAAGTCTAACCTATGCGTTAGTTTTGACACAACTGTGTTTTGACAAGGATAGCAGGCATTAGTTGTTTGGGTGCATTATAATTTTACTTTAATTATTTCATAGTTATTAAGATAAAGCTTATGTTTTTCAGTAATGATACACAACTGCAAGTCAGTTTTATAGCTTTTCTTCAATTTCTTAAAATAGTGTTTCTCTAACTTTGAACACTCTGAGTTACTGAAGTATATAGTTGGAAGAGCCGTTTAAGAAGTTTTGCACTAGAAATCCTCTAAAGACCCTCAGACTCAACAATCTGGTAACTATCATTTCTGATGTGACTTTAATTGATTCCTAAAAAGGTTCTTAGGAAAATAGTGAAAAATAAGGGGTAGGCATGTATATGGTGGAAGGGAAGTCCTTGAGGACCTCAATAGGCCTTTCCTAGTTGCCATCAAGTTGATGCTGATTTATGGGAGTCCCACATGTGCCTCAGAGTAGAAGTGTCCTCCACTGTGTTTTCAGTGGTTGGTTTTTTTTCAGAAATAGATCACCAGGTAAGTCTTCCAAAGTACATCTGAGTGGATTTGAACAGCCAATCTTTTTTTAGAAGCCAAATACTTAACCATTTGTGACATCCAAGGGCTCACACATAGTAGACAGTTGGTAGATATTTGTTGAATGAATGAGGGAAGGGTAGGTAAACAAACACCATGTTTAGTTATAACCAGCTTCTCTGAGTGTATTTGTGGCTCATTCCACCAGAACAGAGGTCTTTTTTTTTTCTTAACAAAAAAAGAGACTTATTTGTTTATTTTTATTATATTTGGGTGAGGTTTAGAGAGTAAATTAGTTTTCCATTCAACAACGTATCCAGGTTTTATGGTTTTATTTCATGATATCAGTTACAATCCTCTCTGTCACAGCACTCTTAACACTTCCTCCCTTCATTCCCCATTTCCATTCATCCTTCTCTCCTGCCCCTTTATGCCTTCTGAGCTTTGTTTTGGGGCAAATGCTGCCCTTTGGTCTCAGATAATTGATTGCATTGAGGAGTATGTTCCTCCCTGGTGTTATTATTCACTTTATAGGCTTGTGTTTGGCTGAAAGTTGATCTTTGTGGGTGGATTCAGTTCCAGACTGAAAGGGTGCCTAAAGGCCACAATCTTGAAGGCTCCACTACTTTCTCTCAGAGTAGTAAGTCTGGCCTTTTATATGTTTTTAAATTTTCATTCTACATTTTTATTTCTCCTTTTCTGTCCAGGATTTTCTATTGTGACCTTCATCAGAGTAATTGGTAGTGATAGCCAGGCACCATCTAATTATTCTGGTCTCCAAGTGTTTGAGGCTGTGGTTTGTGTGATCCTTTGAACTAATTGTTTTCTTGAGTCTTTGATTTTCTTCACTGTGCTTTGTTCCAGATGAGGAAAGACCAATGACTGTATCTTAGATAGCCACTCACAAGTTTTTAAGACCTCAGTTACTACTCACCAATGTAGGATGTAAAGAATTGCTTTCAAAACAGTGAATTTTCATACAACACACACAAGGGAACTTGGTTTCTGCTCTAACAGGCTGGTGTGAGTATGTGGCTGAAGGATGGGTATAGAGCTGACTAAAAAGGTTTAAGAGTCTAGGAGCATTTGAGGACAAGAAATCAATTTGTAAGTTAAATTACCAACGGAAATAAAATAGCTGGCCAAAAATCACAATCTTTTTGCTCTTAAGGTATAGAAATGCTTTTGTTTGCTTGTTGTTTTTGCTACGTTATGTTGAGTTCTGATTCTGACTTATAGCAACCCCATGCACCACAGAACAAAACACGGCACAGTATTTTGTCGTCTTCAGAATTGTTGTAATTTGAGTCCATTGTTGCAGCCACTGTATTAATCCAGCTCATTGAGGGTCTTCCTCTTTTTTACCAGTCCTCTTTTACCAAGCATGAGATCCTTCTCCAGGACTGGTCTCACCTGATAACATGTCCAAAGTACCTGAGACAAAGTCTTCCCATTTTTGCTTCTAAGGAGAATTCTCATTGTACTTCTTCCAGGACAGATTAATTAGTTCTTCTGGAACTTCATGATACATGCATCACTCTTTGCCAACACTAATTCTTCTTAAGTCTTCCTTAGTTGTTGTCCATCTTTCACATGTATATGAAGTAATTGGCAATACCAAGGCTTAGGTCAAGCACACCTTAGTCTTCAAAGTGACATCTTTGATTTTTAACATTTTAAAGAGATTTTCTGCAGCAAATCTGTTCAATGTAATACATCATTTGATGGCTTGACTACTGCTTCCATGGTGTTAATTGTGGTGGATCCAAGCAAAAAGAAATTCTTGATAACCTCAATCTTTTCTATATTTTGTATGATTACTGGTCCAATTTTTGTTTTCTTAATTCTGAGGTGTAATCCATTTTGAAAGCTATAATCTTTTATCTTTATCAGTAGGTGTTTTAAGTCCTCTTCACTTTCAGCAAGCAAGGTTGTGTCGTCTGCATAGTTCACATTGCTAGTAAGTCTTCCACTTATAGTCCTTATATATTCTCCTCATATAGCCCCATTTCTCAGATTATCTGCTCAGCATTCAGACTGAGTAAGTATGATGAAAGGATGCAACACACAAATCTTTCCCAATTTTAAACCACACAGTACCTCTAAGTTCTATTCAAAACACGCCTCCTTGGTCTATGTACAGGTTCTGTGTTAGCACAATTCAGTGTTCTGAAGTTCTCATTCTTCAAAATGCTATTCATGATTTGTTATGATCCACACTCTTGTATGCATTTGCATAGTCAATAAAACACAGACAAACATCTTTCTATCATTCTCTGCATTTAGCCAAGATCCATCTAACATCAACAATGATATCCCTTGATCCACATTCTTTTCTGAATGTCGATTTCTCTATCAGTGTATTGCTGCAACTGTTTTTTAATTATATTCAGTAAAATTTTACTTGTGTGTGATATTAGTGATGCTCTTGGATAATTTCTGCATTTTATTGGATTACGTTTTTT
>NW_006408524.1:8816416-8819071 GCF_000296735.1 Chrysochloris asiatica | reverse complement strand
CTATCTAGGGTTTCTGAGGAGCAACTAGTGAGTTGGAAGCACTGACCTTGTGGTTCAAACTGACCTTGCAGTCCAGTGCTTGCCACACCAGGATTCCTACAGTAACATGTTGCTGTTAAGTGTTGTCGAGTCAGTTCTGACTCATAGCAAACCCATATAGGGTTTTCGAGGAGCGGCTGGTAACTTTGAACCACTGACTTAGCAGTTCAAACCAACCTTGAGGTTGAGTGCTTATCCTATAGCACCACAACAGGATTCCTACAGTAACATACAACCACCAAAACCTCAGTGGCTGAAGTTTATTTCTCACTTTTACTACTTGTTGGAGCTGGATTAGCAGGAATTTTGCTTGTTGCTACCGCTCAGGACCCTGACTGACAGTGACTTCATCTTCAAGACATACTGCCTCCACTCTTCTGTTCAGCTCCTTTACTTCATCGTTTCTTCCATTTGCGTTAGCTACTTCACACTCAAGGCAAACTTCTTCTTTCTTTCCTGCCTTTTTCGTGACCTTTTGGTTTCTCCATGGATGACAGCTTTGATGTCATCCCACACTGGGAAGGGAGATATGGTGAAATGTGCCAGATCAAATTTCATTGACCCAAATAACTTACATATCATATTCTACAGGGGATCCTATTCACAGCAACCCCATGCAAAATAGGATTAGACCATTGTGATCCGTAGTGTTTTAATTGACTAGTTTTTGGAAGTAGATTGCCAGATCTTTCTTCCTAACCCATCTTAGTCTGGAAATCTGCTCAGCATCATACAAGATGTAAGCATTTACTGACAGATGGTTGGTGTCTGTACATGAAGGCAAGGATTCTGCCATCCAACCACCATTGCCATCTGCCTAAAAGTACACATATTTAGTGAACAGCATGTCACGATTTAATGATGACTGTATATGCTCATTATGGAAAATGAATGGAATTAGAATTACAAAAGTGAAGACTGAAGACCTGTATTGGTTCTTCAACTACATATATGCAATTTCTGTTACAAGTTATGATTGTATATAATTGTTAGCTGTTTAAAAGTCAATGCACAACAGGGATCTCTGATACAGGGAGCGAGGCATAATCTAATGAGGGGAAATAATACTAAGATGCTTGACTTTCTTATGTATATTGGTTTCCTTTGCCTACTATTGTAAAATAGACACTTAACTGGGATAGAAAGAAATGTTAGGAAACATAATTACAGAAAGTTTGCAAGCCCATCTTCAGCCTATAACTGACTGGAATACCTAAAAAAGGTTCTACAACTTGCCCAGAGGAATAGGCCTCTTGCGGAGCCTTTGCAGTGTATAGGACCTTAGGTGGAATCCTGAGCCCCAATCCAGAACTTTATGAAATGGGACATTACCACGAAATGACAAGCAGACCAGCCTGGAACAGCGAAAGCAACAGAAGATAAATGTTCAAAAAAGATCAGTAGGAAAAACCCAAAACAAAAATGGCAGTATGGCTACTACAAGAATAAGCAAGTTGTTCACTGGGAAACCATCAAGGCAAGCAATCAAGTTCCTTCAGATCAAACCCCGCCTCTAAGACTGAAACTCAAAGGGAACACATAAGTATGCATGTAAGTTTGCTGGTGACCACATTGGTCTACTAGTGAGTGGAAGAGGGAGAAAGGCAGCAATGAAGAAATAGACTGAGTTCAACCACATTCCATAGACTCCCGCTTACCTGAATATGAGAGAGAGAAGAAGAAGGGCTGGTTGGTCCAAAGTGTGGTGATATCTGGGGACACCTGAGCCCATGGACAAGGACATAGTCATAGAGGGCTAGAGCTGAAAATGAAGCAGCTAGCTGATGTGAAGTGAGGGAAGACATACAAGAATGCTCAAACTTGAAGATAGTACCCATTTGACCTAGCATTGATGGCTTAACAATCAGAACTTGACTAGAGGAAGATTTTTTAAAATTTTTTTGATAAAGCAAACGAAGGTAAATTGCTATAATTTGATGAACTTGACATATACTCATGGAGGTAGTAACTCAAAATACCAACAGAGAGGGAAGGAGTCTTCACATCAAGTATCAGTGCTATCCCCTCTGTACACAGGGTAGATAGGGATGGGCAAATTAGACATTTGGCTACCTAAAATGAGGGGGTGATAAAGGCATGAAGTGACTGGCTTACAAGGTTCAAGACAGAGTTTAGTTTAAGAGTGTGTGTGTGAAGATAGAGTCCCCACTGAATAGTTTTCATCTTGTCTAGGTGGGTCTGGTAAAAAGATATGGGGATAAGACTCTTAGGATTCAATAGTGAAAAATTGTTATCATGACTAATTGCAACTGTCACAGTTGTAAAGGAAGACGTTTTAAAACAAAAACAGGGGAGTAGTTAATCTTACAGTCCATAAAGAGGGCACCGTAGGACCATCAAGGGAGAAGAGCACAAGCAGAATGTGGGACCTTATCGAGAAAAGCAGCAACACCAGAGATGGAGGCAGAGATGGGGACATGGAGAGAGGGAGCAGCTGAGGACTCTAGACTCATGGAAAGAGAGGGACCAGGAGAGGGACTCATGGAAAGAGATGGACTCATGGAAATATTTGGTGACCAGGAGGCAGACTTGCAGAATGTGCCCTTTGGTGGTTTAAATTATTATATATGCCTGAGTGTTTAAAAGAAAAAAAAA
>NW_006408524.1:8814115-8815361 GCF_000296735.1 Chrysochloris asiatica | reverse complement strand
CTGTTAACAGGGATGGGATAATAATCAATGTAATGAAACAAGCTATATGAATGGTTGAATGTGAAGCTGATGATGTGCCCTGTAAACTTTCACTCAACCCAAAATAAAAACATTTAATTAAAAAAAAAAATTACTGCTACATCTGAGCCCCATTGTTGCTGCCACTGTGCCAATCCATCTCGTTGGGGGTCTCCCTCTTTTTCGCTATCCCTCCACTTTACCAAATGTGATGTCCTTCCCCAGGAATAATTTGAAGTGAGAAAATTACAGAAATTTAGAATTGGAAAAAAATGCAAAGATCAGCTGGTCCAAGCACTTAATATTAAAGAAATGGTAGAAAGAAAGAAAAAAGTCTGTGATTTAATCTACCTGCTTAAACAATTTTCCCACTAGAAAGTCACAGAACTTGAACTTTAGTCTTTTGACTTCAAATTTTCTTTTCTTTATATGCTTCCAATTTGAAAACAGTGTTGGATTCTCTGTACAGCTTTCTGTTTTGTCCCGTTTCCTGTTCCTCATTTGTTTTTGCACTCTTAAACCTTCCTTGTGATTGGAGCAATAACCATCAGTTGTTATGGTGGTGGTTATGTGCCGTGGAGTCGGTTCCAACCCATAGTGACCCTGTACAGGGTTTCCCAGGCTGTAAATCTTTATGGGAGCAGAAAGCCTCATATTTCTCCCACAGAACAACTGGTAGTTGTTGTGCCAATCTAGCTCATAGAGGGTCTTTCTTGTCCTCTCTGAACCTCTACTTCATCAGACACCATGTCTCTAGCAATTGTTCTTTTTGATGAGTATTCAAACAAGTGAGCTAGACAATGTTCTGTTGGGATCCATATGATTTTCATTGGTTAATTTCAGAAATAGACAGTCAGGTCTTTTTTCCTATTCTACTCAGTCTGAAACCAATACACTATTATAAACACCAGTGACATAGTTTCCAGCAGCATAACAACGTGCAAACTAACACAGTACAACAAACTGGCAGGTGAGTATACTATGTGATTTCTACCTGCCTTGTTGTTGTTGTTAGGTGCCATCAAGTTAGTACCGACTCATACCAACCCTATGCACAGCAGAATGAAACTCTGCCCGATCCTGGGCCAACCTCACTACTGTTGCCACGCTTGAGTCCATCAATGCTGCCACGTGACCAATCCATCTTGTTTGGGCTCTTCCTCTTTTTCTCTGACCCTCCACCTAACCAAACATGATATCCTTCTCTAGCGACTGGTGCCTCCTGACA
>NW_006408524.1:8788001-8802850 GCF_000296735.1 Chrysochloris asiatica | reverse complement strand
AAAAAAAAAAAAAAAGCAGGATAGAGGATAAAACCCAAACCAAGCCAACTGCCATCGAGTCAATTCTGACTCAAAGTTTATGTACAGAACTGAGTAGAACTTTTTAGGATTTCCAAGATACATAAGCAGACAGCCTCCTCTTTCTCCCCAAAAGCAACTGGTGTGTTTGAACCACTGACCTTGTGGTTAGCAGTCCAATGCTTAACATTCTGAGCCACCACGGTGCTGTTGGGGGGGTATATGAAAGAAATTTAACAAAATGTTGCTAGTTTTTGAAGTTGGATGATTGTTAAGTTCTGTTGAGTGGGTTCTGACTCATAGCCACCGTATATTCTGAGCATTGGCTTTGAACCACTGACCTTGCTGTTAGTAATCCAGGGCTTATTCTACAGTGCCACACCAGGACTGCATCATTACATCTACTATACTGTTTACTATTGATTGCCACAGTGGCCTACGTCCAGAGTTACTGTTGTTGTTTTAATATTCAAACAATTGGAGGCAGTATAATACAGGCGAGTGATTGTCAAACTGTCACATGTAGCAGAATTGCCTATTGGATTTTTAAAAGTACAGACTGTTGGTCACCATCCCCAAAGCTTTTTATTCAGAAGGTTTGGTGTGAGATGAGAATTTGTATGGCTGTCAAATTTCCAGGTAACACTAATGCTGCTGATCTGGGGGCCACATTCTGAGAGCTACTTGCCTTGTGGTCAAGAGCAAAGGTTTCTAGACCAAACCACCTGGCTTGGACTCCCAGTTTACCATTTATTTATTTGCGGTTTGACCTTGGGCACATTGCTCAGTATTCCCATGCCTTTATTTCTTTCTATGTAAGATCTAGCTAAAGAAAGTCCAAATAGAGAGCAAGGCATGGGGATACTGAGTAATGTGCTCAAGGTCACACAGAAAATAGGTAGGGAATGGAGTTCTGGTGTGGCATAGGATAAGCGCTGAACCACAGTCGGTTTGCACCTCAAGGTCAGTGGTTCAAACTCAGCAGCTGCTCCTCAGAAACCCTACACCAGGTGGCTATGAGTTGGAACAAACTCAACGGCATTTACTAACAATAAGAAGAAGATAGGGATAGTAGTGGTACCTACTTTGGCTTCAAGGAGGATTCAAGGAGCCCTGGTGGCATAGTGGTTTAAGCACTGGGCTGCTAACCACAAGGTTGGCAGTTCAAACCCAGCAGTCACTCCTTTGGAGAAGGATGAGTCTGTCTGATCCCATAAAGATTTACAGTCTCAGAAACCACAAGGAGCAATTCTACCCTATGCTTTAGGGTCACTATGAGTCGTTATCAACATGATGGCAGTAGTTTTTTTTAGTGAGGATTAGATAAATTAATCTACGTAAAGTGGAACAGTGGCCCAGATAAATACTCAACAAATGTTTGCTCATGTTTTAATTCAGTTTGTTTTGTTTTTATGAGTAAGTGATTATGTAGCAACACATATTAGAAAACATTTCATATCTGTAGATCTTTCACACTTAAAACAGATGGATCTAAAGAAACTGAAGTCTTTGATTTCATTTTCTCAGTAATTAGCTGTGAAACCTTATATCCTTTAAGATTTGCCTCATAGTATTTTTCTATGATAATCTAGGCGCTTGCAAATACCAAGCAAATGCATTAGAAGAAAATGTATTTTGGTAGAAACATAACAACTACAAGCTCTTTTACAAAATACAATTTTATTGGAGAGGCTTGTTGTGATTAGTTGCCAAAGTCCAGTTTATGGCCAAGTTTACATTTAATGTCATAACTGTCCAGCAGGTGGCAGCACTCCAAGGAAATTTTGCAGAGTATGCTCTGAGGGAAGTCCTGATGTGGCTCAGCTAGACTGTAAGGCCAATTTGAACTGCAAAGTCGGCGGTTCAAGCTCACCAGCCGCTCCTCATAGTGTAGCTATGAGTTCACACCTACTCAGTGGCACTTAACAATAACATTACTCTGAGGGGAGTCCTGGTGTGGCATTGTAGGATAAGCACTGGACTACTAACTATGAAATCAGTTGTTTAAACCCACCAGAAGCTCCTTGGAAACCCTATACAGGGTTGCTATGAGTTGGAATTGACTCAGCAGCACTTAACAACAACAGCATTGCTCTGAGGAGCTCTGGTGGTGTTAAGCTAACTGCACAAGGTAGTGATTGGAACTTACCAGCTGCTCCCTGAGAGAAGGCTGCGTCAGTTACTTCGGTAAAGATTACAGCCTAGGAGGTCCTACGGCGCAGTTCTACTCAGTCCTATTGGTTCGCTGTGAGTTAGAATTGACTTGATAGCAGCAGAGGTTTTTGGTGTTTTGTTGTTGTTGATGATGTTTCTGTTTTATTGCTCTCAGCCTCTTCCTTTACTCTCATCCCAGGCCCCCACAGGGCTGCATTGAACTCCATTCCCTGAATCTCAGCCTCCTCTTTTCCCTTATTTAGACTTTAGGTCATCAACTACATGGACCCAGTTCCCTTCCTGTGCAAACCTTACAGTCACTCCATAGGTGAGAAAAAGTGGGGTTTTACCTTGGCCACAACACTAACCTGAAATATGACTCTAGCAGGTCACTATAGCCCCTCTTAGCCTCACTTAGTTACAGTGGGAAAGAGGTCTTCTGAAGCCACTCAACCCTGCAGTGTGGAATTCCATGTTCGGAACCAGAGAAAGAAGGAGTTGTTAGAGGCAGATAGCTGCAAGCGGGAGATGCTGGGGAAACTCAGCCTATTGGCTCTCTACCAGGAGTTCTGGCTGGGGGAATAAATACAGAACGTGCAATTCAGAGGCAGTGTGTGTCCCAGACAAAGTATACTGTGGAGCATCGTGTTTACATACATATAAGAAATATGAAACTTTATGTATTGCACTGGAGCTCTGATGTGGCACCATAGAATAAGCACTGGACCAAAAGTTCATTTTGAACCATAAGGTTGGTAGTTCAAACTCACCAGCCACTCATCGGAAACCTTACACAGGTTCCCTATGAGTCAGACCTACGCAACCGGCACTTAACAACAACCATGCATTATACTAAACAAACAAGAATTTATTTGTAAACTCAGTGGAAAGTCACATGAATTTTTAACATAAAATTGATAATGTCAAAGAAATTGGATGCCTCAGAAGGCATCTTTAAGGGGTATATGTTCTCTCTTTCTTGCCTTTAAGGTTACTTTGATGGAGACTGGTGGCACTCTGTGGTAGGTGTTGGTTAGGGTGCTAACCAAAAGGTTGGCAGTTCAAATCCACCAGTTATTCCATGGAGAAGGGTGAGGCTGTCTGTTCCAGTAAAGACTCCATTTACAGTCTCAGACATCCTCTATAGGGTCACTATGGGTTGGAATCAACTTGATGGCAACTGTTTGTGTGTTGGGGGTGTCACTTTGGGCAACTATTTTGTTTAATTTAAGTCAATCGGTTGTGTTCAATAGAATTCTTTTTGGGTTTTGAGGGTAGCATGGACTGCCAGAGAACAGACAAGTCTGTCTTCAAGGAAGTACAGCCAGATGCTCCTTGGAAGTGAGGATGGTGAGATTTTATTTCTCAGTCATTGGACTTGAGGAAGGATGTCCTTGGAAAAGGACATCATGCTTAGTAAAGTGGAGGGTCAATGAAAAAGAGGAAGACCTCCAATGATATAGAATGACACAGTGGCAACAACAATGGGCTCAAATTTAGCAACCGTGAGGATGGGACAGGGTAGTGTTTCTTTCTGCAGGGCATGGGGTTGCTGAGTCAAAACGGACTCAAGGCATCTAACAATAACATGCTCTGGCGTCCTCTGGTGAATGCTCTCCAGTATAGCATCACTCCCCTTGGTTTCAATCTCTTACACGAATAATCAAGCTTTTGTCTTTTGAGAGTTACATGTTACCCTTCCTTCTGGATTCATATTACTTTTACAGTTAATTCTGGTACCCCAAATAGAGGTTATAAGATTCCACAGCGATAATATTTACTTCAAGCAATGTCAGAGAAAATACCAATTAAAAAACTGTTAAGCAGGTTAAGGCTTAGTGTTATCTTTCATTTGATAGGAAAACAACATACTTTAGGAGAGATACACATCGGTGGAGGAAGTGTCAGCCAGAAATCTCACATTTTCTGTGATTGTTGTCCAGGTAATTGGCTTCCTAGATTTTCCTACTCTTTCCTTACCTCATGTCTTTTTGGCTCAGACAGCCTGATTAGGTTTCTGCTTTGGTTTCTTGAGATCCCTTGTTCTTTGCAGGCTGATCCTCTTGGGGCCCTGATGAGTAAGTGCCTAGATTTTTTCCTTGGAAAAGGTACTAGAAATATTAATATTTCTTGAAGTGTGGTCCAGGGCCCACCTGTATCAAAATCTCTTGAGATACTTATTACATTCATACTTCTAGAGTCCTGGACTTGTTGAATTTGAATTCTGAGAGTAGAAATGAGGATTGTGGTGGTTTGGTTTTTTTAAAAATTTGTTTCAGAATTCATTTTTTTTTTTCTGGTTAAACTCGTATGTTTTCCTATTCCTTCAATGCTTATTGTTCTGCATTCTTAAACATGATGAAAAAAAGGAAAATACAATAAAAGCATCTGTTCTATTCCAGCAAATGACCGCAATCACTTAGTAAGTTAACATTTGTTTCAAACAGTAATATTTTCACCTATTTTAGTTGCAATAATTATTCTGTAATTAATCATTGCAGAAATAGAAAGATATTCTTTTCAATACATTTGATTCTATCTTGAAGATGTCAGCAGTGAGACAGAAATGAACAGTTGTTGCAGGTGTGGCATTGTGGGTTAATGCGCTAGACTGCAAAGTCAGTTTGAACCATAAGATCAGTGGTTCAAGCTCACCAACCACTCCTCAGATACCCTATAATCCTATACAGGGTCGCTGTGGATCGGAACTGACTGGATGGCACTTAACAACTGACTGTAAATATTCACTGACCCTAATATGTAAGCAGATACACTAAACCTGGCATTGTTTGGAAAGAAAAAATATTTAATATGTTACTTGATTATAAAAGAAAGTTACATAAAATTTAAGGTTGGATCTCTAGATTTCATAGACAAAATTATATTGGATCCAACTTTTTATATTCCACACTACTCCTTAAACCTTTTTCTAAGGGAAATAAAAAGCCTTTAGATTTCATTTACATTGAACAGAACTTATGAGCTACATGTACAATCCATAGCAGTATAATATGTCTTTAAATTATTTTCCTAATGCTGTTTTTCATAGAACCATGTCTTCAGAACATGCAACCAATGCAATATATCATAGTAAAAGCCACAGTTATCACTTTGTGGAATCTGTCTTCATAATCAATTCACAAGGCCTGAAACTACATTAATCAGATTATGCATTTTTAACACTATTCCTAGATGATTGTTTGGCAAATCAAGATTTAGGAGCTGCTTTGTGTATTTGTCACTCATCTTCCCAAAATCATCTGTCCATATACAAAAGTAAGACAGGTACAAGTGCCTGCATTTCTACTGCCACTTCCCAAGAACTGCGTTTAGCCCTCTGGTAGCGTAGTGGTTAGGAATCAGGTTGCTGACCTCAGGTTCGGCAGTTCGAAACTACCAACTGTTCCGCAGGAAAAAGAAGAGGCTTTCTGCTCCCGTAAAGATCTGCAGCCTCAGAAACCCTCTGCAGGGTCACTATGAGTCGGAACCGAGTCCACGGCACATAACAACAACAACACCAGCCTGGGTACACAAGCATGAGCCTCCAGGCTCCTTCCAAGGAAGCAAGTCATGGCACGGCGTCCTCTCCCATCTCCTTCCTGGCCCCCCTTTTTGTTCCCACCAAGTTAGTGTTTTCTGAGGTTGTAGCAAGCCTCTCTGATGATCAACTTTAAGTAATGCCCCCAACATTAAAATATAAATGTCAAGGATTAAGAGATTGACTTTCTAAGATTACAGATGCATATGGAGCCTGGTATGTACATATTCCCAGAGTCATTTATATTTTGGCAGAATAAAAGTTGCCTAACAAACCAATGCTCTGTTGTGGTATGCTGATAGTTTTACCCGCCTGAGGCACCTGTTGTCTCTGTTTGAGTCTGTCTGTCCATCTTGCCGCATGTGGTAGGTAGGCACTCCACTCCATTGCATACCTGACATTACAGGAATAGCTTGAAATTAAGCATCTGCCCTTTCTGTTAGTAGAAACAGTGAGGTTATGGACCTGAAACATACTTTTCAGAGACTCGGTGTTGAAAAGACTATTACAGTCAAACTTCTCCCCCGGGGCAGGAATCCTTTCCCCAGTGCCCCTGACTGAGATGTCATTTTATTAGATATGACTTATGCTGCTATCTGCCCTGAAGTCTATTTTAAGGTATAATTTTTGTCTCAGTGCCCAGTGCTTCTTCACCAAGTAAAGCTTACAGAAAAGGCAGAAAACAAAGTGGCCTGTGAATTCACTAATGTTGCTGCTGCTGACTCTAGATTGTTATTGTCTTGTGCTGCCTAGTTATTTCTGACTCATAACAACCCTATATGACAGAGTAGAACTGCCCCGTGGGGTTTCCTAGGTTGTACACTTTTGGGGGGTAGATCGTCAGGTCTTTCCTCTCATGAAGCCGCTAGGTAGGTTTGAACCACCAGCCTTTCAGTTAGAGTGCTTAACTATTGTGCCATCAGGTTTTTGTCACTCTAGACTATTTTTATTGTTGTTGTTAAGTGCCATGGAGTCGTTTCTGACTCATAGCGACCCTAGACAGGGTTTCCGAGGCTGTAAATCTTTACGGGAGCAGAACACCTCATCTTTCTCCCGCAGAACAGCTGGTAGTTTCAAACTGCTGACCTTGCGGTTCACAGCCCGATTCGTAACCACTATGCTACCAGAGCTCCTTTTTATTTTTAGGAGCTGTCACGTCAGTCCCAACTCCTAGTAACCCTACGTCCAACCGAATGAAAGCATGACGCCCAGTCCAGCGCCATCCTATTGTTATTACATTTGAACGCATTGCTGCAGTCACTATGACAATTCATATCCTTCAGGGTCTTCCTATTTTTCATTGACCCTCTACTTTACCAAGCATAATGTCCTTCTCCAGGGACTGGTCCCACCTGATAACACATCCAAAGTATGTGTTATCTTTACATCCACTCTTCCAAGGAGCAATTTGACTGTACTTCTTCCTAGACATACTCAAACCTATTCACCATGAGTGCCACTGCCAGTATCTGAAATACCAGCGTCATAGCTTCCTGTATTATAGCAACATGCCAGCTACCATGGTACCTCGAACTGACAGATGAGTGGGGTAACTCTAGGTTGTTGGTATTGTAGTTGCTAAGTATTATAGTGTCAATTCTGACTCAGAGTGACCCTGTATAGGGTTTCCAAGGAATGGCTGATGAGTTTGAACTGCCGACGTTGAAGTTCATGCTGACCTTGAGGTTGAGTGCCTATCCTACAGTGCCACACCAGAACTCCAACTCTAGACTGTTGTGAAATGCCATCGAGTTGGTTCCAACTCATAGCGACCATGTAGGGTTTCTGAGGAGCAGCTGGTGGGTTTGAACTGCCAATCTTTTGGTTTGCAGTCCAGTGCTCATTCTACAGCACCACACCTGGAGTCCACCTCTCAATCAGCTCTGTCCAAAACCAATAGCATAGTCACTAGCCACACGTGCCTACTGAGTACTTGAAATGTGTGACAAGTATGAAATGTGCTGTACATGAATAATACAAACATCAGATTTTGAAGACTTACTACGAATTAAGAATGTAAAATATCTCATTAATAACTATATTGATTGCATGTGGCAAGCATCTGTCCATATATACCAAAGTAAGGCAGGTACAAGTTACGGAATTTCTAAATGATGAAGTCAATTTGATTTCAAAATAGAACAGACTATTTTAAACTTGAGAAGAAGCTAATAAACTTGAGGATAACCTAAAAAAAAAAAATGATACTATTTTGGATATATGGGATTAAATAAAATACATCATCTTGCTTATTTGTACTTTCTAAATGTGGCTAGGAGACAATTTTGAGTCCCTGGGTGGTGCAAAAGATGACCACTTGGCTATTAATGAACAGTCGGAGGTTGGACTCTACCCAGAATTACTACTTTCAAAGTATCAGCTATTGAAAACTGTGTAGTGGCCACTGAGGTGATTTGGGAAAAAGCCCAGGAGACTTTGGCAAGATGTCAGACCAGGTCCTCTACAACAAAGACATGAGAGACCAAATATAACAGATAGAGATAATAATCCTACAACCAACCCTGAGCTCCAGACGAAAGGATAAAGAAGTGAACTGAATACCATCTAGAAGAAGCTGAACAAAAGCGGTGAGAGAAAAAACAGACGAGGCAGGCGAATTGTTAGCTGGCCTGGCACAGCGTGGCCATTTTGAACATGTATCAGGTCGCTGTCCTGATCAAATACTGCTGACAAATGCCATTCTATTCACCCCAGACAGCACAAATAGCATTGAAACTCCCTGATAAGGAACTCAAAAGAATGATATTTAGATACTTTCAATGGCTTGAGAGAAAGATTGAGAAAGCTGAAGATGGAATCAAGAAAAACAGAAAAAAAAGCTTTAGAAGAATTCAGGAAAACACTAGCTACAAGAACAAACTGACAAAATAAATGAAAACTTAGAAGCAAATATTTATATTAAAATTTCAGAAATAAATTAATGTATTGAAAGGGCAAAGGAGTAAAACTGAATCAATGGAAGGCCAAATTAGTGAGTTTGAAGACAAGTCTCTCAATATTAATCTATAGAGGAACTATCAGAAAAAAAGAACAAAAAAAACAAATGAAGAAAGTCTAAGAATTATGTGGGACACCATCAAGAGAAATAATTTACATGTGACCTGAACAGCATGAGACCAGGAAAAACAGAAAATTTCTGAAAAGTTAAAAGAAAGTTTAACTAATATCATGAAAGATGAGAAGATATGCATTCAAGAAACTGAAAAAAAACACACAAAAAAACAAATAGGGTAGACCCCCAAAAGAAAATCACCAAGACATATCAATGGCAATGAAAGAATCCTGAAAACAACTTAGGGAAAACAAAAAGTTGCCTACAAAACAGAAACCATGAAGGCAAAAGCAATGGAATGACATATATGAAACACTTAAAGAAAAAAAAAAATGCCAGCAAAATTGTCCCTAAAATACAATGGTAGAATTAGGACATTTCCAGATAAATAGAAGTTTATACAAACCAGACCAACCTTACAAGAAAGGGAGTTCTTCAGACAGGGAATCAATAAATAACAGACAACAATCTGAAATTAACACATCACAACAGCATCCAGTAGTTAATCCAGATGTTGTTGTTAAGTGCTGTCGAGTCTGTTCCAACTATAGTGGCCCTATATAGGGTTGCTGAGGAGCAGCTGGTGGTTTTGAACTACTGACCTTGTGGTTGGAAGTCCAGTGCTAATCCTACAGCACCACACTAGGATGTATCCAAAGTAAGACAAACCTACAAGACTGAATATAGGGAACCAGAGATATAATTTTGTATATGAAAACAATTTAAAAGTAAAAAGAGGAAAAATAGTGTAGCTACAGAATTTCCAAATGAGGAGGAAGTCAATTAGATTTCAAGATAGCACAGACTATTTTAAACTTGAAATTTTAATAAATTTAAAGATAACCTCAAAGAAAATTAACAAACCTTATCATCAAAATAAAAAGGAGGAAAATCATAAAGACTTGGAAAACACCAAAACAACAGCAATGAAGAAAATTATAAGAAAACCCACAGACAAAATGAATGTAACAAAAAAATTTATATGGAACAAAGAAACCAGTAACAGGCATGCAGACCAACTCCAAGCATCTAGAAGAATAGAAGATACTTCTTGAAAGAAAAACTAGCAGGGATTAAAAAAAAAAGCAAACTGATGGCTGTTACAAAATCAAGCAAGCTGTTCACCTGAGAGCTGGGAGCCATCAAGGCAAGAAAAGTCAGCCCATGAGGACAAACCCCCTTCCAAGACTGAAACTCAAAGGGAACACACGATCAGGTTTGTAAGCTCACTAGTGATCATACTGGTCTACTTGTGAGAGGAAGTGGGGGAAAGGCAGTTATGAAGACATGGGCTGAGTTTGACCATGAACCACAGACATTTGTCGACTCTGAAATGAGAGAGAGAAGAGAAAGGGCTGGCTGGTCTGAAGTTTAGCAATACTTGGGAACTCCAAAGCCCATGGACACTGACCAAGCCACTGGAGGCTAGAGCTGAGAATGAAGTGACCAACTGGTCTGAAGTGCAAAATAGTATTCATTTGACCTAGCTTGGATGCTGGCTAATCACAATTCAACTAGAGGAAAATAAAGAAGTTTGATACAGGAAGCAAGTGTAAATTGCTACAGTTTGATGAACTGGACCTTTGCATGTGGATGTGGTTACTCAAAATTCCGATCCAGAGGGAAGGATTCTTTATATCAAAGATTAAGCCTGTCCCCTCAGTACACAGGGTTGATGGAAACAGCAACTTAGACATTGGCTACCTAAAATGGAGGGGAGGTGGTGTGCTATAAAGGCACAAAGTGGCTAGCTTACAAGCTTTCAAGAGTGTGCAGTGAGCAATTGTATAGTGACTAATTGCTATGCTCATAACTGTAAAGGTAGATGTGTGACAAAAAGGGGGGAGTAGTTAACCTTACATTCCACAAATGAAGGCCCCTAGGACCATCAAGAAGGAAGAGCATGCGTGGAGCATGGGCTCCTAACCAGAAAAGCAGTCGAAGCAAAGATGGAAGCAGCAGTGATGGCCTAGAGAGATAGAGCAGCTGAGGACTCCAGACAGAACAGCAGTGGACTACAGGCCCATGGACTGAGACAGGCTGTGTGCCTGTGGGCAGGAGGCTGGGTTGCAAAATGTGCCCTGTGGACATTTAAACAAATATATATTTTCTGTATATTTTGTGTACATCCAAAAAAAAGGACTAGAGGTAAATACTGTTAACCAATGGTGCATGGAGGGGATTGTAATTATTGCAATAAAATATGATTGGATGAGTGTAAAACCAATGATCTGCCCTGTAAACCGTCACTCCATTAGCAATAGATGCTTTACCAAAAAAGAAAGAAACCAGCAGCAACACACACACACAAATCCCACACAGCAAAGTTACAGCGGCAAATTAATGCCTACTAATAGAGTGCTCCTTGGAGGCCAAGATGGCCAAACTTCGTCTCTCATACTTTGGACATATTGTCAGGCAGGACCAGTCACTGGAGAAGGATATCATGTTTGGTAAGGTGGAGGGTCAGAGAAAAAGAGGAAGACCCCCGATGAGATGGATTGGCCAAGTGGCAGAATCGATGGACTCAAGCGTGTCAACAGTAGTGAGGTTGGCCCAGGATCGGGCAGTGTTTCATTCTGCTGTGCATAATAAGGTCACTATGGATTGGTGCCGACTCGATGGCACCGAAAAACAACTTCAACAATAGAATGAAATCCATCGTAGCATAGTGCTTACGAATCAGGCTGCTAACATCAAGGTCGGCAGTTTGAAACTACCAGCAGTTTGAAACTACCAGGAGTTTTGGTGTGGTGCTGTGGGTTAATGCGCCAGACCGCAAAGCCGTTTAAATGGCAAGGTTGGCGGTTCAAGCTCACCAGCTGCTCCTTGGAAACCCTATACAGGGTTGCTATGGGTCAGAACCGACTCAAATGCACTTAACAACAACAACAATAGAATGAATGTCAAGACAGTGACTATCAGAATGGATAAGAAAAAAAAGACCCATCAGTGTGTTATCTACAAGAGACACAGTGTACACACAAAGACAAAAACAGACTAATATAAAAGGATGGAAAAATATATCAATCTAATGGTAATCAACAAAGAGCAGGAGCGGTAGTATTAATTTCTGATAAATTGACTTGAAGGAAAAAACTAGCATAAGAGACAAGGAAGGGCATTCATTATATAATGATTGTACAAGAGGTCAATTGAACAATTAGCCATAATAAAAATTTATACACCCAATGAAAATGCCTCAAAATACATAAATCAAACTCTAACACAATTGGAGAGAAATAGACAAGTCTGCAATAGTGTTGTTGTGTGTCATCAAGTTGCTTCCAACTCATAGCAACCTTTTATAGTGTTTCCAAGAGTGACTAATGGGTTTAAACTGGCAATATTGAGGTTACCAGTCCAGAGTTTATCCTACAGTTTCCACACCAGAGCTTTACAATAATAGTTGTTGTTGTTGTTACCTTGAAATGACAAGAGGAAAGGCTATGGATAAAGATAATTAATGTAAAAGTAGCTATTATCATTCTTGATTAATATGTGGCCTAAGCAGGTGGTTGTTGTTGTTGTGTGCTGTGGAGTTGGTTCCAACTCATAGAGACCCTGTACAGGGTTTCCAAGGCTGTAAGTCTTTAAAGGAGCAGAAAGCATCATCTTTCTCTTGCACAACAGTTGGTAGTTTCAAACTGTTGATCTTGTGGCTCGCAGCCTGATTCATAACCACTACGCTACCAAAGCAGGTGGCAGTCATAGCTATTTTCTTCTACAGCTTATTTTATGTTTCCTTTTGTGTCAGCCTGAGGTTGGATTTTACCTTGCATGGGGATTCAAACCTTCATTCCTATGGCAATTGAGAGCTTCGTGATCTTGTTTGCAATAGTTTGCTGTGGTTTTTTTATTGATTGGGTTCAAAACATAGTTCACTGTCTTGTTTGTGTAGCAGGGACTCAATTTCTCCCTGGTAATCAGAATCAAAGAGTGCTGGTGTGGCCCTCTAGCAAACCATTCCACTGTTCTTTCAAACTAACTGTTTCCGTGTAATGGAGCATGTGCTAAGATCAGTGAAGTTCATAACTGTGATCCCATTGCTCACTTTTTTTTACCATAAAATGCACCTCCTAATGTCAGGTGTGGCATGTTAGGATAATCACTGGACCACAAGGTCGGTTTGAACTGCAAAGTTGGCAGTTCAAACTCACCAGACACTCCTCAGAAACCCTATACAGGGTCACTATGAGACAGAACCGACTCTACAGCAATTAACAACAACAACAATCTCAGGTAATGTGTGAAATATGATCATAATGAATAAGATATTTTGAGAATCCAAAATGATGGGACTGGCAGAAGCACTGAGGATTAAGTAAAACAAATCTGTACCTAGCTATGTGTCTATCCTGAACCTACCACCAGATGGCTTACTGGCCTCTCCAAGGCATAATGCTAGATCAAGGGATCAGAACAGACTTGTGTTGTGGACAAATTGAGCACTTAGCATTGGTAGTGGCCAGATGAACCCTAATGAGGGGCAGTCTGTGCTGCTGTCCCCATGCAGAGCTTCATTCCTGCCACCATAGCCATATGTGCATAGGTCCGTAGAGTCAATGGTGGTTGGGGAAAGAAACTCTCTGATTCAAACCTTCATTCCTATGGCAATTGAGAGCTTCGTGATCTTGTTTGCAATAGTTTGCTGTGGTATTTTCATATTCATCTGATTATTCAGGGCCTCCTCATCAGTAGGTGTCCTCTGGTGGACATTTACATGAGACAAATATTTTCCTGCTTTGTGCCCATTCCAAGAAAGTAACCCTACAAACTTCTTCCCCAAATCTCCTTGCTACAGATTAACCTTTCCAAATCCCTGACCTCCTGAGTTACTTACTATCTGTGTGTCATTACCATTCTGTATCTCAGGCCACCTCTTCTTCCACATGAAATAGACAATGCGATGCAGCATCCAAAGTTCTGCCCATTGGCATTTTCTTTCGCCACTGTCTTTCTGGGCAACACTATAGAGGAGTGGTAGTGTAACAGATACCTATTTTCCTAACAAGCAGATTCATCAATACATCAGGCCTGTGGTTTTCCTCTTGTACAAGGCCATTGGTGTGGCTTGAGGAAGAGAAGACAATGCTGTAGGGGAGGTCACATGGCCTCTGGACCTGCCTGTGAGGCTGGACATATACTATTTCCATTTTATGAGAAACCTGTTTGTGTTTATCCAACTTTTTTTTAGTTTAAGAAGTTTTTATCGTATATTTATTTCACTTATTATTGTGAATTGAATGAAGGTTTACTGAGCAGATCATCAGTTTTACATTCAACAAATCTTATACTTTGCTCCATTACCATTATTCCTATCCCTTCCGTATACCATCAGTTAAAGTATTAATCTCTATTCACTTGATTTCCTTTTCAGAGCTCTCTTTATTAGTGTAAAGGAATCCACCTGATTTTTGTGTGTGGATCTTGTACTCTGCCACTTTGCCGAATCTTTCAATAAGATCCAATAATTTTCTTGATGAGTCTTTGGGATTTTCTATGTAATGATAATATCATCTGAAAATAGAGTTTTACTTCTTCTTTGCCAATTTGTTGTTGTTGTTGTTAGGTACCGTCAACTCGATTCTGACCCATAGCGACCCTATGTACAACAGGATGATACACCATCCAGTCCTGCACCTCTGGACCTGCCTGTGAGACTGGACATATCATTTCTTTTTTTTTGCTACCCATCGTTATACCACTGTGCCAATCAATCTCATTGGGGGGGGTCTCCCTCTTTTTCTCTGTCCCTCCACTTTCTCCATGGATTGGACCCTCCTGATAATATTTCCAAAGCAGAAGAGACAAAGTCTGGCCATCTTCACTTCTAAGGAACATTCTGGTTGTACTTCTTTCAGCACAGATTTGTTTATTCTTCTGGCAGTCTGTGATACCTTTAACATTCTTTTCCAAAGCCATATTTCAAATGCATCAATTCTTCTATATTCTTCCTTATTCACTGTCCAACTTTCACATGCATATGAGACTATTGAAAATACCACGGCTTGAGTTAGGCACACCTTAGTCTTCAAACTGACAAATTTGCTCTTGTGCAGCAGA
>NW_006408524.1:8782994-8785306 GCF_000296735.1 Chrysochloris asiatica | reverse complement strand
CGGACATTGTTTCGTTCTGCTGTGCATGGGGTCGCTATGAATCGGTTCCGACTCGATGGCACCTGACAACAACAACAAAGGAGACTCTAGTGAGCTTGAACCACGGACTTTGCAGTTCAAGCGATTTTGCAGTCTGACGCATTAGTCCATAGCGTCACACCAGGGGTCCCTCATGGGTGCTGGAGACTGGCGAATTCAAAAGCTGCAAGTCAGAAGGTAAACTGGAGACATATGCAGTCTTATATCCTAAGACCAATGAGAAGTGCTTGATCCAGGAAGAGAATGAGTGATGTCAGAACAGTTATTAACATAGTAGCAGGCCACCCCCCCAAGGAAACTCACCTTTCAGTTGATTGGCTGCTCACATCAGATCGTAAAATGAGAGGTAGGAATCATAGCGTAGTCAAACTGGCAGATAACATTATTGGTGGTGTTGTTAAGTACTCTTGAGTCGGTTCGGACTCATAGCGACCCTGTCTAGGCATTCCAAAGAGCGGCTGGTGAGCTTGAACCGCCGACCTTGCAGTTCAAACATATACATTGCTGTTGTTGTTGTTAAGTGCCCATCCACAGCAACCCTGTACAGAGTTTCCGAGAAGTGGCTGGTGTCGACCTTGTGATGCAAACTGACTTTGCTGGTCCAGCACATTTACCCACAGCGCCACATCAGGACTCTAACATATACATTAAGCATTACAAATATAATGCTCAGTTTATAATAAACAACTTAGTTTACATGTGTCTCTATCAGACTCCATGAGCAATCTAAGAGTTGTTGTTGTTGTTGTTGTTGTTGTTTTTAATAGAATAGGTGAATAGTTGAAGGTCTTTTAGGAGCTGAGTCCTTCCCACAAGGGATGCAGGTAGTCCATGATTATCTCTTAGAGGGGGTTGGAGGAATCAAGATCTCAGTCTCCCTCTTCTCTCTGCCTGATTTCTCATGATCTGAACCCAAATGAAAATCAAACAGCAAGGGGGTTATGCTAGCGGCTGTTAGCATTTATATATCCGCTCAGGTCACAGGGCATGGCAAGGTGGAGATGGGAGGACAGTGCATCCAGAGGCTTCTGGGTGACGCTCTGTGCAGTAGGTAACTATAATGAGAAGAGGGTAGGGCAACTCAGAGTAAAGTGAAAGATGTAAAATCTACACTGGGTAAGGAAAGCAATAAGATCATAGAAAAAGGGTGAGGGCAGTGAGAAATCTGCAGGATTCTACAACAGTAGGTCCAAAGGAAGGTTACAGAGCAGTTAAGTAAGTAGGATGCAGAAGAGAGTTAGAAAGATCAACTAGAGGAAGATAAAATAAATAAATAATTTTGATAAAGGAAACAAGTGCAAATTGCTACAATTTGATGAACTTGACCTGTACTTATGGATGCGTTGTTGTTGTTTTTAAGTACCGTGGAGTTAGTTCCGACTCATAGTGACCCTGCACAAGGTTTACGGGAGCAGAAAGCCTCATTTTTCTCCCGCAGAATAGCTAGGGATGGGCAACGTAGACATTGGCTACCTAAAATCGGGGGGCTATAAAAAGTACAAAGTAACTGGCTTACTAGTTTTCAAGAGGGAGATTAGTTTCAAAATGTGAGGGGGAGATAGAATCCCCACTAAATAGTTTTCATCTTGTCTAGACTGGTCTGGTGAAAAGCCATGTGGATAAGATTCTTAGGATTCAATAGTGAGTAATTGTTATCATGACTAATAGTGACTGTCATAACTGTAAAGGTAAAAATTTTATAACAAATAGAGGGGAGTAGTTAATCTTACAGTCCTGGAACACAGAAACCTAGGACCATCAAGTGAGAAGAGCATGAGCGGAATGTGGGACCCTATCCAGAGAAGTAGTGACACCAGAGATGGAGGTGAGATGAGGACATGGAGAGATAGGGCAGCTGAGGACCCTAGACTCATGGAAAGAAAAAGGCTGTGTGCTGGTAGCCAGGACGCAGGCTTGCAGAATGTGCCCTTTGGTTGGTTAAATGATTATGTATTCCTGAGTGTTTTTGTGTTGTTGCTGTTGTTAGGTGCCATTGAGTCATCACTGACTCATAGTGACCTTATGCACAGCAGAACGAAACACTGCCCAATTCTGGGTCAACCTCACTACTGTTGCCACTCACTTCTGAGTCCATCGATGCTGCCACTTGGCCGATCCATCTCGTAGGGGGTCTTCCTCTTTTTCTCTGACCCTCCACCTTACCAAATATGATGTCCTTCTCCAGCGACTGATCCCTCCTGACAATATGTCTGAAGTATGAGAGACAAAGTTTGGCCATCCTGGCCTCCAAGGAGCACTCTGGCTGTACTTCT
>NW_006408524.1:8761355-8782614 GCF_000296735.1 Chrysochloris asiatica | reverse complement strand
AGGTGTGCCTGACCCAAGCCACGGTATTTTCAATAACCTCATATGCATGCGAAAGCTGGACAGTGAATAAGGAAGACCGTAGAGGAATTGATGCTTTTGAGTTATGGTGTTGGAGGAGAATATTGAAAGTGCCATGGGTTGTCTTAAAAACCAATAGATCAGTTTTAGAAGGTGAATCTATAAACATATGCATATTCATGCTTGTGTGTGTTACATACGAAGAAAAATTCCGTGACCTTTTAATTCCATTTTCCCACAAACCTTTTGAAGCTCCCTCATATGCCACATTGTCATAGAGAGTTCCTCTAAAACTCACTGCCACTGAGTCAATTCCAACTTATTGTGACCGTGTAGGTCCGAGTAGAACTGCCCATCAAGTTTATATGGCTATAAATCTTTCCAAGACTACCACATCTTTCTCCTGTGAGTGGCAGGTAGGTTTGAACTTCTGACCTTTCAGTTAGCAACTGAGTGCTTTTAACTACTGTACCACCAGGTCTCCTTGGAGGCTTCCCATTGTTGCTGTTGTTAAGTGCCACTGAGTTGGTTCTGACTCATAGAAACCATTTATAGTGTTTTCAAGGCTGCAAATCTTTGCAGGAACAGAAAGACTCATCTTTCCCCTGCATGGAGGCTTCCTAGACATAGAAATACTTAGTGGGATTGGTTGACCAGTTCAAGGGCCTTAGATCATTGTCTTAGGGCCAATTTAGTTAATTAGCATAACATAGTTCACAAAGATAATGTTATATATACAAGTTTGGTGAGTAGCTCCTGGGGTCTTAACTATTGGTGTCTAGTTTTACAGAACCAAAGAATGGTAGAGATCAAAAGAGTAAAGAAGAAAACAATCCACAGGAGGAATAGCCCACATGAACCACAACTTCTTCAAACCTGAGACCAGAAGAACTAGATGGTGTCCAGCTACTAACTAAAACCAACCATTTTGATCAGGGACACAATAGAAGGTCCTGGATAGAATGAAAGAAAAATGTAGAACAAAACTCAAATTCCTTAAAAAGTCCAAACCTACTGGCTTGAAAGAGATTAGAAGCATCTCGGAGACTAAGAGACCAGTCAACATTTACCAAAAATAAAGGTGAGAAAGCAAGGAGGGGAAGGGAAGCTAGATCAATGGGGTTTAGTTTCCTAATTCTCCTGTAACAGAAATACCTGTAATATACATAAATTTCTTCTGTCATAGTTTAGAAGACTTGTTGTTGTTAGGTGCCATCGAGTCGGCACCAACTCATAGCAACCTTATGCACAGCAGAATGAAACAATGTCCGATCCTGGGCCAACCTCACTAGTGTTGCCACACTTAGTCCATCAATGCTGCCACCTGGCCAATCCATCTTGTTAGGAGACTAGAAGGCTAATTTTGTGGGGCCAGCACCAGAGCAAAGCTTTTTCTTTTGGCTCTGGGAGAAGATTCTATTTTGTCTTCTTTCAACATCTGTGGGCCCAGTGTTCATTGAAGATCGCCATATGTCTACTGTCAGTCTTCCCCTAGGTCTAGGAACTTCTCAAGACAGGGATCCCAGGTCCAAAGGACATGATACACTCCCAGCTTTTTTCTTGATGGTAATGAGGTCCCTACCTCTCTGCTTTTCTCTCTCCTTTTATCTCTGTTGATTCCTGGTGGATTCAAATGATCAAACTTCTAGTTAGTAGTCAGGTATTTAACTATTTGTACACCCAGGAGCTCCTCAATCTGCCTCAGAGGGTGTTCAGTTACACTGCCCTCTGAGCTGTGCAGGGAAAGCAGCAATGCTTCATCTGATTCCGGAACTGGTGGGAGAGGACAGGTGGATCGGATGGTTGCTAAGTCAGCAGTTCTATTAGGCGCTGAGGTGAGCTCTGTTGTGCAAGAGTCCAAGGGTTGGGTCAGATGGAGACAAATTAATCTGGGCTAGTATACAAACTCAGTTGGTGTCTTGTGAATGACTTCTTTGAGCAAATCACCTAAGCACTTCGCGTCTTAATTACCTCATTTCTTAAAAGGTCAACAGTCTCTACTTTATATGCTGCCTCATAGTATTTATATATATGATCCCAATTTGGTAGTCTCTGATTTACAACAGGATTACAACAGAGTTACAAAACGGTTCCTTTATTTTGACTCCATAGTAAATAGGCTCTGACGAAAGTCAAATATCTTTTCTTTTTTTTTTTTAGTTTTCATTATCATTAACTTTTATTATCAATATCTTTATAAATAAGAAGTTCTGGTAGTGTAGTGATTATGAATCGGGCTGCAAACCTTAAGGTCAGCAGTTAGAAACTACCAGCTGTTCCATAGGAGAAAGATGAGGCTTTCTGCTCCCGTAAAGATTTACAGCCTCGGAAATCCTGTGCAGGGTCGCTATGGGTCGGAATCGACTCGACAGCACTTAACAACAACAATCTTTATAAATACTATATATATCTTTGGTAAAATATTACATATACACTTACAGATACCTTTTTAATACATGCATGAATACAAAAGGAGCCCTGCTAGCATAGCGGGTTGCGAGTTGGGCTGCTAAATAAAGGTCACAGTTCGAATTTACCCGTCGCTCTGTGGGAAAAAGATGAGACTTTCTGCTCCCATAAAGATATACAACCCTGGAAACCCTATACAGGATGACGATGAGTCGAACCACCTCAAGGGCACACAACCACCACCACCACATTCATACAAACATAAAAAATACATACAACCATAAAAAAAGAACAACATTGACACTTTGTCAGTTTCAATAATAAAGTGGAAGGTTCTGAATCATCTGGAATATCCATAGGAAGGGAGATGGTGTTTCTATTCAGAAAATTAGTGAGATTTATCTGTATGGTCAACCTCTACATGATACAACATTATATATGATACATACTAATAATAAAAAGTGCGTAACAAAGTTATAAGTGCAGTTTTTCATAACTTGAATACATCTTTTTTTTTTCTTAAAGTTTTTATTGTGAGTTAAGTGATAGTTTACATACAAGATTTTTTTTTTTGGGGGGGTGGTATAAACAAAAACACTCAGGAATATCCTGTGAACACAGGTGGAGACCTGGTTGGCTAGCAGTGTGGCAAGACCTGGGGACTCCTGGGCCCAGAGTCAGTGACATAGCCACAGTGGACTACAGCGGAGAACAAAGTATCCAGCTGATAAGAAGAGAGGGCATATGCACAAGAACACCCACACTTGCAGATAATACCCACTTGACCTGGCTTCAATGGCTGGATGATCAGAGCTCAACTAGAAGAAGAAAGAAGAGGAAAAAAAGAGTAATCTGCTACAATTTGATGAACTTGACCTACACCTATGGATGCATTAGCTCAAAAGAGGGAACAAATCTTTAGAGTGAGGATCATTCCCACCTCCTCCATACACAGGGTAGACAGGGATGGGTAACTAGGACATTGGCTACCCCCAAAATGGGGACGAGGGGGTTACAAAGGCAACAAGTGATGGGCTTATAAGCTTTCAAGAGGGAGCCTAGATCCAGAGGGCACAGAGGAAAATAGAATCTCCACTGAGTAGTATCCAATCCGTCTGGGTGAGACTGATGAAAGGAGATGTGGGTAACACTCATGTGGTACAATAGTGAATAATTACTATTAGGACTGACTGTGAGGGTCGGAAATGTAAAGGTAGACATTTTGCAGCTAAAGGAAGGGAGTGGTTGACTTTGCAGGCCAGGAGTGGAGGTTCCTGGGACCATCAAGGGAGAAGAGCGGAGTTCGGGACCCTACCCAGAGAAACAGTGACACCAGCAATGGAGGCAGAGATGATGATGTGGAGAGATGGAGCAGCTGGCAACTCTAGACCCAGAGAGGGAGAGGGGCTGTGTACTGATGACCAGGGGACAGGCTTGTAGGATTTGCCGTTTGGTTGGTTAATGATGCATGGAGGGGATTGTAACCATGGCAATGAAATGATAAACAATAGGATGAATGTAAAGCTAATGTTCTCCCATGTAAACTATCACATAATTCACAATAAAACATTTAAAAACAAAAACAAAAAACTCAGGAATATGTAATAATTTAAACAACCAAAGGGCACATTCTACAAGCCTGCCTCCTGGCTGCCAGCACCTGGCCACCAGCACACAGCCTTTCTCTTTGCATGAGAAAGAAAAAGAGTCCTCAGCTGCTTTTTTCTCCATGTCCTCATCTCTGTCTTCATTTCTGGTGTTGCTGCTTCTCAGGATCAGGTTCCATATTTCACTCCTGCTCTTCTCCCTTGATGGTCCTAGGGTCCTCGCTTTCTGGACTGTTTAGGATTTTTTTTTTTTGGTGGTCCCAGTCTCACCATACTCTTACCAGCATTTGTTGTGGTTTGAATGCATCTTATCCTAACAACTTTGTAACAGTAAGCAAAGCAGCTATTATTCTTGCTGTTACATGTTGTTGTTGTTGTTGTTATGTGCCTTCAAGTCGGTTCCGACCCATAGCGACCCTGTATAGGGTTTCCGAGGGTGTAAATCTTTACGGGAGTAGAATGCCTCATCTTTCTCCCGCGGAGCAGCTGGTAGTTTCGAACCGCTGACCTTAAGGTTCGCAGCCCGATTCGTAACCACTACGCTACCAGAGCTCCTTTGTGGATATGCATATTAAGGTGGTGTGACATTAATTAAATAACCCAGGTGCTGTTGTGGCCGCTCCAGCTCACAATAACCTTATGTGTGGTAGAGAAACACTGTGCTCCAGAGGACTCTCAGTGGCTGAGTTTTGGGACATAGATCACCAGGCCTTTCTTCTGTGTGGAGCTCCTCTAGGTAGACAGGAATATCCAACCTTTTTGTTGGTTAAGCATAGCCTTTTGCATCACAATCCTCGTAAAGTGGCAGAGCCAGAACTAGAACTCAATTTGACGACTCTTAAGCTTCTTACTCTTTCTACCATATCACATGACTTCTTGGGCTTTCCTCAGGGGACTGAATTTCAAAATCCTCAGATAGTTTCAAGTGTAAAAGTGAATGAAAAGTTACATATTTGTGTAGCTGTTATAAAGGGTAAAATGTGTGTCCAATAACAAGCAACTCTAAAATGTCTTCAAGGATTTCATAAAGTAAAATGGTCCTTTGAAATCAGTTTACAAGTACAGTTTTCTAAGTAATCAAAACGTGTTTGTTTTTAATTATTTTTGTTGAGTTGAAGTGATCTGTGAAAGTATGAAATACAAGACCAGCTTTCAGGGGAACGGATCTCATTTGCCCGGAAAGGGCAGCAGCAGAACTGCTGTCACCAGAGTCACACATGCTCCGACTTGTCAAGACCCACCTTCCTGCTTCCCTCCTGCCAATCAGCAAGCTCCACTGTCATGGCCTCTAATGCCTCGGATTCAGCTGTGAGAGTGTGAGAGCCTAAATCACACAGCTCTCAACTGGCAGCAATTGTCTGTTAGGAGAGAGTGTTCCAAGGAAAAGAATACAAGATGAAGGAATGATTAGTTAAGCAAAAACCCTCTAAATGCTGTTGAGTAGAACTCAATAATTAAATAGGCTGCGAACTCTTATATAAATACAGATTTACATAAATCTAGCCTTCAAACCGTCTGTGTAAGGTGGTATGCAGTGATGTTGAGAGAATGGCAGTAGGCAGAGCTCTAGTAGAAGCCCGTGAGTTCCCAGAAGTCATAAGGAAGAGTTTTCCTATCAATGTGATGGACTTGGTAAATCCACGGCAACAGAACCCAGTGTGATTACTCTGAGAAGCAAAGGCTGGAGGAGATGAGACGGTCATCTAAATGATAGAGTTAGGTTTCCTGGACACTCATCACCTCTTCACCAATGGGCACTGCCCCTCTAAACTTACATCCTTAGCCCTAACCTTAAACAAGGCAGGACTCCCGTCTTGGGCAGCTGAGCTGAGAGCTACTGCTGATGTGATCACTTACATGGATTCTGCCTAAGATAAATTTTGGTGATTGGGGAAAAAGAATCTCAATTATGTTATATTCTGGGATAGTAGAGTGCTATACAAACAAATTTCAAATAAACAATTCCACCAAAAATGCTAAAAATTGGGCTGTCAGGGAAGACAAGAAGGCTTTATGTCTTTATGTTCTAGTGCCCAGAATGCTCTCTCTCTTTCCAAATATATATAAATAAAGGAGCTCTGGTAGCGTAGTTGTTACGAATCAGGCTGCTAATCTCATGGTCAGCAGTTCGAAACTACCAGCTGTTCCACGGGAGAAAAATCAGGCTTTCTGCTCCCATAAAGATTTATAGCCTCGGAAACCCTGTGCAGGGTCACTATGAGTCGGAACCGACTCCACAGCACATCACCACTACCACCAACACCACCATACATATATATGGAGTAGGCCTGGTGTGACACTATAAGATAAGCACTAGACTGCTAATCAAAAGATCAGCAGGTCAAATCTACCAGCTGCTCCTCAGAAATCCTATATAGCGTCGCTATGAATCGGAATGAAGTCAACGGCACTTTACAACAACAGCAACAACACGCACACACACACACACGTATATGAGCCATGGTGTAACCCCGTAGGATAAGCACTGGTCTGGTAGCTGCAAGTCAGAACCCTATACAGGGTCAATATGAGTTGGAACTGAATCAATGGCACACAACAACTATATTTAAATACATATATATGTTGTGTGTTTAAGAACCATTGAATTAGTTCCAACTCATAGCAACCCTGTATAGGGTTTCCTAGGAGCAGCTGGTGAGTTTGAACCATTGACCTTGCAGTTCAAATCGACTTTATGGTCTAGTGCTTATCATATGGAGAGCAGGATTCAATAAATCTATATCATAGATACTAATGATAAAAACGCTTGTTTGTTTTTTCAATGGGGGCTTTCTTAAATAATTACTTGTTTTCCTTTCATTTTCAGTGAGCAGAGGATGAAGCTATGTTTGCTTTGATTTCAAATGATCTCATGAGGCATTAACCGGCTGTCATTCCACTAACAGCTGTGAAAAAAATGTTTCAAACACTTGTGTTTTCCTTAGACGATTATTGCCAATCCTTCTCCTCTCCTTTCTCGAACATTTACAATTATCACTTAGGGTTCTGCTCCTTTGTTAACTGTGTGATGCTGAGAAAATGACAGCATTTCTTTGATCTTCTATTACCATATTCGTGAAATAGAGATATTAACAATGCCTATCTCACGGGAGTGTTTTGAAAAATAAGTCTAGTTGTTGTTCTGGAATGCCTTCAGCAGGATTCTTAGTGTATTGTAGCTATTCATAGGCATATTAAATAAGAGAACATGCAAAAATGGCAGCTACATTTGATTGATGATAAATTATCTCAATTGATGAACGTGTAAAGAATATTGGTAACCACAATGTTGGTAGTTCAAACCTACCAACCACTCTTAGAAACCCTATACAGGGTAGCTGTGAATCAGAACTAATTCAATGGCACACAACAACATACATACATACACACACAAACCAAAACCAAACCTGTTGCCAACAAGTCTATTCTGACTCAGGTGACCCTTGTGTTACAGATTGTAATTGCCCCATAAGGTTTTCTTAGCTGTATGTAATCTTTATAAAGGAAAGAGATTGTCAGGGTTTCTTTCACAGTTCCAATCACCAACCTTTTGGTTTAATAAACCTATTGCAAATTGCGTGCCCCACCTAGTGACCTTGTACATACATAAAATGGAGTATTATTCAGCTATAAAGCTATAAAGTTCAGATACATGACACCACATGGATGAATATTAAAAATATGCAAAGTGAATAAGCCAGGCACAAAAGGATAAATATTGTATGATTGATTCCACTTATTTTAAATATCAAGAATAAGTAAATCCATCCAGACAAAAGGAAATGAACACACTAGGTGGTTGTGCAGTTTACAAAAACCTATATAATGTGTAATAATGCTGTAATGGTTACCAGAGATTGGGAAGAGGAGAGATTGGTAGTTTTTTAAATAGTCCATATTTAGGAAATACTTTAAAAGAAAGTCAATAACAAGTGACCTAAAGCTTTTTCTCAGATTTAAACCAATTCTACCTTTTCTGAAATATGGTCAGTTAAAATCTTCTTTTGTTCTCAAAGAATTTTGTTTGAATCAAAGACCTTTATATATCTATACTTCTCCAAAATCAAACACAAAAATCAGGGGGAAAATTCCATAGCATTTCTGGTTTCATCATGATATGAACTTAGAGATATTTATGATCTCTTTCATATTTTTAATACTGTAAATTGTTTAGTTTTCATAGCATGATCAATTAAAAATTTAGGCAAAAACTTTATACAATATACTTCTGCTCATATATCTAGTTGTTGTTGTTGTTGTTGTTGTTGTTAAGTGTCGTTGAGTAGGTTCTGATTCATAGCTACCCTGTGTAGGGTTTTCCAGGATCAGCTGGTGGGTTTGAACCACCTACCTTGTGGTTAGCCCTCCAGTGTTTATCCTACAGCACACATTAGGACTTGATATGTCTAGTTATTATTGTACACTAACAAGTCGGTGTCGACTCATAGCAACTCATACAGGGTTTCTGAAAGCAGTTAATGGATTTGAACTACCCACCATACCATTAGCCTCGTTGACAGTCCAGCATTTATCCTACAATGCCACACAGAGCTCGATATATCTAGAAAAGGCTGGAAATCGAGTCTTTTTAAAAATCATAATCAATAAATATTTAGTGAATGCCTATCACTTTATATACTATGGTAAGCAGTGAGACAATCACTAAAGCTTTCAGAAAACTTACATACAAGTAATTCAAAAGGAAACTTAGGAAAGTTGATTTTAAGAGTATCATCACAAGAAAAAATAATCCTCTTGGTAGAAAAACTCTTAATTTTTTGTGTTTGATTTTATATGATTCTGGTGTTAAAAGTCTGGGACACCTCCCGAGAAATCAGAAAGAGGGCAATTCAGTTGTAAAAGGATCTGCCTGGAAGTTGGAGTGGAGGGTAGCCAGTGGGAGCTATAGACAGAACAGGCCAGGACTTGATGATTCATCAGGCTGGCACATGTCCATTTAATAAATGATCTGAAACTGATGGCATCGTTTTGAAACAAACCAAAAAGAGAGAAAGTTTCTCATTAAGACTAATTTTTATGATCATAAGGTTACAAGTTCACTAAATAGATTAGGATCAGAAGATAATAGGTGAAGAAGCCAAGCTGTGATGAGATATCCAATTAGATGTTGTAGGAAAACCCAATAAGGACATACAACCCAACCTAGGAGGGATCATGAAGGTCCTTCCCTGGAGGTGAGACTGGGTTTTTACTGATACTCTAAGTGAGTGAGTCACAGGAAAGAAAGTTGGGAAAGAAGAAACTCCATGTCCAGGAACTCAGAGTCAAGGGTCAGCAAGTACCATATTGGATTGGGAGGAGAGAAGTTAGAGATGATCAAGAAAGATCTTAACTCTATCCTGAAGGGAAGAAAGAGGAAATCAACATTTTAAATTAGGAGGGTAATTTAGACTTGTCTGTGAGGAATTTGACTAGGCCAGGACTCTCAGTGGTTTGGCAGTTAAGATGCAGTCATTCCCCATGATGGGATCTAATACAATGTAATCACCTCCATGATAAGATATGCTATGAGCAGTCAATCAATTGGAAAGAAGTTTCCTCAGGGGTATGCTGGCTTCCAATATTTGAATCCTGTATCTGACTCATCATCCAACCTCCAGTTCATACTTGAGCCAGTGGCCTGCCCTGTTATCTGCCGATGCTGAGAGTCATAAGTAGCCTGTCATCTTGCCTGACCTCCCAGCCTGCTATCTAACCTGCCCCTCTTGGTTCACCAGCCCTGCAGCTACATGAGTCACAAGCCTCCAGCCAGACATCTGACCAACGGACTTGGGACTTGCCCATCTCTACAACTGAGTGAGCCATTCCCTTGAGATATATTTATTCCCTCTTTTATATTTATATAAAAGCTTCTGAGAAAAAGGTGAGACTTTCTGCTCCCAGAAAGATTTACAGCCTTAGAAACCCTATACAAGGTTGGTATGAGTTAGAATCAACTTGTTGGCATTTAACAACAATATAAATATATAAGCTTCACCTAAGTATATAATCCCAAGACAGTGTCTTAACAGTGGGCTGGAGTAAAGATTGAAGACTATAGTCTGGATATTGGTCCCATTTTCCCAAAGTGGTTTTGAGAAAAGACAGTGATATTTAATAAACCTATTACTCAACTTTAATCCAATTTTGATTTCTTAATATTGCTCTTAAAATTACCCAGAAAATCTTGATATGCATAAATCTAGCTTGTAAACATAAATCATAAATATATCCTGCTAATAAGTTGGAATGTTTTTATAGAAGTAACAATTTTAAGATAATATTGGTGTTATAGAGTTGATATTCCTCTTGTGTAACACCTGTGGTTTTATTCATTTGGATTTATCATTTGACATCATTAGTCATGTCATATGATATGAACAATTGTACAAATAAGATCTACATTCCATTTATGGAGAGTACAAATACCTCCATGAAACACAATTTGTACTTTCAAGCTTTTAAATAGGTGATTTTTAAATGAAATTACTAGAATGTATTCTTGTTTTCTAAGGTCCACAATATTGTAATAGCCTAACAGATTTCATTATTCAGTGATTTTAATTCTGTTTATGCTCAGGATTTAAGACTGTCATGACTTTATAAAGATGAATTCTGGGAAACATGAAAATATGCACATTCTCTCCGTTCTTTCAAAGACACTAACACCTGTTTTTTTCTCTTGAGAGAGTCATTGCCTTTTGCTACTGCGCCAGAATTTTCCAGCTATTGGCCTCTTGTATTGTTGCTGGCATAAACATTTAGTTATGTGCACTTCTAGAATAATTTCCTGGCAAGCCTACTAATAATGCCTACTTACCATTTAAAATCAAAGAAGATAAAATAACTTGTAATGAAAAGCAACAGTAACTTGCCCCACCCTTAGAGCATTTTCCAGAGTCAACTATTCTGAATCATAATACTGCTGTTTCCTAATCAACTTTAGACACTTTCTTTTGACTCCTGTTCTGACAGATGAGATTTTAGCATACTTGCATCTCAGCTCACTTGCCTGCCCGTTCTGATTCCTGTGACTCATACTCCTGTACTGTATTTAGTTTTTCTATTGCAGTGGTTGCAAACAGATGGCCTGCAGGTTAGATCTGACTGTAGATATGTTTTATTTAGCTTGCAACAAAAAGGAAAAGAAAAAGCCAAGATTAAAACATTGTAAAATTTAGCATTAAAATATCCAAATGCTTAAATTCTCACAAGAAAAATCAGTTTTTTTTCCAAATACAAGAGGGACTTCAAAAATTTTGTAGGAAAATTCCATTATCTTTTCATTCCATTTTTCCACAAAGTTTTTGAAGTTCCCTGACATGTGCCCCTATTCAACAATTAAGGAGGCATGGGAACACAATGGGTTAAACCTTTGGTTACTAATTGGAGGTCACCAATTCAAACACATCAGCTACTCCACAACAGACAGATGAGGCACTCAGCTCCAGTAAAGATTTATAGCTCCAGAGACCCCAATATACATATAGGTTATGCTCTGACCTATAGGGTCACAGTGAGTCAGAATCAACGCAACTGCAATAACATTTTTTAGCTTATCTCAATAACTGATCAAAGTTGGTAAAATAGCTGTCCTTTCCACACAGGGTAGTCTGCCAAAGTTCTCACCAAATCCAGGTTAGCACATGCACCAATACCAGAGCTCTGCTTCTCATTTATGTTTTCTGTTTGGCTCTTGCAGGCACTTCAGTTTGTTAACTTGGTATGGCGCTGTAGGATCAGCACAGGATTGAGAACTATAAAGTTGGTAGTTCAAACCCTCTAGCTACTCCTTGAAAACCTTATACAAGGTTGCTGAGTCAGGACCTACTCAATCACACTTAACAACAACAACAACAACAACATTATTTGGTGATTTTATAACTGTTAAATAAAATGTATACCTCAAACTCTATGCTTGCCCTCCAGCATAGAGATGCTAGAGCAAATTGAATTAACGAAGAGATAAGAGAACTGAATAGAAATTTTCAAAGGGCAGATCAAGAAGACAAAGTCAAATATTATAATGAAATGTGCAAAGACCTGGAGTTAGAAAAACAAAAAGGAAAAACACACTCAGCATTTCTTAAGCTGAGGAAACTGAAGAAAAAATTCAAGACTTGACTTGCAATATTGAAGCTTCTATGGGCAAAATATTGAATGATGCAGAAAGCATCAAAAGATGCTGGAAGGGATACACAGAGTCACTTACCAAAAAGAAATGATGTTCAATCATTTCAAGGTAGCATATGATTAAGAGCCAATGATACAAAGAAAGATGTTCAAGGTGTGTTAAAGGCATTGGCAAAGAACAAGACTCCAGGAATTGATGAATAAATTGAAATCTTCGAGTAAACTGATGAGTTACTGTAGGTATTCACTCATCTATGCCAAGAAATTTAGAAGACATCTGGTCAACTGATTGGAAGAGCTCCACATTTGTGCCCATTCCAAAGAGATGTGGCCCAACAGAATGCAGAAATCATCGGACAATATCATTAATATCACAAACAAGCAAAATTTTGCTAAAGATAATACAAAAATGGCTGCAACAATATATTGACAGAGGATTGCTAGAGGTTCAAGCCAGAAACAGATGAGGACATGAAATGAGGGGTATTACTGCTGATGTCAGATGGTTTTTGGCTGAAAGCAAAGAATGCCAGAGAGAGGTTTACCAATACTTTATTGACTACACAAAGGCTTTCAATTGTGTAGATCAAGACAAGTAATGGGCAACATTGCAGAAAATAAATATTCTGGAACACTAAATTGTGCTCAAGAGGAACCTATACAAAAACCAAGAAGCAGTTATTCAAACAGAACAAGGGAATGCTGAATGGTTTAAAATTAGGAAGCTGTGTGCCAGGGTTATATTCTTTCACTATACTCATTCAATCAGTATGCTGAGCAAATAATTTGAGAAACTGGGTTATATGAAGAAAAGTGTGGCATCAGGGTTGGAGGAAGACTTGTTAACAACCTGTGATTTTCAGATAATACAACCTTGCTTGCCGAGAACGAAAATAACTTAAAATACTTACTGATGAAGATCAAAGACAACAGCCTTTGGTATAGGTTGCACCTCAATTTAAAGAAAACAAAAATCTTCACCACTGGACTAATAAATAACATCATGATAAAAGGAGAAAAGGTTGCAGTTGTCAAAGACTTCATTTTGCTTGTATCAACCATCAACACTCACGGAAGCAGCAGTCGAGAAATCAAACAACATATTGCACTACTCAAATCTGCTGCACAGTGCCCAAGAGCAAAGACGTTAGTTTAAGGAGTAAGGTGTGTCTGATCCAAGCCACAGTATGCTCAATAACCTCATATCCATGTGAATGTTTGACAATGAATAAAGAAGACCATAGAAGAATTGATGTATTTGAGTTAGGGCATTAGAGGAGAATATTAAAAGTACCATGGACTACCAAAAGAACAAACAAATCTGGTTGGAAAAATTACAGCCAGAATGCTGTATTTTAGAAGAAGTGTAACCAGACTTCATCTCTCATACTTTGGATATTTATTAGGAGGGACCAATCCCTGGAGAAGAACATCATGCTTGGTAAAGTGGAGGGTCAGGAAAAAAGAGGAAGACTTCCAACAGATTGTCACAGTAGCAGCAGCAATGGGCTCAAGTATAGCAATGAGTGTGATGAGGTGAGTTGTGAGGTTGGCCCAGGACCTGGCCGTATTTCCTTCTGTTGTACATGAGGTCGCCATGAATTGGTACCAACTTGAGGCACCTAACAACAGCAACAAAACTCTTATTTCATCTTTCAAAAATGTTCTTCAATAGCCCACAACTCCTATTTCGTAAAAACAGAATATTATTTTTTCTACATTTTCCTGAATTGCTTCTGTTCCCTTTTGGTCTCATAAATTTTGTCAGCAGCACCTTTATTAATATATATCTAATGTCATACCATCTGTATTCTGTTTTGAAACTTGAAGTAAACCTCATGTTCTGTAGCTCTCAAATGTCTGTTGATTCTTGGTTATCTGTTCATATTTAGCAATGAGGCAGTAGATTTCTGCTTCCACTCATGAAGGGATTGCCAGTGAGGGTTTTGCCATCTGACCATAAATAACCAGAAAACTGCACAAAACGTATGAAATAACTGGTTTTTAACAACTCTTGTGCTAGGTATATATATATATAAAATAAAAATATAGAATTTGCCCATTTCCACACTTTTACAAGTATATTAATTACATTCCTTGAGTTGTGCCATGGTTATCATTATCCATTTCCAAATTTTTCTCTCACCCTCACCTCAGTGCCCCTTGAAGCAACAACTCCCACTTCTTCCCTCTCCCCCTGTAATCACTGATAAATTGAGGGTGGTTTTAAACCTTTGACTATTTTAAATATTTCAATATAAGTGAGATCATACAATATTTGTCCTTTTGTGACTGACTTATTTCATTCAGCATACTGTTTTCAAAGTGGAACAACTGTTTCAAGTCATTTATTTTTAGTCATTGCAAGAAAGGAAACCAACAAGGTGTGCCTTTTCTTCTTGAAGGCAGTTTCTGGACGAACATGAGCCAGCGAAGGGAAGCCCAAACAGCTTTGGGAAATCTCACTGAACTGACGAGACAGAGATTAAAACTTGGGGAGTCTGAGGCAGCTGGAGTTTGTGGAACATACTACCAAAGTGGGAGATAATTGGAGAATACAGATCCAAAATTCTGCATAGAAATCTCCTTGATTATTTGACTGAATACCACCCTGAACCAAAGGAAAGTTAAGGAGCCCTTGTAGTGTGCTGGATCACAAGCTGGGCCGCTAAACTCAAGGTCAACTGTTCAAATCTACCAGTTGCTCCACTGAAGAAAGATGAGGCTTTTGCTCCCGTGAAGATGCCCAGCCTCAGAATCCCTGTGAGTCAGAACTGACTCGGTGGCACACAACCATAACCAAGGAAGGTTAAACTACAAGAGGTTAGGCAAAGAACCAAGGCAAGTTCTGAGCTCACAGAGGTCTAGAAGAGTATAAGAATAATATCTTTTAGAATAATCAGCATGAGGCTGGTCCCTAGGAGATGAATGTTAAAGATACCCCATATGTTTAACTTTTCCTAGATGCTCTATCACACCATGAATTCCTGGTATGGCACGGTGGGTTAATGCGCTGGACTGCAAGGTCAGTTTAAACCACAAGGTTGGCAGTTCAAGCTCACCAGCTGCTCTTTGGAAACTGTACACAGGGTCAACTTGCCAGTACTTAACAACAATAACAACAATATACCACTCCATAATCCCTGATACCTGGTGTGGCGCTGTGGGTTAATGCATTGGACTGCAAACTTCGGTTTGAACTGCAAAGCCATTGGTTCAAGCTCACCGGTTGCTCCTTGGAAACCCGATATAGGGTCACTATGGGTCAGAACTGACTCTACGACACTTAACAACAACAGCAATCCCTGATACCAACCACCACTCCTCCCCTCATGTCTCAGGTTTCTGAAATCCTAAGCAATGTCTCACAGAACTCATGAACTCAAAGAAATGACTCACATGGTTGTGGAAGCTGGCAAGTCCCAAATCTGTAGTTCAGACATCAGTCTGGAGGATTCTTCTTACCCACATGGTTTCAGGAACTGAGGAACCTAACTCAGCAGGTCAGATGGCAAGCTGTTGATGCATAATTAGGTGGCAAATTGCTACTGGAGGTCAGGCAGTGATTAGACAAAACAGATGCCGGATCAAAGCATTCTTATAGATTCGATGCAGACCACACCCCCAAGAAAACTTAAGGTGGTGAGTTGAGTCACACCCTCTAGTAAGGTGGGGACTCAAGATACATTCCACCTTAACCCTGCCTCGTTCATATAACAGACAACTCACTCCAAAATGGGACCCTGATCACAGACATAGAGGTGAGGGTTCACAGCACATAACAAATGGAGGACTATGGCTAGAAGGGCCTTCTTCAGTAATTAACTGCATTGCAGGGGAGTCTCTTACTTACCAGAGGGAAGAGAACTTGCTAAAAATCTGAGGAATTTAGTAAAGAACCAAGAAGAATTGCTGTTTGGTGTCATTGAATTGATTACAACTCATAATGACCTTGTGTACCAGAGCAGAACTGCCCTCGTAGGGTTTTTTAGGCTGTAATCTTTATGGGAGCAGTTCATGCTCCTGTGGAGTCAATGGACGAATTCCTTTTGGTTAACAGCTGATCACTAACCCACTTGTGCCACCAGAGACCTGTCTTGTTATTGTTAAGTTCTGTCAAGCCAGTATCAACTCATATTGACCCTGTTTAAGGTTTCCAAGGAGCACCTAGTGGGTTTGAATCACCAACCTTATGGTTAGCAATCCAGTGCTTATCCTATAATACCACACCAGGACTCCTTATGTTTTAGTAGTTGTTGCTAAGTGACATCGAGTCAGTTCCAACTCATAGCAACCCTGTATAGGGTTTCCAAGGAATGGCTGGTGGGTTTGAATCACTGATCTTGCAGTTAGCAGTCCAGTGCTTATCCTACAGCACTACACCAGGACTCATCATGTCTTAGTGGTGGTGGTGGAGTCAGTTCCGACTCATAGCGATCCTCCCTGTACAGGGTTTCCGAGGCTGTAAATCTTTACAGGAGCAGAAAGCCTCATCTTTCTCCCGCAGAACAGCTGGTAGTTTCGAACTGCTGACCTTGAGAGTGGCAGCCCGATTCGTAACCACTACGCTGCCAGAGCTCCACATGTCTTAGTAGTAGGGCTAAATAAACCTTAGAATAAAAGTTATTTAAAATATGCCTTAACAAAACTTAAAAGTAGGCCTTCGAATAATCAAGCTGTTCCCCACATAACTAAAGTACCTGTCAAATTCTACTTTGATTAAAGAAAAATGATAAAATTTAAATATTCAACAATGTAATTTATAACATTCAACATCCAGTTCAATATTCCATGTTATTAAAGATCTGTAATGTTTGATATCTGATTCTTAAAAAAGGTGTGTGTAAATTAACCAGGAAGACACAATAATTCTAAATGTGTACACCCCTAAGAATGTTGGTGTGGCTGCATCATGCCATCCAGTCTGTTCTTACCCAAAGAAACCCTGAATAGGATTTCTGAGGCTGTAAATCTTTACTGTGGAGCAGCTGGTGGATTCGAACTGCAGACCTTGAGGTTACCAGCCCAATGTATAACCCACTATGCTACCAGGGCTTCTTACCCTAAGAATCGTTGTCATTGTTATTAAGTGCCATAGGGTCAGTTCTCATTCATAGCAACCCTGTATAGGGTTTCCAAGGAGCGGCTGGTGGATTTGAACTGCTGACCTTGTGACTCACAGTTCTATGCTGATCCTAGAGCACCATACCAGAAGTCCACCCATAAGATTTAGGAAGCAAAAATTAACAGAATTAAAGGAGAATTTTTTTTTAAATCTACAGTTACATTTGAGGATTTCAATAGTCAGTTCAGTTACTAATAGATTAAGAGCAAATCTGTAAGAATATAGAAAATGTATAAGTCAAATGGATCTAATTAAATTTATAGAAAGTTTGTTTCTATAGAGTGGTCTAATTATAGAAAATTACACTTAATAACAAGGAGCGCCATAGTTCTATAGCATAAGCACTAGACTGTGAACCACAGGTCAAAGGTTTGAGTTCATCAGTTGCTTCACAGGAAAAAGATGAGGCTTTCCACTCCCACAAAGATTTAAAGTCTTGGCAGTCCTATGCGGGGTTGCTTTGAGTTGGAACCAACTTGAAGGTACTTAACAATAACAACACACAATAACAAAAGAATTGTTGCTGTTAAGTGCCGTCGAGTTGACTCCAACTCATAGTAACCTTGTATAGGGCTTCTGAGGAGTGGCTAATGGATTTGAACAACCGACCTTGCAGTTAAGAGGCCAGTGCTTATCATACAGTACCATCCCAGGTATGCATTTTATAACCGAACAAACAATATTCATGAAAATAGACCATACACTGGACCATAAAACAGGTCTCAATAAATTTGGAAGAATTCAAATCTTAATGAGTATATCCTCTGACCACAGCAGAATTAAATTAGAATTCAGTAACTAAAGGATATATGTTGTTGTTGTTGAGTACCCTGGAGCCGATTCTGACTCGTAGTGACCCTGTATAGGGTTTCCGAGGAGCGGATGGTAAGTTAGAACCACCAACCTTTTGATTCAAACTAACTTGCAGTCCAGTGCTTATCCTACAGCATCACACCAGGACTCCAAAAAGACATATGAAACATCCCTAATTATCTGGATAATCAACACACTCATAATTAATCAAAGGGCCAGAAAAGAAATTAGAAAATAAATTTGTAGGATGCAGCTAAAGCAGAGTTTATAAAGAAATGCTTATATTTAATAAAGAAATAAATAAAATCAACAAGGTTCTTAAGCTAGGAAGTGAAAAGTAAATTAAAACTAAATTAAGCAGAAGGAAAAAAACAGTGAAGATAAAAGTAGACCTCAATGAAACAGAAAACGGACACAGCAGGAAATGAATAACTAAAGTAAATAAAAATGAATAAATAAACTAAAAGCTAGCTCTATGGGGGAAAAAAAGATCACTAGAAATGATGTTCTGGAGAAAGATGAGGCTTTCTACTCTTGTAAGGATTTACACCCTCGGAAACCCTGTACAGGGTCGCTATGGGTCTGGACCGACTCGAAGGCACTTAACAACAACAACAACAAGAAATGATGTTAGTAGCTAATCAGATCAAGGAACTAAGAAAGAAAACAAATTTAAAACATCAGGTTTGAAAGAGGAGAGATCACTACAGACACTGAAAAGATGACAAAATATAAAGAACTTTATACCAATGAATTTCAAAACTCAGATGAAATGAACAAATTCCTTGAAGTAGACAAATAACCCAAACTGACAGAACCAAACCCAAACCCACTGCTATGGGATCGGTTCTGACTCATAGCAACCCTGTATAGAGTTTCTGAGACTGTAAATCTTTATGGGAGCAGACAGCCTCGTCTTTCTCCCATGGAACAGAAGATGGGTTTGAACTGCTGACCTTGAGGTTAACAGTCCAATGCTTATCCCACAGTGCCACCATAATTCTTTAAACTGGCAGAAAAAAAGTAGTAATTATTATAGAAGTTGAATCCATCATTCTAAACCTTCCCACAAAGAAAGCTTCAGGCCAAAATGGTATTACAGGTCAATTCTATCAAATATTTAAGTAAGAAATCGTTCTAATCTCACATAAAGTCTTTGAAGGAAGAGATACTTCTCAACTCATTTTTACAAACCAGTGTAACCATGATACCATGGCAATTGGAGCAGAACCGAGCAGTGTTTCATTGTGTTGTGCACAGGGTCGCTATGAGTTGGTGCTGACTTGATGGCACCTAACAACAACAACCATGATGCCAAGATCTGAACTTTTATTTTTTAAAAGAAATTCTAGACTGAAATGTTTCATTAACAGAGATAACAGTCATTAACAAAATATTAGAAAATCAAATTTAGCATTATATAAAAATGATAATATATTCTGACCAAGCCAGGTTTAGTGTAATAATGCAAGGTTGGTTTACCATATGAAAAGCAATCAATACATGTAAAATGGTAGTGGCAGCAACGGAACCTGCCTCACTTCAGTAGGAATAATAAGAATCAACATGAACCCAAGGCTGGTTCCTGTGAGATGAAGGCAGACATCCCTCCACCCTCCAACGTCTTTACTAGTTCCGACACCAATCATCATTCCACTGCATTCTCTGCTTCCCTTCCCTTCCCTTCCCTTCCATAATCTATGGCAATGGTCACATAGAACTCCCAGACCATACTTACAGTTAAGTGGTTTATTAAAGGAAGCAACAGTGTACAACTCAGGATCAGGATCAAGAAGCACACAGACAAAGTCTGGATGTCTCCCCTGAAGTGTAAAACACATTCCTCCCTTCTTCAGGGCAGGATAGCTCTCTCACACCTCTCCACAGCCAGGAGAGCCTCTCAGCCAACCGTCTGGGCCTACCTCAGCTCCCTGAGCACAGGCCTTCTCTCAGTCCCCTCAGAACAGGATCCTCTCAGGCCCCTCAGGACAGAATCCTCTCAGTCTCACCACTGCTAATAGATGCAGCTCATAGCAGTGTGGTAGTTTTGCTCAGCACTCTTAGTTGCATTTCTAGCAGAAATAATGTGAAATATTAAAATGAACAAGAAAAAAAAAGTCCAAACCCACATATTCTGACTCACAGTGACCCTACAGAACAGAGTTGTTGTTGTTGTTAAGTGCCGTCGAGTTGGTTCCGACCCATAGCGACCCTGTACAGGGTTTCCGAGGGTGTAAATCTTTATGGGAGTAGAAAGCCTGATCTTTCTCCCACCGAGCAGCTGGTAGTTTTGAACCGCTGACCTTAAGGTTTGCAGCCCGATTCGTAACCACTATGCTACCAGAGTAGAACTGTGCAATCTTTTGGTCAGCAGCTGAGCAAGTCACACGCATTTGAATTGCCAAAATCCAAAAAACGGACACCACCAAATGCTGTCCTGGTTGCAGAATAACAGGAACCATCATTCATTGCTAATGGGAATGCAAAATGTTACAGCCAGTTTGGTGGACACAGTATTACCAGACAATCCAGTATGGACACTCCTAGATATTTATTCAAGATTTGAAAACTTATGGCCATATACACACCTGCACACGAATATTTACAGCAACTTTAGTCATGATTCCTAAAAACTGAAAGCAACCAAGAAGTCCTTTCCAGTAAGAATAGTTAACAAATTGTGGTTACTCAGACAATGGAATGTTGATAACTGTGAAGTCAGTTCTTAACTCATAGCAACCCTGCATAGGGTTTCTGACACTATACATCTTTGTGAGAGCAGAAAACCTCATGTGTCTCCAACGAAGCAGCTGGTGGGTTCCAACTGCCAACTTTGTGGATCAGAGTCCAGTGCTTATCCTTACAGAGCCACCGTGCTCCTATAAATTGGAATATTATTCAGCAATAAAACAAAAGTGCTTGTTTTAATAATTAATATAAAATAAAAAAGAAATTAACGATCAAGCCACAAAAAGGCATGGATGAATCTTAAATACATGTTTCTAATCTTTAAGTGTTTCTAAGTAAAAGATCACCACTCATCTGCCAGTTTGTCGTACTGTGTTGTTGTTGTTGTTAAGTGCCGTCGAGTTGGTTCCGACCCATAGCGACCCTGTACAGGGTTTCCGAGGGTGTAAATCCTTACGGGAGTAGA
>NW_006408524.1:8757966-8760210 GCF_000296735.1 Chrysochloris asiatica | reverse complement strand
CCAACTCATAGCGACCTTGTACAGGGTTTCCAAGGCTGTAAATCTTTACAGGAGCAGAAAGCCTCATCTTTCTCCTGCAGAACGGCTGGTAGTTTCGAACTGCTGACCTTGAGGTTAGCAGCCCAATGTGTAACCACTACACTACCAGTGTTCCTTATAGTCCATGGTACAGCCTATAAAGGGTCACAATGAGTCGTAACTGATTTGAAACACTTAATAGCAATAAGTGGAAGAAACCTGTATGAAAATGCTAATACTGAGTGATTCCAATGACATGACATTCTGGAAAAGGCACAAATATTTGTTGTTGCTGTTGTTGTTGTTAGGGGTCTTCAAGTTGCCTCCAACTCAAAGCAACCCTATGCACAACAGAACAAACACTGCCCAATCCAGCGCCATCTCACAATTGTTACATTTGAGCCCACTGTTCATTCCACTGTGTCAAACCATTTTTTGGTGTCTTCCTCTTTTCGCTGACACTCCATTTTACCAAGCATGATGTCCTTCTCCAGGGACTGGTCACTCCTGATAACATGTCTGACATATGAGAGATGGAGTCTCACCATCCTAATTTCTAAGAAGCATTCTAACTGTACTCTTCCAAGACAGTTTTGTTAGTTCTTCTGACAGTCCATGGTACTTTTAATATTCTCCTCCAACACCATAAGTCAAATGCATTGGTTGTTCTATGATCTTCCTTACTCATTGCCCAACTTTCACATGCATATGAGGCTATTGAAAATATCATGGGTCAGACTCACCTTAGTCCCCAAATATATATTTGCTCTTGAACACTTTAAAAAGGTCTTTTACAGCAGATTTGCCTAATGCAGTGTCATTTGTTTTTTTGACAGCTGCTTCCATGAGTGCTAACTGTGGATCCAAGCAAAATGAAGTCTTTGACAACTTCAATCTTTTCTTAGGTATTATTTATTGGCCCAGTGGTGAGAACTGTTTTCTTTACATTGAGGTGTAATCCATATTAAAGTCTATAGTTTTTTTTTCATTTTTATCAGTAAGTATTTTAAGTCTTCTTCATCTCCAGTAAGCAAGGTTGTATCATCTGCATATCACAGGTTGTTAATGAGTCCTACTCCAATCCTGATACCATGTTCTTTTTTATATAATACTGCTTCTTAGATTATTTGTTTAGCATACAGATTGAATAAGTATGGTGTAAGGATACAACCCTGACACATACCTTCCTGATTTCAAACCATTCAGTATCCCCTTGTTCTGTTTGAACAAATGACTCTTGGTCTCTGTACAGGTTCCTCATAAGCACAAGCAAGTGTTCTGAAATACCCATTCTTCACAGTGTTAACCATAGTATGTCATGATTCACACAGTCAAAAAACTCTGCATAGTCAATAAAGCACAAGTAAACATCTTTCTGGTATTCTCTGCTTTCAATCATGACCCATCTGATGTCAGCAATGATATCCCTAGTTCCACATTCTCTTTGGAATCCAGCTTGATTTTCTGGCATTTCCCAGTTGATGTATTGCTGCAAACATTTTAGAGTTATCATCAATAAAATTTTACTTGCATGTGATATTAACGATATTGTTTCTTTGCTTTCTGCTAAGATCCATTTGACATTGGCAGTGATACCCCTAGTTCCATGTTCTCTTCTGAATTGAGCTTGAATTGCTGGCAGTTCCTTGTCAATGTACTGTTGCAACTATTTTTTTTAATTATCTCAGGCAAAAATTTACTTGCATGTGATATTAACTAAATTGTTCAATAATTTCCGTATTCTATTGGGTCATCTTGCTTTGAAATAGGCACAGATAAGGTTCTCGTCTAATTGATTGGCCAGGTAGCTGTCTTCCAAATTTCCTGGCATAAATGAATACGTGTCTCCAGTGCTGCATCCATTTATTGAAAGATTTCCATTTGTATTCTGTAAGTTCCTGGAGCTTTGTTTTTCACCAATACCTTCAGTGCAGCTTGGACTTCTCCCTTCGGTATCATCAGTTCTTGATCATATGCTACCATTTGAAAGGGTAGAAAATTAACCATTTCTTATTGGTACAATGACTGTGTATTTCTTCCATCTTCATTAAAAAAATTGTTTTTAATTAAAAATTTATTATTTAAAAGTAAAATAATGGAACAAGTATTTCCAAAATATAAAATGTCTTCCTAGAACATTGCCTTACCCCAATACTCCTTCGGATTGTGGGAAACTGGGCCCAGAATTGGATTTTTTGGCTTATGAGACAGTTTTTTGTTTTGTTT
>NW_006408524.1:8756451-8757421 GCF_000296735.1 Chrysochloris asiatica | reverse complement strand
CCCACACACTCTCAAACTAAACTCCCTCTTGAAAACTTGTAAGCCAGTCACTTCATGCCTTTATAGTCCCCACCCCTCCCCACCCCCCATTGTAGGTAGCCAATGTCTAAGTTGCCTGTCCCTATCGCCCCTGCATACAGAGGGGGTATAATGAAAACTCCTTCCCTCTCAGTTGGTATTTTGAGCTAGTACATTCACAAGTATAGGTCAAGTTCATCAAATTGTAGCAATTTACACTTGTTTCCTTTATCAAATTTTTAAATCTTTTAGTGGAGTTGTGATCTTCAAGCCATTGAAGCTAGGTCAAATGGGTACTATCTGCAAGTTTGGACATTCTTGTGTGTCTCCCCTTGTTTTATATCAACTGGACACTCCACTCTCAGTTCTAGCCTTCCTTGGCTATGTCCTTGTCCATGGGCTCAGGAGTTCCCAGGTCTCACCATACTTCGGACAAACCAACTCTTCCTCTTCTTTCTCTTATCTCCAGGTCGATGGGGAGTCTATGGAACATTGTCGGACTCAGCCCATATCATCATTGTTGCCTTTCCTCCACTTCCATTCACCAGTAGACCAACGTAGTCGCCAGCAAATTTACAGGCTGCCCATGTGATCCCTTTGAGTTTCAGTCTTGGAGGCGGTGGTGGTGGGGGGTCTTCCATCTTCTTTTGATGTTATCTGCACCATTCAGTAATTTGTCCATAGAATACTTCAATATTTCAAATAAAGTCTTGAATATTTTCTTCAGTTCTTTCAGCTTAAGAAATGCAGAGCGTGTTCTTCCCTTTTGGGTTTCTAACACCAGATCTTTGCACATTTAATTATAATACATGCCTTTATCTTCTCCAATTGCCCTTTGAAATTTTGTCCAGCTCTTTTACTTCTTAATTTCTTCCATTTGCTTTAGCTTCTCTAAACTCAAGAGCAAATTTCAGAGTATTTTCTAACATCCATTTTATCTTTTCTTTCTTTC
>NW_006408524.1:8747327-8754806 GCF_000296735.1 Chrysochloris asiatica | reverse complement strand
TTTTAAAGTGTTCAAGAGCAAAGAGATCAGTTTGAAGACTAAGGTGCACCTGACCCAAGCCATGGTATTTCAATAGTCTCATATGCATGTGAAAGTTGGTCAATGAATAAGGAAGACCAAAGGAGAATTGATGCATTTGAGTTATGGTACTGGATAAGAATATTGAAGGTATCACAGCCTGCCAAAATTTCAAACAGGTCTGTGTTTGAATAAGTACAGCCAGAATGCTCCTTAGAAGAGGGACCAGTCCCTAGAGAAATGATTTATGCTTGGTAAAGCGGAGGGTGAGTGAAAAAGAGGAAGAGCTGCAATGAGATGAATTGGCACAGTGGCAACAGCAATAGGATCGCGTGTAACAATTGTGAGGATGGTGCAGGACTGGAGAGGGTTTCGTTTGGTTGTGCAGAGGGTCTCTATGATTCAAAGCTGACTCGACAGTACCTAACAACAATGCCTAGCATCTTGATCTAGATGCTTTCCATTTCATTTTTGATAACTTCAGTTTTCCTAGATTCATACTTTCTGATTATTAAACAATGTTTGCCATTGTTTCTGCTCATTTTGAGTTGTGCCCCATCAGCAAATGAAGGTCCCGAAAGATTTGCTCCATTCATATCATTATGGTTTAACTCTACTTTGAGGAGATAACTCTTCCACAGTCATATTTTGAGTGCCTTCCAACCTGAGGGGCTTATCTTCTGGCACTATATCTAACAATGTTCTGCTGCCATTCATACTGTTTTCTTCTTCCAGCACTTTATCTGACTGTGTTCCACGGCTGTTCATAAGGTTTTCAGTGCTAAACATTCAAAAGTGGTCTGGCTATCCTGCTTCCTAGTCTGTCTTCATCTGGAAGCTCATCTGAAACCTGTCCACCGTGGGTGACCCTGCTGCTATTTAAAGTACCAGTACCATGGCTTCCAGCATCACAGCAACACACAAGGCACCACAGTATGACAAGCTGACAGATGAGTGGTGGAGATAAAATTCTAGCGATGGTAAACCCATTGGTGGTTGCCAGGGAGTTAGAAGGAAAGGGGGACAGTTTAATAGATGAAGCACAGAGGAGTGTTTAGGTGTAATGGTGGACATATGAATATTCATAGCTGCTTTATTCATAATAGCCAAAAATTTGAAAGAAGTAAAAAATTTAATCACAGGCAAATGCAACAAAATGTGTATATCTACTTAGCAATGAAAGAAAATGAACTATTAACTCAAGATATACTATAATGAATCTTCAAAACATTATGCAGAGCAAAAGACACCAGAACCACTTACTCTGCTGTTGCATTCATAAGAAATTCTAGAACATGAAAACCAATCTATAGTCTGTGCAGGGTGGTGAGGGTGGAAGATTGACTGCAAAGGGGAAAGAGAATTTTTTTTTTTAAAATTTTTGTGAATTAAATGTTCTTGATTTGAATTGGTCTTATGTTGACATGCCTTATACATTTGCTATTACAGTGAAACCTGTCGCAGCTGGAATGTGACAGGATTACCTCATTTTACCTGTTGAAAGTTTTCCACCTTTGTCACTGGGTGTGGAGGTGTGCCGTGGAGTCGGTTCAGACTCATAGTAAGCCTCCATAGAGTTTCCAAGGCTGTAAATCTTTACAGGAGCAAAAAGCCTCAACTTTCTCCCGCAGAAAGACTGATAGTTTCAAACTGTTGACCTTTAGGTTAGCAGACGACTCATAACCGCTACGTTAGCAAAACAGTCACCACTTTCCTTTTATAAAGTTTTTTGTGTGAAAGGAGTGAAAGTTTACAGGGCAGATCATCAGTTTTACATTCAACAAGCCAATGTAAAGCCTTTGTATCATTACAACGGTTACAATTCCCTTCATGTACCATTAGTTAACAGTATTTCTGTCTATTCATTTTAGCTCTTTTTTTTTTTTTAAACAGTCATATATAATCATTTAAACCACCAAAGGTCACATTCTGCAAGTCTGCCTCCTGGCCGCCAGCTCTCAGTCCCTCTCTTTCCATGAATCTAGAGTCCTCAGCTGACCACTTTTCTTTTTCTATTTGTTGTTGGAGCTAAGTGCTGTCATGTCAGTTCCAACTCATAGCGACCCTGTGTAAGGTTTCCAAGGAGCAGCTGGCAAGTTTGAACCGCCAACTCCGAGGTTCAAACTGACCTTGCGGTTCAGTGCTTATCCTACAGCGCCACACCAGGACTCTCTATTTAGTGGGAAATGATTCAGTTTTCCTTTTCTGACAGATTTCTGTATTATACAGGTTCTCACTTTCCCAGGTTTTACTGTATATTACACATAAATTATACATCAATGAAGTTGATTTGGAGTCCTGGTGTGGCACTATAGGATAAGCACTGGACTGCTAATCCCAAGGTCGGTGGTTCAAACCCACCAGCCTACACAGGATCACTGTGAGTAGAACTGAGTCCACAGCACTTAACAACTTAACAACAAAGTTGATTTGTTTTTAAAAGAGGCAACTGTAAAATTGAATGGATGATTTGTATACAAAGGAGGAGATTCAAAATGTGCATACTTCTCTTGAGATTTCAAGGAGCTCTGGTAGTGCTATGGGTTAGGCATTGGACTGCTAACTGAAAAGCTGGGGATTCAAAATTACCAACTGCTCTGAGGTACGTGGAGATCAACACACAGGTCTTCACTGCCAGTGTTAGTCCTTCAAAGATGAGGCTATTTCCATACAGATTTACAGTCTTGGAAACACTGAACAGGGTTGCTACTCTAAGTCAGAATCCACTCTAAGGTAGTGGACTGGTTTGGTTTGTTTTCTTGAGAACAGAGGTTAAGGGAGGTTTTTCATGAGAGCTAGTCTCTGCTATACCAACCCTAGCACTGCTAGTTCTCTCTAAGGAGTTCTTTAGAAAGGAATTCTGCTCTCTCCATTTTCCACCACCACCCACCCAGGTGTAATCACCCAACTGCTAACTATTCTGTGCTTCATTTGTTCTTGGTACACTTTCAAATCATTCTCTTTTTGTCCCATATCTCCCATCTCCCATCTGTTTTACCTCCTACATGCTACTCCAGAACTTTTTCAAAGTTCTGCAAATTTGTTACTTTGTTCTTCGAATTTTTACTTCTTGACATCCATCCATTAATTTAGTCCCAATTCAAAGGCAGTGCTTTGGTTATCCATTGTGCATGACAAATGCTGTAAGATTTAAGGGCTTACCAAAACGAACACCAATGCCATTGAGTCACAATTTTGACTCATAGGACAATGTAGAACTGCCCCAGGTAATCATGACCGAAGCCGACTACCACATCTTTCTTCCCAGCAGTGGTGGGTTTGAACCATTGATCTTCTAGTTAGCAGCCAAGCTCTTAACCATTGAACTATGAGGGTGCCTTTTTTAAAGGACTAACCTGTGTGTTGATCTCCTTGTACTTCATTTTTACTCCTCAGCAATTCCACAATCTGCCACTTAGGGAGAAAATAGTGATCAATTTTCACTAACACAACAGATACTACTATAAACTTAACCACGAAGTTTAGAGAATTTAAAAACTATATTTGTATATACTTTTTCATTCTCGGTCCTTCAGGTTTGCACTGGCTTTCTTGTATGGTTCATTTCTTCCATAGTGGAGAAAACCTTTCATTTTGTTTTTAAGAGCTTGAATTTTTGTTAGTTTCTCATTCAGTATTCATTACCACAAACTAGTCTTAAAATTCACACAGACATTTTGAATTTCATCGAGTGATTTTCAAAGTCCATTGGCTTTCTAGGCTTATGAGCCTTTTTCCAGAATGGTAGAATGGATTGCTTATTATAATTGAGATTGGAGTACTAACTCTTGGAGTACTAAATTGCTTTTGCATAAAACAACTGAAAAGCATTTAAAATTCTTTTCAATTGATTATTTAAATGTCTATTTTGTCATCTCTTTCTTTTCTTAGCTGAGCACTTCATTAAGAAAACTTTCTAGAATAACCATATCTGAATTACTGAGTATCTCACTTGTCTACAGAATTATTAAAATTATGCCTCCTGAATAGAATCTTCAAAAACATCACACTCAATTCATGCTTTTAATACTTTTGCAGTTATTCTAGAGACCTTAAATATACACATGGCACACACACACACACACACACACACACACACACAAACCTCTTTGGGAAAACAAATTTTGTTCTAGACAGCTGTACGGGACAGCTGTATTTTCTAAGCTGCAGGATATTCAATCTTCTCTTCCTATGTGAGGGAATACCCAATTGTCTTGGTGAAAGGCATGCCCCACCTCCTGCTTACTCTGGAAGCATGTCCTGATGTTCTCTGTCCCTTGAAGTCTGGGCATAAGCCCCAGATCTAGGTTTAACCAATGATAATTTCCCCAGAACTTCCAATCTTAGTCAAGCAACACAGTGACAATGAGATGAGATTTAATTCATAGCTGTAGGCAGATTTTCTCCAAGACCATGGGATAGAATCATGAAGAGGCAGCTGTAGTGTTCTACAGTAAAGTTTCTGCTAAAATGTTCCTTCTTTGCTTTCTGGAATCACTTGAGTCTCTACCTATTTCTCAAGCTTAGTATTACAATTTCCTGCCAATTCTTGAGTCCTTGACTTCCTTCCAATCAATTCCTTTTTCACTCAAGATCGTTGTTGCTTTCTCTCATGCCTCCTCACCACTCTAAATTTAATTGTTGAGAATATACAGAGAAAAACATATACCAATTGAGCAATTTTTACAGGTACAACTCAGTGGCATTGATTACTTTCTTTGAGTTAGGCAATAATCATTCTCATCCTCTTTTTTCAAGTTGTTTCTCCCTCAATAACAGGAATTCACTATCCCGAAGGTTCTTATCTAACTTTTTGAGGTATTATTGTCAATATATTTGTCATATTTGGTCCCATATATGAGATATGGTTCAATTTATTCATTTGACCTATCTCTATAATCGAGGCATAATTAATATAACTGTAACGTACTTTTGAAAGGAGCTCTGGTAGTGTAGTGGTTACGAATCGGGCTGCGAACCTTAAGGTCAGTGGTTCGAAACTACCAGCTGCTCCACAGGAGAAAGATGAGGCTTTCTACTCCTGTAAAGATTTACACCCTCGGAAACCCTGTACAGGGTCGCTATGGGTCGGAACCGACTCGACGGCACTTAACAACAACAATGTACTTTTGAGATAGGACATGGTTCCTAAATTTTTGTCCCAGCTAATTCCCCCAGAATATTGATTATCAAAATATGATGAAGAGCACCAGAATGCTGTCAGATACAATGCCAGAAGATGAGCCCCTCAGATCAAAAGGCACTCCAAATATGACTGAGGAAATGCTGCATCCTCAAAGTAGAGTTGACCAGGATGACGCAAATGGAGTAAAGCCTTTGGAACCTTCATTTGCTAATGGCGCACAATTCAAAATGAAGAGAAACAGCTGTAAACATCCATTAATAATAGGAACATGGAATGTACGAAGTATGAATCTAGGAAAATGGGAATTGTCAAAGATGAAACGGAATACACAAACATTGATATTCTAGGCATTAGTGAGCTGAAATGGGCAGGCACTGGCCATTTTGAATCTGATAATCACATGGCTTACTATTCCAGGAATGACAAAGTAAAGAGGAATTACATCGCATTCATCATCAAAAAGAACATATCAAGATTTGTCTTGAAGTACAATGCTGTCTGTGATAGGATAATACCAATATGCCTAAAAGAAAGACCAGTTAATACCACTATTTTTCTGATTTATGCACCAACCACTAAAGATAATGATGATGAAATTGAAGAATTCTACCAACTTCTTCAGTCTGAAATTGATCAAACATTCAATCAAGCTGTGTTGATAGTTACTGGTGATTGGAATGCTAAGCTTGGAAGCAAAGAGAAATGATCAGTAGTTGGAAAATATGGCCTTGGTGATAGAAATGATGCTGGAGATCTCATGATGTAATTTTGCAAGACCAATGACTTCATGGCAATACCTTTTTAAAACAACATAAAAGAAAACTATACACATGGACCTCACCAGATGGAATACACAGAAATCAAATTGACTATATCTGTGGAAAGAGACTGTGGAACAACTCCACATAATCTGCCAAAATAAGGTCAGGGATAGATTGTGGAACAGACCATCAATTGCTCATATGCAAGTTTAGGATGAAGCTGAAGAAAATTAAACAAGTCTATGAGATCCAAAATATGATCTTGAACATATCCCACCTGAATTTAGCAGTCATCTGAAGAACAGATTTGATGCATTAGACACTAAAAGCCGAAGATCAGAATAGTTGTGGGATGATAGCAAGAACATCATACAGGAAGAAAGAAAAAGGTCATTCAGAAGACAAAAAAGAAGGAAAAGACCAAAAATGGATGTCAGAAGAGACTGTAACTTGTTCTCCAGCATAGAGATGCTAATGGAAGAAATAAGGAGGTAAAAGAATTGAATAAAAAATGTCAAAGGTCAGCTCAAGAAGACAAAGTCTAATATTATAACAAAATGTGCAGAGACCTGGAATTAAGAAACCAAAAGGGAAGAACATGCTCAGCATTTCACAAACTGAGGGAACTGAAGAAAAAATTCAAGCCTTGACTTGCAATATTGAAGGGTTTATGGGCAAATTATTGAATGATGCAGAAAGCATCAAAATACATACATACATACATACATACATACATACATACATACATACATACATAAATGGAACACAAGTCACTGTACCAAAAAGAAATGCTCGATGTTCAAATATTTCAAAAGGTAGCATATGATCAAGAGCCAATGATACTGAAGGAAGAAGTTCAGTGTGCATTGAAAGCATTGGCAAACAACAATGCACCAGGAATTGATGGGATAAATATTGAAATCGTTCAACAAACTGATGCAGTACTGGAGGCACTAACTCATCTATTCCAAGAAATTTGGAAGACAACTACTTGGCCAACTGACTGGAAGAGATCCATGTTTGTGCCCATTCCAAAGAGATGTGACCCAATGAAATGCAGAAATCATCAGACAATATAATATTGTATGCAAGTAAATTTGCTAAAGACAGTACAAAAATGACTGTGACTATGCATTAACAAAAACCTTCCAGAGGTTCAGAAGAGGATGTGTAACAAGGGCTGTCATTGCTGATGTCAGATGGATCTTGGCAGAAAGAAAAGAATACAAGAAAGATGTTTACCTGTGCTTTATTGACTATGCAAAGGTTTTCAATTGTGTGGATCAAGACAAGCTATGGACAACATTGCGGACAACGAGTATTCCAGAATATTTCATTGTGCTTATGTGGAATCTGTACATGGGCAGTAGTTTGAACAGAACAAGGGAACACTGAATGGTTTAAAATTAGGAAAGGTTGTGCGCCTGGGCTGTATTATTTCAACATACTTATTCAATCTGTATTCTGAGCAAATAATCTGAAAAGCTGGGTTATACGAAGAAAAACGTGGCATCAGGATTGGAGGAAGACTCATTAACGACCTGCAATATGCAG
>NW_006408524.1:8729497-8740267 GCF_000296735.1 Chrysochloris asiatica | reverse complement strand
AGGGTTTCCAAGGAGCAGCTGGTGAGCTTGAACCGCTGACCTTGCAGTTCAAACAGCTTTGCAGTCTGGCGCATTAACCCACAGCGCCACACCAGGACTCCTGCTGGACTGCAAAATCAGTTTGAACCTCAAGGTCATCAGTTCAAACCCACCAGCAGCTCCTTGGAAACCCTATACAGGGTCCCTGAGTCAGAACCAAGTTGACAGCACTTAACAACAACAACATATATAACATAAACAGTGTATTTTGTAATAAAAAATATATTTTCAAAATAAAATATTTGAGAAAAGAGAGTTGTTGTTTCACTGTTTTGCAGATCATTTTACTGTTGGGTTTAATAGAATTGAACCTAGAGTCTCATATCTGAATTTTTACACTATTTGTTACAGTATATGGAAGTATATAAAGAAGATACATTGTTTGTAAAAGGGAGTGTTTCCAGATAATTGTGGCCATTTTTGATACTACACCAAAAAACTCCAGGGCAGTTTCTTAAATGTTAGTTGCTACGTAGAATGGGAAATCAGATCAATGAACTTTGTGTATTCTGTCCATTAAAAACCATCAGTCTAGTACTTTCAATCTTTGACTAATAATTTTGTAATATCATGTATTGATCATTTGGAAAATTCAGAGTTATGCAGATATTCCAAACATTTACACATTTCAGAAACCCACTCTGCTGTAAAATTCTAGAACACATATGTACACAGAAGGATACTTTCCATTAGCCATCAGAATGATGATGTCACCACATGTCATATTGCCTTTGGAAAATTCCACTGTAGGCTCATGAGAGAATAATAATAAAGGAAAATCATGGTTTATCATTAAGGAAATAGTTTTGAGTGTGTTGATCCACTGAAAAGATTTTAGTTTCCAGACAATACTTGGAGAATATCTGATACAGTATGATAAAACCCATTTTTATCGAGTCGATCCTGATTTATATAGTGACCCTATTAAGGACAGAGTAGAGCTGCTCTTTAGGGTTTCTGGGATTGTAAGTCACGGGAGCAGACAGCTTCATCTTTCTCCTATAGAACAGCTGGTAGGTTCAAACCACAGCCTCTGTGATTAACTCCCTGTACTGTTAGGGATGCTTGATATAGTATGATATGACTTGTTAAATAAAGCAAGTCAAAAGTTACCATCTGAAATTTATTTTAGACCAGGAGACAAACTACATAAAAAGCAAAGTAACTCTGGTAGCGTAGTGGTTATGAGTCAGGCTGCCTACCTCAAGGTCAGTAGTTTGAAACTACCAGCTGTTCAGTGGGAGAAAGATGAGGCTTTCTGCTCCTGTAAAGATTTACAGCCTGGGGAACCCTGTGCAGGGTCACTATGAGTTGCAACCGACTCTACGGTACTTAACAACAATCCTAAATGGCAATTTCAAATCTTTTTATATTCCAGCAAACAGGCTTCAAATAGTTGGCTTCTAATTTAGAGGCCATTCCAGTTTGGGGAGTTTGAATTGCACTGTTAGTATTTCAAAGCATATGGGCAGGTGGTTGCATGTAGGCTGTGGATTGTAATTAGTTATTGTCTTTGGGGACAATAAGCAGCATCATGATAAATGGAATATATCTTGACGTTATCAATGATGTCATTTTACTTGCATCCACATACAATGCCCATAGAAGTCTGGAAATCAAACGATGTATTTGCATTGGGCAAATCTGTTGTAAAAGACCTCTTTATAAAGTGTTAAAAATGAAAGATGTCCCTTTGAATACTAAGGTGGCCTGATTCAAGCCTGGTATTTTCAATTGCCTTATATGCATATGAAAGCTGGAAAATGAAGGAACACTGAAGTTGATAATTGATACATTTGAATTATGGTGTTGCCAAGAATAGTGAACATACCATGGACTGCCAGAAGTATGAACAAATCTGTTTTGGAAGAAATGCACCCAGAATGTGCTTTAGAAGTGGGCATGGAAAACTCTGTACATATCATAAGGAGGGTCTAGTCTTGGAGAAGACATCATGCTTTTCTAGAGGGAAAGTAAACAAGAGGAAGACCCTGAAGGAGACTGAACGAAACAGTGGCTGCAACAACTGGCTCAACTATAGGAGACTGTGAGGATGGCACAGGACAGGGCAACACCTAACAAGATTGTTGTTGCTGTTCGTTGTTGTAAGGTGCCTTTAAGTCCATTCTGACTCATAGCAACTCTGTACAGGGTTTCCAAGGAGCAGCTGGTGGGTTTTAACTATCAACCTTGTGGTTAGCAGTTCAGTGCTTCTCCTGTAGCACTACACTTTTGGGAAACTCAAAATCATTCGTCTCTTCCTCTTCTTCCCACTCCAAGAATCTTTGAGGAAGCATATAGGTGGCAGTGGTGTGCCATGGAGTCAATTCTGACTCATAGCAACCTTGCATAGGGTTTCTGAGGTTGCAAATCTTTATGGGAGCAAAAAGCCTCATGTTTCTCCCATTTAATGACTGGTAGTTTTGAACTGCTAACCTTGAGGTTAGCAGCCTGACTTGTAACCACTTCGCTACCAGAGCGCTTTATATGGGTGGCAGGACCCCATTAAAATGTCTTAGAGCATGCTTGTTTGTAGCCTGGATTGAGATCACAGATTCTCAAGTAGAACTGCTTTATCTATTTGGGGGAGCTGCTAGATAAACCCCTTGTTTGGCTCACCTTGTTGTTCCTTCAGGCATTTCAAAGCAGAAGCTGGGGCAAGTAGAGGTTATTTTTAATGGAGAAAGTTACTTGCTAACTGGTTTTAAGCAGGTAGTTATAGGACCTTCACTCAGCAATTAATTTTAGGTACCCTGCCTCCTACTTTTATTTCTGGCTATACAGAAGGTTCCATAGAATGGCCCATCCAGGTCTGCTCAATATGGGAAATGTCCTGACTTCAAAATTACCTATTCCTTTGCCTTCTAGTTTACATTTCCGAAAACACTTTGTATGTTCTCAGTCAGTCAGAGATATAGTGCGAGTGGATGTTGTTGTTGTTGTTAGGTGCCATCCAGTCACTTCTGGCTCATCAAGATCCTATGCACAATCGAACAAAACACAGCCTGGTCCTGCACCACCCTCACATTGTTGCTGCCACTGTGTCAATCTATCTTGTTGGGGATCTTCATATTTTTCACTGACCCTCCACTTTTCTAAGCATGATGATCCTCCCCATGGACTGGTGCCTCTTGATACATCCAAAGCACAAGGGACGTCTCACCGACTTGCTTCTAAAGAGCATTCTGTCTGCAAAAAGTCCAAGAGACTTTTTTGGTCTTCTTTCAATCCATGGTATTTTCAATATTCTTCTCCAACACCAAAATTCAAAGGCATCAATTCTTCTTTATTTATTGTCCAACTTTCACAAGCGTACGAGGCCACTGAAAATACCATGGCTTGGGTCAGTTGCACCTTAGTCCTCAAAGTGGTATATTTAACTCTTTAACACTTTAACAAGGTCTTTTGCAGCAGATTTTCCTAATGCAATACATTTTTTTATTTCTTAACTGCCGTTTCCATGATTATTGATTGTGGATGCAAGCAAAATGAAGTCTTTGGTAATTTAAACCTTTTCTCCATTTTATCAGGTTATTTATTGGCCCTGTTCTGAGGATTTTTCTGTTTTCTTTACATTATGATGCAATCCTGAAGGTTGTGGTCTTTGATCTTTATCAGTAAGTATTTTATGTCACAACAAGCAAGGTTGTATCACTGCATACTGCAGGTTGTTAGTAAGTCTTCTTCCAATCCTGATGCTATGTTTTTCTTCATACACTCCAGTTCCTCTGATTATTTACTCAGCAAACATATTGATCTGTTGTTAAGTGTCATAGAGGTGTCCCTGTATAGGGTTTCTGAGGATTGGCTGGTGAGTTGAACTGCCAACTTTGCAGTTAGCAGTTCAGTACTTAACCTCCAGCACCACACCAAACCAGAATGAATATGTACGATGAAAGGATGCAACCCTGATAGCACACCTTTCCTTATTTTTAAACCATTCATTAATCCCTTGCTCTGTTCTAACAACTGTCTTAGTGTACGTTAAACTGTTTAAAACACCTAGATATGAATGGATCGATGCCATGTGTTTAAGACCTGATAACCAATTTATGATATGGACAAAATAAACCTGTAAAGGGTGACTACATGTTAGCTCTTGAACAGACTGCTTAGTTTTTCAACTAGTTAAAAGACAATATACACTGTGTAGATTTTAATCTTAGTTATCCTGAGTGCCTATGCTGTTTCTAAAAGATAATGGCGGTCCTGCAGGGAATGAGATAGGAGATCATAAAATAGTTGTTTGGCAATCCCACGAATTTTAGATATCAAGGTTAAAGTGGTTAAATGCCCTCAATTCGAGCAAGGTGTTTTGACTTCAGTGGCCCTGATTATAAGCCTGGGATTTTTGGTAACTCTGACTTAAAAAAAAAAAAAAAATTGAGTTATTGTCGCAGCTTGAGACTAAATTCCCAAGGAAGTTTTAGGTCAAGATGGGGCCACCAACGTGAGATTTGGCAGACCAACGTCATCTCCGCTCTATTTTGCGGGGTGTCCCTGCTCCTCGCGTGGCTGCCCCAATCCTGGGGCTTAGCTGGGGACTGACTCTTAAGAGTGACTGCCCGGCCCAGAGAGCCACTTGTTTAGTACCGTGGAGCTGGTTCCGACTCATAGTGACCCTGCACAGTGCTTCCAAGGCTGTAAATCTTTACGGGAGCATAACGCCTCATCTTTCTCCCGCAGAACGGCTGGTAGTTTCGAACTGCCGACCTTGAGGTTAGCAGCCTGATTCGTAATCACTACGCTATCAGGGCTCCTTAGAGGGCCACTAGTTGCATTATTCCTCTTTGGGGTCTCCTGGGATTGCTGCCGTTATGACCTTTCAATCAACAAGGCAGAAAGGCGGTGCAGAACCTGCGGAAAAGATGGGTAGGGACTAAGTTCTGGATGGAGGCAACAGGAGTGACCAGCATGCGACAACTGCGAGTCACAGGCGACAGGAATGGGCGGCGCACGAATACTTTCCTTTCTTTAATCCTCCTTCACGCACAGCGTTAACCTCGCCGGAAGCGGAGAGGCTTCTAAACACGCAACTTCCGGTGTGGGCGGCCTTCGCCTGTGGCGGGAGCGAGCACGCTAGTGCGCGGCAACTTCGTTCCCGCCTCCTTGTCCCTGTCACCATTCACCTTTGGCTTTTTCGGAGCGTGACGTGCGTGCGCGCCCCCGACTTTGCGTCGGGGCTGAGGGGAAAGGCCGAAAGAGCGAAGCGAGAAGGAGGGGTTGTGGAGGTTAGGGCCCAACCAGCTAGTCCCATCGCCCTCCCACCTCCTCCCGACGAGGAGCGGAGGGAAGAGGAGGAGCGAGCCGAGGCCGGCCGCGCACACCAGGAGCCTCCTCGTGGAGGGGGGAGGGAGCTAAGGAAAGGGGGTAGCTCCGTCACCTCTGATCGCGGCGGCGGCTAAGGAAGAAGAAAGTCAGAGCCCGCACCCAACGCCACAGATTCAGAAAGGCCCCCCGCCCCCATCTCCCCGGAAACAGCCCTCCGCCCAGTCCCGCACACTCGCTGCCCCAACCGTGAGCCGCAGCACAGTGGCCTGCGCCTCGCCCCGCCCCGCTGCCCGGTCCCGCGGGCTGCCGAGTGCGCGAGGCCTTAGGCCGGGAGTTGTTGTCAGGCCCAGGCCACTTCCGAGGCGCCCGCGGTGTGTCGCCACCACCACAAGAGGACGACGTCGACGCGAAGGACGAGGCGGCGGAGGCGTGTTGTTGTCTCACCCACTCTCCTCTCCTGAACTCACACCCAACGTCAGGGCGCGATGGAGTGAAGCGGTGGCGAAGGTGGTACTTCCGCGTTGCGCTGCCTGCCCGAGCTGCGAGCGCGGCCGAGACCGCTCCTCCACCCCGGGGGCACTTGGAGGACTCCGGACGCCCCCGCAGGTCACCGCCCGGCGCATCTGGGGTTTTAGCTGCCAAGGAGAGGACGGCGCCCAAGATCGCGAGCTCTGTCGCCCGAATTCCTGCTTTCCTCAGGCCCGGAGGCCGCTGCGTACCCCACTGTGACCTGGAACGCAGGGACCCGAGTCCCGACCCGGATTATCGTGGCGCGCCTGCTGGCTGGCTCTCTCACTCGGTGACCGTCCGCTGCAGCCGTTCCCGTTTCCGGCGGGGGAGATGGCCAGGATCTGACCCGGGACGAGGCCGCACCCGCGCCGCGCTCTGCGGCGGGCTCTAGGCGATGCCGAGCAGCTCGGACACGGCGCTGGGGGGAGGCGGGGGCCTGAGCTGGGCGGAGAAGAAGTTGGAGGAACGCCGCAAGCGGAGACGATTCCTGTCCCCTCAGCAGCCGCCGCTGCTGTTGCCGCTCCTGCAGCCGCAGCTCCTGCAACCGCCGCCGCCCCCGCCGCCTCTGCTCTTCCTGGCGACTCCCGGCACGGCCGCCGCCGCAGCCGCCGCCGCCGCGGCCTCCTCCTCTTGCTTCAGCCCTGGACCCCCACTGGAGGTCAAGCGGCTGGCGAGAGGCAAGAGGCGCGCAGGAGGGCGGCAGAAGCGGCGCCGCGGGCCCCGCGCCGGGCAGGAGGCGGAGAAGCGTCGGGTCTTCTCGCTGCCCCAGCCGCAGCAGGACGGCGGTGGCGGTGCCAGTAGCGGCGGGGGTGTGACCCCGCTGGTGGAGTACGAGGATGTGAGCTCCCAGTCCGAGCAGGGGCTGCTGCTGGGGGGGTCCAGCGCGGCAACGGCGGCGACGGCTGCCGGGGGAACGGGTGGCAGCGGCGGGAGCCCGGCCTCCTCCTCGGGCACCCAGCGGCGTGGGGAGGGCTCGGAGCGCCGGCCTCGCCGAGACCGCCGCAGCAGCAGCGGCCGCAGCAAGGAGCGCCACCGCGAGCACCGGCGGCGGGATGGGCAGCGCGGAGGCAGCGAGGCCTCCAAGTCCCGGAGCCGCCACGGCCACGGCGGCGAGGAGCGGCCCGAGGCCGCCAAGAGTGGCAGCAGCAGCAGCAGCGGCGGCCGCCGGAAAAGCGCGTCGGCCACGTCCAGCAGCAGCAGCAGCCGCAAGGAGCGCGACTTGAAGGCCCACCGAAGCCGGACTAAGTCGTCCAAGGAGCCGCCGTCGGCCTACAAGGAGCCGCCCAAGGCCTACCGGGAGGAGAAGGCCGAGCCCAAGGCTTACAGGCGGCGGCAGCGCTCCCTGAGCCCTCTGGGAGGCCGGGACGACAGCCCGCTCTCCCACCGGGCCTCGCAGAGCCTGAGGAGCCGCAAGTCCCCCAGCCCGGCAGGAGGCGGCAGCAGCCCCTACTCTCGGCGACTGCCGCGCTCTCCGAGCCCTTACAGCCGCCGCCGTTCCCCCAGCTACAGCCGCCACAGCTCCTACGAGCGGGGCGGCGACGTGTCCCCCAGCCCCTACAGCAGTAGCAGTTGGCGCCGCTCCCGGAGCCCCTACAGCCCTGTGATCAGGTGAGTCCTCCGCCTGGGCCCTTTCCCAGGCTGGCAACGTCTCCAGCAGTGGGCAAATGGGACTTGCCCCCTCCATGGCCCGTAGACCTGTGGACGGAGGCTAGCCGGCGCTCGGCTGGGGGAGAGGCGTTTCAGTGCGTCCGAGACTCCTCTGAGAGGGCTGTAGGGACAAAGCAACAGGTCCCATCGACCGGCCTTTCCTCCGAGGACGGGGAGGAGACAGTCCCAAGGCCGAGGGACGAGTTTTGAGCTTGTCAATAGAGTAACAGGTTTCTCTCGGCCGTTTTCTCCTTTTCCAGCACAATTGATTAGGGTAAACATAGACGGTGCATGATTCGTCCTCATTTGGAAAACTTTTTCCGAGAGGTTTAATGGATGGGGATTTCGGAATGGAGTGCAGTTCAGGGACTAGTGCTATAGAAGGGAATCGGAATCAACGTTATAATGTCAGAGTTGGATGCAGATCTCAACTGCCTCATACAAATCAGCGCAGTGGGGGGGAAAGCAGCCTTTCTGTCAAATTTATTCTTATAATAAGTGAAAAAGGCTCATATAAATGCTGCTAGTTCAGAATTCCGAAGATATTCATTGTGTAATGTTCCTGTGTGCCATAGTTTTCTGCATGGTCTCTCAAAGTCATCATTTAAAAAGAAAAAAACAAAACAAAAAACAGCCTGAGAAGTTTTCTGGTTTCTCTGCTGCCTTTTGAGAATACCCAATTTATAACATAACTATAATCGGTGCAACTATGTATATTCTTACATTCCTATAAACCTGTAACTACTTACTTTAAAGTTAGTTAAATGTTTCTTTTCAGTGACAGAATTTTTGTTTCTGAAAAAGGTGCAGTTGAATCTGTTGAAATTGGAGTAAATTTTTAGGTGTTATATGCATTACTTATTACAATGCATAAGGCCTGTATGCATTGATATGTACTAATTTAAGTAAGTACAGTGAATTAAAAATAACTATTTTACAGACTAATATTCCTTGAGACGTTTGGAAATTCTAGGACTTAAAAGTTCAAAAGTATTGCAAAAAGCCATTTGAATTGCTTGTTCTTTTCTTATTGATTTTAGTTTTCAGTAATTCTAAATGAATCATGAGTACCTCTAAGTCTGGGTTATGTTGCATTTTAGTACAACATGTGTATCTGTAAAGTTACCAGATGGGTATTAATGATGTGAGTAGAGATCTGGGTGCCAGTTGCTTTCAAAGAAATACAGTTGGGTAAATTCTCTTTTCTTACTGTTGGTTGCTCTCAAGTGCATCGAGTTGGTTCTGACTCATACTGATCCTGTATAGGGTTTCAGAGGAGTAGCTGGTAGGTTTGAACTGTCGACTTTGTGGTTCGTTGTCATGTGCTGATCCTGCTTAAATACTAATTGGTGCCTTAAGCAAGGAATATTGCCACTGAAAACCCATTTCAACCAATTTCACATTTGTAAGACTTTATATTTTACTTCTAAGGATATTTTAGGTTTGCCTAAAGATTAACACTGTGTGTTTGTGCCTGTGTGTGATTAATTATGTTTTGCAAATTGGTAAGTTTCAATTTCAAAACTTCAGATTGCGATTTTAAGTGTGCTAGGAGTGGGTTTTGTGTTAAACTGACTATTTTGCTGGGATTTAGCAAGTCCTTTATTATATAATAGTGATAGGTGTGATTAGGATTGCTCATCTTTAACAAGCATTCATAGACACATATGATATTCCAGCTTTACTCTAGGAACTGGGATATAGCTACCAAGAAGCCAAAGAGAACCCTCAGGGAGTTTGCAGTCTAGAGGACCATTCATTGTTGAATTTTTTCATGGTGTTTACATTGATCACTAATATTTCTAAAGGCTTGGATTTGAAAGAAGTTTTAGACTATCTTGACCATTTTAATTGGCCATTTGGTATGAGCTTGAATTTATCTAGATGTAAGAGTCCTGGTGTGGCGCTGTGGGTTAGTGCACTGGACTGCAAAGTCGGTTTGAACTGCAAAGTTGGCGGTTCCAGCTCACCACAGCTGCTCCTTGGAAACCCTATGTTGTTGTTAAGTTCCGTGGAGTCAGTTCCGACTCATAGCGACCCTGCTGTAAATCTTTATAGGAGCAGAACGCCTCATCTTTCTCCTGCAGAACTGCTGGTAGTTTCAAACTGCTGACCTTGCGGTTCACAGCCCGATTGGTAACCACTACACTACCAGAGCTCCTTTGGAAACCCTATATAGGGTCACTATGGGTTGGAACCGACTCAACGGCACTTAACCACTTAACAGCAACTGGAAGCTTTTTACTTTGAGGTAGTGTGCTCTTTAGATTTAGGATCTGAGTGCTAGTCTTAGTTTATCTTTTTTAACACTTTATTGTGCTTTAGGTGAAACTTTACATAGCAAATGAAATTTTACAATCAATTAATTTATACACAAATTGTTCTGTGACATTGGTTGCGATTCCCATAATGTGTGTCAGCACTCTTAGGCACTTGTTACTGTTTTGGTCTCCTATGGTTGATTGTACTGTTGTTAGGTGTGTGGCGCTGTATTAGGGTTTCTGACGCTGTGAATTTTTAGTAGAGCAGAAAGTCTCATCTTTTCTCCTGAAGAGTCTCTGGTAGTTTTGAACTGCCAACCTTGTGGTTAGCGGTGAAGTGCTAAAGGAGCACATACTTCCTGGATGTTGTTTATTTTATAGGTAGGATAAGCAGTCAACCTCAAGGTTTGTTTGAACTGCAAGGTTGGTGGTTCAAATCCAACCAGCCACTCTTCGGAAACCCTGTGTAGGGACTGACTTGAAGGCACTTAACAACAACAGTTATTGGCTGGAGTCCTGGTGTGGCGCAGTAGGATAAGCACTGGACTGCTAACTTCAAGGTCGGCGGTTCAAACCCACCAGTTACTCCTTGGAAACACTATACAGGATTGCTGTTCTATGGCACAGAACACCACCACATTATTGGCCAGCACGGTGACTTGTAGGGTAAGCACTGGACTTCGAACCACAAAGTCGGCAATTGATCCCACCAGCAGCATAGTGTGAGACGCATAAGGCTTTTGGCACCCCATGGGTTTATAGCCTAGGGGACAAGAGCCAGGATCACAATTACTGGCTGAAAGAGTCGCCTACAGTGTGTTCGGTTTGAAGTTAGAAGTAGTCTTAGGGCAATAGTCTCTTGGTTCCTCCAGTCTTTCTATCAGAGCACTAAGTCTAGTTTGTTTTTCATGTTTGAATTTTGTTCTACATTTTTTACTACTTCTAACTGTTGTTGTTGTTAAGTGCCGTCGAGTCGGTTCCGACCCATAGCGACCCTGTACAGGGTTTCCGAGGCTGTAAATCTTTATGGGAGCAGAAAGCC
>NW_006408524.1:8721796-8729397 GCF_000296735.1 Chrysochloris asiatica | reverse complement strand
ACCAGGCAGTGTTTCATTCTGTTGTACATAGGGTCCCTATGAGTCAGTACCAACTCAATGGCACCTAACATCAACAACAACAACATTCAATCTATATGCTAAGCAAATAATCCGAGAAGAATTGGGTTTTATGAAGAAAAAAGTGGCATCAGGATTGTAGGAAGACCTGCAGTATACACATGGTACAACCTTGCTTGCTTAAAGTGAAAAGGATCAAAGACAACAACCTTCAGTATGGGTTGCACCTCAATGTAAAGAAAACAAAATTCCTCACCACTGGCCCAATAAACAACATCCATATAAATGAAGAAAAGATTAAAGTTATCAAAGACTTCATTTTACTTGGACCAACCATCAATATTCATGGAAGCAGCAGTCAAGAAATCAAATGACATATTAAACTAGGCAAATCTTCTGCACAAGACCTCTTTAAAGTGTTAAATAGCAAAGATGTGAGTCTAAAGTGTACCTGATCCAAGCCATGGTATTTTCAATAATCTCATATGCATGTGAAAGTTGGACAGTGAATAAGGAAGCCTGTAGAAGAATTGAAACATTTGAGTTACAGTGTTGGAAAAGAATATTAAAGGTGCCATGGACTGGCGGGGGACCTGAGAGGGGCGTGGTATGGTTCCTTCTTATTGACCACACCCTCCTGTTGGTAAGGGGAATGACCAGCCCCTACCCTTACCCACCCAGGGTCCCGGGCACCCCATCCCATGCAGCCTTTGCTACTCTTGGGGTGGGGCACCGGCCATACCACCCTACCCCCATGTCTAAAAGTTCATGAATTTTATCTTAATGAGATCTAATGGATCTTTTATTGTGGTTGTCTTTTTTTTTTTTTTTTTTCATGAGACATTATTATGCCCGTATTGGCCAGGAACATCTATGCTTCCTATAGTTCCACCCACTGGGCAACCCAACTATCCATTCTTTTTTACTCTCCCCTCCTTGCATTTTATCACCTTATTTAATGGGTGATAGCATTGACCTCCTGTTTCTATTACTTGCTCTTCACATCAACATTTTTTATGCTGAGAACTCCTCATAAACCTGATTTTAACAGTTGTGGAATAGAAAATTCTTTCCCACTATTGGGTATTTATGCTGTTAAGGGTGCTGTTAAAATCTTTTGAAAAACTTTTTATTGTGAATTGAGTGAAAGTTTGCAAAGTAGATCATCAATTTTACATTCAACAAATCATACACTTTATTCCATTGCAATGATTGCAATCCCATTCCATTGACTGTTAGAGTTAACAGTATTTACCTCTATGCACTTTAGCTATTGCATTCCTCCCTGTGTCTCCTACTGCCTTCATCTTTCCTCTGCCAACCTCCTTCCAATTGTCTATTGCCTGTCCTATCACCCATGTTAGCATGTGCCTACCCTCTAGCCTGTAAATAATTTTCGCTCCTCTTTCCCCTTAACCATCATAGGTTGTTTCCTTTATCAAGAAAACCTTGACTTTTTGCAACATTAGCCTCATGCAATGTTTGTCCCTTTGTGCTTGACTGCTTTCACTCAAGATGGAGTCCTACTGGTGTATCCATATTGTGAGCGCTTTCATAAATTCATTACTACGAGGGTGGTCCAGGACCAGGCAATGTTGTGTTCTGTTGTGCACAGGGTGGCTATGAGTTGGAGTCAACTCAAGGGTATCTAATAAGGGCATCAGCTCTGGGGGAGGAAGGGGGAGAGGACTGAGGGAGACAATGAAAATGCATGGGGTTTCTTTGTGGGATGATGAAAATAATCTAAAATTATGTTGGTGGTTGTAAAAATATGTGATTATAATTTAAAATATTACATTAAAAAGAAAAAGAAAAGGACCATGGAATTCTAAAAGAATAAACAGATCTGTATTGGAAGAAGTGCAACCAGAATGCTCCATGAAAGCCAGGATGGCCAAGCTTCATCTTTTATACTTCAGGCATATTATCAGGAGGGACCAGTCCCTGGAGAAGGATACCATGTTTCATAAAGTAGAGGGTCAGAGAAAAAAAGGAAGACCCCCCAATGAGATGGATTGGCACTACGGTGGCAGCAAGAGGCTCTGGCATAGCAACGATTGTGAGGTTGGTGTGGGATTGGTCATTCTGTGTGCATAGATAGGATCACTATGAGTAGGTACTAACTCGATAGCACCAAACAACAACAATTTCCCCCAAGTAATTAGAAAATTACTTGCAAGAAAAATAATTCCAATGCACATAGCACAAAGCCTGTTACACAGTGAGTTATGAGTTGTGCTGTTAACTGCAAAGTCAGAAGTTTGAATCTACCAGCTGCTCCTCAGGAGAAAGATGAGGATTTCTGCTCCTGCAAAGATTTATAGCTGGTGAGATTGAATCACTGACCTTGTGGTTCAAACTGACTTTACAGTCCAGCACATTAACCCACAGTGCCATACTAGGACTCCTGAGTGTGGATCTATATACAGGACTTCTGAAACAGTAAATCTTTATGAGAGCAAACAGCCTCATCTTTCTCCTGCAGAGCTGTGGGTGGGTTTGGACCACTAACCTTGTAGTTAGCAATCTGGTGCTTTCCCTACAGAGCCACCACACAATGTTTGATTTCCTGACTGCAGTTTCCATGGGCATTGATTGTGGACCCAAGTAAAAGGAAACTTCAATATTTTCTCAGTTTATCATGATGTTGTTTATTGGTTCAGATGTAAGGACTTTTATTTTAGTATGTTGCAGTGTCACTGCTGTATTTAAGCATTATCAAGTTGGTTCCGACTGATAGGGGCCCTGTATAGGTCTCCCAAGAAGTGGCTGGTGGGTTTGAACTGCCAGCTGTGTGATTAGAAGTCCAGTCCTTATCCTATAGTGCACACCAGCAATCCATGATGAGGTGTAATCCATATTAATAGGTGATTCAATTCCTCTTTGCTTTTAGCAAGCAAGGTTGTGTCATCTACATACCGCAGGCTGTTACTGAATCTTCCTTCAGTTCTGATGTCTCGTTCTTCTTCATGTAGTCCTGCTTCTTGGATCATTTACTCAGAATATACAGGTTGAAAAGTATGGTGAAAGAATACAACCCTGCTACATACCCTTCCTGATTGTAAACCACACAGTGCAATACTCCCTTGTTCTGTTTGAACAACTCCTTCTTGGTCTATATATAGATTCTACATGACCACGATGAAGTGTTCTGGAATTTTCATTCTTCAAATTTTATCCATAATTTGTTACCATACACAGTTGAATGCCTTTGAATGGTCAATAAATTGCAGGTCATATTCTTTCTGGTTTTCTCTGCTTTCAGCTAAGAGCCAGCTGATATCAACAATGATATTCCTTGTTCCAGGTCCTGGCACTTCCCTATTGATGTACTGCTGCAACCATTTAAAAATGATCTTCAGCAAAACATAACTCGCTTGTGATATTAATGATCTTGTTCTATAATTCCCACATTCTGTTGGATCACTTTCTTTGGAATGGGCACCAACACGGATCTCTTCCATTAATTGACAAAGTAGCTGTCTTTCAGATTTTTTGAATAGTCGAGTGAGCACCTCCAGCACTGCATCTGTTTGTTGAAATATTTCTATTGCTCTTCTGTCAATTTCTGGAGTCTTGTTTTTTTTGCCAATGTCTTCAGTATAGTTTGGACTTCTTCCTCCAATACCATCAGTCATTAATCACATGCTAAAATGGTTGAACATCAAACAATGTTTTGTGGGGGATAGTAATTCTGTATTCTTTCCATTTTCTTTTGATGCTTCCTGTTCTATATTTTACCCAGGTTGTTGTTGTTGTTAAGTGCCATCAAGTTGATTCCGACCCATAGCGACACTGTATAGGGTTTCCAAGGAGCAGCTGGTGAGCTTGAACTGCTGACCTTGCAGTTCAAATGCCTTTTTAGTCTGGCGCCTTAACCCACAGTGCCATACCAAGACTCCATATTTTATCAATGGAATCCTTCAATGTTACAACTCAAGGCCTTTTTTTGCAGACTCCAGTTTTTGCAGACTTCTTTATAATATTTTACTTTGTCTTCTTGAGCCAGCCTTTGAAATTTTCTTTTCAGTTCTTTTACTTCATCATTTCTTCTTTTAGCGGTAACTACTCTATGGAGTCCTGGTGTGGCACTGTGGGTTAATGCGCCAGACTGCAGTCATTTGAATGGCAAGGTTCAAGTTCACTAGCTCCTCCTTGGAAACCCTATACATGGTCGCTATGGGTCGGAACCAACTCAATGGCACTTAACAACAACAACTCTATGTTTAAGGAGCTCTGGTAGTGTAGTGGTTATGAATAGGGCTACGAACTGCAAGATCAACAGTTCGAAACTACCAGCTATTCCACAGGAGATAGATGAGGCTTTCTGCTCCTATAAAGATTTATAGCCTCGGAAACCCTGTACAGGGTTGCTATGAGTCGGAACCAACTCTACAGCACATAACAACAACAACTCTATGTTTAAGAGGAGGTTTCATAGTCTCTTCTGACAACCATTTTGGTCTTTACTCTTTTAATGATTTTTTTGGTTTCTTCATGTATGATGTCTTTGATGTCATCCTACAACTCATCTAGTCTTTGGTCATTACTATTCAGTGAGTCAAATCTTTTCATGAGATGGTCTCCAAATTCAAGTGGAATATACTCCAGCTCATATTTTGGCTTTTGTGGAATTGCTTTAATTTTCTTTTGCTTCAACTTGAATTTGCATACGAGCAATTGGTCTGTTCTGCAATTGGCCCTGGCCTTGTTCTTATGATGATATTGAGCTTTTCAATTGTCACTTACCACAGATGTAGACAACCTGATTCCTGTGAATTCTATTTAGCAAGGCCCACGTGCATAGTTGCTGTTTATGAGAAGCAGTTGGTGAGTTTGAACCACCAATCTTGCGGTTTAATCTGAACTTGCAGTCGAGTGCTTATCTTCCACCGCCACACCAAGTGTTCAAATTACAGTCCTCAACTATTTTTAAGTGTACAAGCTATCCTGAGACCAAGACATTTAAGCACTCCTCCTGGTGTGGCGCTGTAGGATAATCACTGGACCGCAAGGTTGATGGTTCAAACACAAGCCACTCCTCGGAAACCCTATATAGGGTTGCTATGAGTCAGAAATTACTTAACAGCACATAACAACAACAACAAAGAGCTGTTGTTTACATACTGTATTTATTTATATTTATCATATTACAAATAGTAATTAAGAAAGTTAAAAAAAATCTTTACCTTATTTAATATAATAATAGACCTGTTCTATGCTCCTATAAAGGAGCTCTGGTAGAGTAGTGGTTATGAATTGGGCTGCGAACCTCAAGGTCAGCAGTTCGAAACTGCTAGCTGTTCCATGGGAGAAAGATGAGGCTTTCTGCTCCTGTAAAGATTTACAGCCTCGGACAGGGACGTCATGAGTCAGAAACGACACATAACAACAACAACAACAAATATAACATAGGAGTCCTGGTATGGTGCTGCAGGATAATGTTGTTGTTGTTGTTGTTGTTGTCAAGTGCCATCGAGTCGATTCCGACCCATAGCGACCCTGTAACAGGGTTTCCAAGGAGCAGCTGGTGAGCTTGAACCGCTGACCTTGCAGTTCAAACAGCTTTGCAGTCTGGCGCATTAACCCACAGCGCCACACCAGGACTCCTGCTGGACTGCAAAATCAGTTTGAACCTCAAGGTCATCAGTTCAAACCCACCAGCAGCTCCTTGGAAACCCTATACAGGGTCCCTGAGTCAGAACCAAGTTGACAGCACTTAACAACAACAACATATATAACATAAACAGTGTATTTTGTAATAAAAAATATATTTTCAAAATAAAATATTTGAGAAAAGAGAGTTGTTGTTTCACTGTTTTGCAGATCATTTTACTGTTGGGTTTAATAGAATTGAACCTAGAGTCTCATATCTGAATTTTTACACTATTTGTTACAGTATATGGAAGTATATAAAGAAGATACATTGTTTGTAAAAGGGAGTGTTTCCAGATAATTGTGGCCATTTTTGATACTACACCAAAAAACTCCAGGGCAGTTTCTTAAATGTTAGTTGCTACGTAGAATGGGAAATCAGATCAATGAACTTTGTGTATTCTGTCCATTAAAAACCATCAGTCTAGTACTTTCAATCTTTGACTAATAATTTTGTAATATCATGTATTGATCATTTGGAAAATTCAGAGTTATGCAGATATTCCAAACATTTACACATTTCAGAAACCCACTCTGCTGTAAAATTCTAGAACACATATGTACACAGAAGGATACTTTCCATTAGCCATCAGAATGATGATGTCACCACATGTCATATTGCCTTTGGAAAATTCCACTGTAGGCTCATGAGAGAATAATAATAAAGGAAAATCATGGTTTATCATTAAGGAAATAGTTTTGAGTGTGTTGATCCACTGAAAAGATTTTAGTTTCCAGACAATACTTGGAGAATATCTGATACAGTATGATAAAACCCATTTTTATCGAGTCGATCCTGATTTATATAGTGACCCTATTAAGGACAGAGTAGAGCTGCTCTTTAGGGTTTCTGGGATTGTAAGTCACGGGAGCAGACAGCTTCATCTTTCTCCTATAGAACAGCTGGTAGGTTCAAACCACAGCCTCTGTGATTAACTCCCTGTACTGTTAGGGATGCTTGATATAGTATGATATGACTTGTTAAATAAAGCAAGTCAAAAGTTACCATCTGAAATTTATTTTAGACCAGGAGACAAACTACATAAAAAGCAAAGTAACTCTGGTAGCGTAGTGGTTATGAGTCAGGCTGCCTACCTCAAGGTCAGTAGTTTGAAACTACCAGCTGTTCAGTGGGAGAAAGATGAGGCTTTCTGCTCCTGTAAAGATTTACAGCCTGGGGAACCCTGTGCAGGGTCACTATGAGTTGCAACCGACTCTACGGTACTTAACAACAATCCTAAATGGCAATTTCAAATCTTTTTATATTCCAGCAAACAGGCTTCAAATAGTTGGCTTCTAATTTAGAGGCCATTCCAGTTTGGGGAGTTTGAATTGCACTGTTAGTATTTCAAAGCATATGGGCAGGTGGTTGCATGTAGGCTGTGGATTGTAATTAGTTATTGTCTTTGGGGACAATAAGCAGCATCATGATAAATGGAATATATCTTGACGTTATCAATGATGTCATTTTACTTGCATCCACATACAATGCCCATAGAAGTCTGGAAATCAAACGATGTATTTGCATTGGGCAAATCTGTTGTAAAAGACCTCTTTATAAAGTGTTAAAAATGAAAGATGTCCCTTTGAATACTAAGGTGGCCTGATTCAAGCCTGGTATTTTCAATTGCCTTATATGCATATGAAAGCTGGAAAATGAAGGAACACTGAAGTTGATAATTGATACATTTGAATTATGGTGTTGCCAAGAATAGTGAACATACCATGGACTGCCAGAAGTATGAACAAATCTGTTTTGGAAGAAATGCACCCAGAATGTGCTTTAGAAGTGGGCATGGAAAACTCTGTACATATCATAAGGAGGGTCTAGTCTTGGAGAAGACATCATGCTTTTCTAGAGGGAAAGTAAACAAGAGGAAGACCCTGAAGGAGACTGAACGAAACAGTGGCTGCAACAACTGGCTCAA
>NW_006408524.1:8701859-8716476 GCF_000296735.1 Chrysochloris asiatica | reverse complement strand
AGTGCCGTCGAGTCGGTTCCGACCCATAGCGACCCTGTACAGGGTTTCCGAGGCTGTAAATCTTTATGGGAGCAGAAAGCCTCATCTTTCTCCTGTGGAGCAGCTGGTGGTTTCGAACTGCTGACCTTGCGATTTACAGCCCGATTCGTAACCACTACGCTGCTTCTATTGTGGCCCTGCTCAGTAATGGTAGCTGAGTTAGAGGAGGGTGTGATTCACGTGTTCCATTAGTCCTTTGGACTCTCTGCTTCCCTGAGCCTTTTGTTTTCTTCATTCTCTTTTGCTCCAGGCGGGACTTGGCCAAAAGTTACATATTAAATGGCCTCTCACCGGTTTTAAAACCCTATGTGCGGTTTATCAGATTAGGATATAGAACATTTATGAACTGTTTTGCTAGTTGAAATAGATGTCTCTGAAGACTGGCTGTGTTTGCCTGCAAGCTCAGTAGTTTTAGTAGTGATGTTTACATTGCCACTGTTTCTTAAGACTCTTGGAGACACAGTTTCCTAAGCTATAGCAGAAAACGACTACTTTTTTGGATTATTTCAAGGATTAAATGAAAAAGTGTGTTTTGCAAACTGTACAGCAATATAGAGATTACATTGAAATATAGAAATGAAAAAACTTGAATTGTTAGAATTCTTTATATTGAAAGAGAAAGCTGCCTCAATGTAACTTCTACCCATTCCTCCTAATATTACTTTTTGGCATGTTACAGAACAGATCTGTGTGCTAGCTCTTTAAAGTGAAGACAATTGTCATGTCTCCTAAGTATTGTCTCCTCTAAACCCCAAACTCCCAATTAAAGTAAATATTTCTTGTAGTCCATATGTTATGCTGTAAGAAATAGCAGTGAGATCTTTTTCCAGTACGTATGGAAGTTACATATTAATTAATTATGTAGTTTTTAAAAGGAAATAATTGCACGTTAAAATAATATTTATACCATGATATCTCTCATACTATGAACATATTGTCAGGAGGGACCAGTTGCTTAAGAAGGGGATCATATTTGGTAAGGTGGAGGGTCAGAGAACAATAGGGAGACCCCCAGCGAGATGGATTGGCAAAGTGGCAGCATCGATGGACTCAAGCATGGCAACAATTGTGAGGTTGGCCCAGGACCGGGCAGTGTTTCGTTCAGTACATAGGGTTTCGTTTTGTACATAGGGTCACTATGAGTCGGTATTGACTCGATGGCACCCAACAACAACAACAATGTAGATTTTTTTCCATGTTGTTGTGTGCTGTGGAGTCGGTTCTGACTTACAGTGACTCTGCATAGGGTTTCCGAGGCTATAAATACGGGAGCAGAAAGCCTCATCTTTCTCCTGTGAAACAGCTGGTAGTTTCAAACTGCAGACCTTGAGGTTAGCAGCCCGACTCTTAACCAGTATGCTACCAGAGCAGCTTTTTCCATGGTACTTCCTATAATAAATCCTCTTAATGCTAGTGACTTCTACTTCACAACTTGCTTTTTGCCTTCATCTGAATTTCCAGCCTTAGCGCATACTTTTCTTTTCAGCAATTCCTTCTTTGCTTTATTTTCCCTCTTGTATAACTTACATACTGTATTTTCTTTACTAATAACTATTGGGATGTAGGAGTCCTGGTGTGGCACTGTAGGGTAAGTACTGGGTTGCCAGTTCAAACCCACCAGCTACTCTACATAAACCCTTATACCTGGTCGATATGAATTGGCACTTAACCCCATGGCACTTAACATCAATAACATGGGATGTAAGAAGTCTCTTCATCTTCCTGATTGGCCCTATAATAACTGTAAGGATGTGTTCAAGAGAGAGGCTGTAGGAAAGTAAGGGAGTGGTGTTCGTTTGTGTTTTACTGTATGCTTGCTAAGATCCCTGGGTGGTGCAGAAGGTGTGCTCTTGGCTACTGGTTGAAAAACCGTTACCTGCTCATTGAAGGCAGACTTTTCGAATCCATCATCCTCTTGAAGGGAGAAAGATGTGACAGTGTGCTTCTGTAAAGATTGCAGCCTTGAAACCTATACAGGGTTGTTGTTGTTAAGTACCGTTGAGTCGGTTCTGACCCATAGCGACCCTGTATAGGCTTTCCAAGGAGCAGCTGGTGAGTTTGCAGTTCAGCAGCCAACCTTGCAGTTCAAACAGCTTTGCAGTCTGGCACATTATCCCATAGCGCCACACCAGGACTTTATCCGTAGGGTTTTTATGAGTCAGAATCTACTAAATGGCGATGAGTTTGGAGTTTTTGTTTTTAATGGAAAGATTGGCAGTTTGAATCTACTTAGTGATGCCAAGGAAGAAAGAGCTGGTGATTGGTTTCCATAAATATTTCAGTCAAGAAAACTATCGTGGTCCCCATGAGTTGAATCAACTTGACAGCAACATTTTTTTGCTTTTAATTGGTCAGTCAATGATAAATACTTAACATACACATTCACCCCGAAAACCTTTGTGATAGTTACTGATAGATTATGAAATGAGAGCCCCAAAAGATTGACTTTTTTTCCCCCAAAGTCAGCTTGAATTCAAATCCGGTGCTGATTCTAAATTGCATGTTGTATTCAACCTCGTCTGGCTTTCAAATAGCTGCCCATTTCAGTTGATGGTCTGTGTTGCTAAAACTCAACCCCTGTCTTGGTGTTTATGGATTAATTCCTGTTCCCTTGCCATCGTTTCTGTATTTTGAGGATTAAAAAAAATTAAAAACAGTTTTACTAAAATTTTTTCAGTTCATTTAGTCTTTTTAAATTTGCACCTGTTGTTAGTTGTCTAGTCAGTTTCAACTCTGGCAACCTTATTTGAAGTTTAAACCTTTTTTATTTTGTCTTTACAAAGACTGAATAAAAATATTCCTTGGCATTCATTTCATTACATTGGTGTCAGTTTGTTTTGCAGTGGACTAACTTAATCTGAAGACATTGAAGTCAAATCAGTTACTATCAGTAGAGTAAATTGTTGTGAGTGATTCATCTCTAAATTATAAACAAATTAGTATTCATTTGCTGACATGGGGTACCTACTCCTTTATTTAGTGTTTTGTCCTGAAAGTTAGTATTCAAAAACATAAAATCAAGGAATTCTAAAATTAGAACCACAAGGTCAGTGGTTCAAACACACCAGTTACTCCTTGGAAAGCCTATACAGGGTCGCTGTGAGTTGGAACCAACTTGATGCCACTTAACAACAAGTAGAAATAAGTCATTAGTGCCCTTAGGTAAAATGTATTTCTTAAAATGCTTTTAAAAAGTGTCAAAAACATGTTGCTAAGTGCCATTGAGTTGTTTCTGACTCATAACAACCCTGTGTGGGGTTTCTGAGGAGTGGCTGATGGGTTTGAACTCCTGACCTTGTGGTTAGCGGTCCAGTCCTTATCCTATGGTGCCATACCAGGAGTCCATTAAAATTATAGGCTACTAGAATCGATGCAGAAACACTCAGAAAGGAATAGAAATTTAAATGAACTGTCTTACCTGTGACCACTCCGTTTTCTCAGATTACTTTGTGTTTTGCTCCTTCTCTGATCAAACCTTACCTGCTAGTTCTTATATTTGTACTCTGTGGTACTAGAAGAGATAGGTGATTGTTTTTCTTGGTGAGTTTGAATTAAGCATTAATGTGGAAAATTTCTGGGCAAAGACTGCAATAAAATAAATACAGCTTTTATTTTTCAATTTCAAAAATTGTAGCTTGCTGAAAAATCAGATGAAAGTAATGATGTTTGGATGGATACTCACATTTAAGATGGCTTTTTTCCCTTATTCAGAATTTTTTCTTTGAGTAGATCACTTAAGTTTTTTTGTTATTGCTGTAGGTGTTATTGGCTACCTTTGTTTGATAAATGTGTGGTGAGATTTACAAGCTTTAAAGTGTGGTATTAGAAGTCAAAGTATCAAGCTAGAATAATAAACATAGCTTGTTTGCAATAAATAGTTTATCCCTTGAATTTCTGCACATCTAAGTGTGAGAGACTTTTGTGTTATTAATAAACTTGGAAAATAAAACATGTAAATGAGTGGATAAAATTTTTAAACTTGAATTTAAATGAAAGAGGTAGTGAGCACTGAAAACTGAAAGTGGTATCTAGGCTGCCTGCCTTCCCACTTTCTGTTTTTGCATTTTCAGTTGCATAGCGGCACTTTCACTGGTATATTACTGTGTAGTGACGCTACAGGCTCAACATACATGGCATTAAGTTAATTTTGTCTTTTCTTTTCATAGTCATTTTTAAATATCCCTCTTTATTCTTTCTTTTTAAAGTTTTTTTTGTGAATTGAGTGATAGTTTACATGGGAGAACATTGGTTTTACACCCATAGTTTCATTCCAATGATTACAATTTACTCTGTGCATTATCATTCATTAGTATTTCCCTGTTTTGTTGGTTTTTTTGGGGGGTGGGATGGGTTGAGGGGAGGGATGCACACCAAAACACTTAGGAATATATAATCATTTAAACAACCAAAGGGCACATTCTGCAAGTCTGCCTCCTGGCTGTCAGCACCCGGTCTTTCTTTTTTCATGAGTCTGGAGTCCTCAGCTGCTCCCTCTCTCCATGTCCTCATGTCTGCCTCTATCTCTGGGGTCTCTGCTTCTCTGGATAGGGTCCCACATTCTGCTCGTGCTCTTCTCCTTTGATGATCCTAGGGTCTTATTTTCCTGGAATGTAGATTAAATGCTCTCCTGTTTATGTTACAAAATTTCTGCCTTTACAGTTGTGACAATCGCAGTTAGTCATGATTACTCACTATTGAATCATATTGATCATATTGAATCACTGTTGAATCATAAGACTCTTATCCCCATCTCCTTTCACCAGACCTGTCTAGACAAGATGCAAACCATTCAGTGGGGATTCTATCTTCCTCCGCACACTCTTAAACTCCCTCTTGAAAACTTGTAAGCCAGTCACTTTGTGCTTTTATAGCCCCCCTCCCCATTTTAGGTAGCCAGTGTCTAAGTTGCCCATCCCTATTACCCTTGTGTAAGGAGGGGGTAGGATGAAGACTTCTTTCCTCTCAGTTGTCTTTATTATTTCTTGTTTACAAAGATAAATTACAGACCCATTACAGAGATTCAGTCAGTACAGAAAAGTATAAGAGATTCAAAGTTCTCATAAATCCAACCACTGAGATGATCACCCTTAACATTAAAAAAATTTTTTTACTGTGTTTTTGGTGATGGTTTACATAGTAGCTTAGGTTTCCAGTCAACAGTTTCTGCATAATTTAAAGGAGTGAAATGTATGGCTATGGATTATATCTCAATAAAGCTGTTCTTTTTAAAACTGGAATAAATATATAGGATAAAACTGAAATTTTTCTGTTAATCCTAAAATATACTTTCCTTGCTTTGTGTTCTTTATGTAACACTAAACTTAAGAAAAAATAATAAAAGAGGAAAAACGTACATGGCTGACTTTTTACAGATTTGCTCAAGCAAAGAAGTTCATGTTCACTGAGAATAAACTGGGTCTATCTTCAGAAAAAGAAAAGAGGGCGAATAAATTGGGGAGGGGAGGCAGGGGGACTAAGTACTTGATTTACACAGAGGCACATGCATTGATTAGTCTCTCCCTTGGCACTGCAGGTTAATGTGTTGGACTACAAGTCAGTTCAAACCACAAGGTTGGCAGTTCAAGCTCACCAGCTACTCCTCAGAAACCCTATAGGGGTTGCTATGAGTCAGAACTGACTAGACAGCACTTAAGTTAATTTTTAACATTAGGGTGCATGGTGGCTCTGTAGGATAAGTACTGGATTTACAATAAATTATTTAAAATGAATGAATACATTAGTTCTGTGTAGTACCCTCTATCCCACAATATGGAGTCCTGGTTTGGCTATGTAGGATACTACTAACCATAGGCTGGCAGTTTAAAACCATCAGCTGCTCCTTGGAAACCTTACACAAAATTGCTATGAGTTGGAATTGACTCTATGGCACTTAACAACAGCCCCATATTATATTCTTCTTAGTGGCTCCTTACTTAGCTTTGTTCATTCTAATGGACTCTTAGGTTTTTTTTTTATTCTGTATGTCAAAAGTAGTTTTTTTTGTGTGTGTATTTGTCCATATTTCTTTTACATTAGATGTCTCAGGAGTAAAATTGTTGGGTTTACGATAATATACAAGGAGCTCTGGTAGCATAGTGGTTATGAATCGGGCTGTGAACCTTAAGGTCAGCAGTTCGAAACCACCAGCTGTTCTGTGGGAGAAAGATGAGGATTTCTGCTGCTGTAAAGATTTACAGCCTCAGAAACCCTGTACCAGGTGGCTATGGATCTGAACCGACTCCATGGCACACAACTACAAGAAGATAATATGCACATTTATTATTTTGATACACTGTCAGAATTGGTCCTTTTGAAAGCTTGTACCAGTTTACATCTCTCACCGTATGTTGTTCAGTGCTGTAGAGTCAGTTGCAACTCAGGGACTCTGTACAGGATTTCCGAGGAGCAACTAACTGGTGGATTTGAAATACCAAACTTGAGGTTCAAGCTGGTCTGAGGTCCAGTGTTTATCCTTCAGTGCCACACCAGGACTCCCACCAGTATGGGCGTGCCCGTTTTCCCAGTTTCACTAATGCTTGTAGTTGGCAAATGTTTCTTGCTCTTTTTTTCTTTTTGCATTTCTTTGTTATCTAATATGGCTGAATATATTTTCATGTATTTCATGTATTTACTGGATGTATGGCGCTGTAGGATCATCACTGGACTGCAAACCACAAGGTCAGCAGTTCAAACTCACCAGCTGCGTCTCGGAAACTTCTAAACAAGGTTGTATTAAGTGCCAACTTGATGGCACTTAGTAACTGGATGTTTGAATTTCTTTGTCCATTTTTGTTAGTTGCTTTTTCTTATTAATTGTAAGAGCCTTTTGTGTATTGTAAATATTAACTTTTTTCTGTGACATTAACACATTAATAAAAAGGATGAGCTTATTTTATTGTTTTTTAACCTTGTTTATGTAATGTTTTTATTTAAAGAAGTTTTTGATTTGTATATATGTGCGTAATTTAAGTGGCAGTACTTTTCTCCCAGGTACCAGGTACCAAAGCTCAGTAATATTTATTTCCTTTTTCATCTCCAGTGTTCTATTGGTCCTTTTGCAGTATTCTTTAGTCCATTCTCTGTTTGGAACCTCTCTGGTGTAGGTCTTTACTTTTGCTTCTGATTGCTTTTAGATTTTACTTTCTTGAGCTCCTACTGTTTTCTGCATTCAGAGTAATCTTAAAATACCACTTTGATTCTATCATTTTTTAAAAAAGTATTTACAGAATCAAATTCTAAAGCTCCCCACCCCTGGTTGACTCATACTGCCTGATCTCTCAGTATGTATTCTATCAAAACACAAACTAGGTGGCTTAGTAGTTTATAAACATAGAACTGTAACCTTGAAATCAACTCAGTGGCAGCATCAGGTTTTAGTTCTTGCCCCCTTCTCTTAATTGACTAATCCTGCTTGCCCAACCTTCAAATATTCAGGTGTTTTATTCTTATCTAATAGAAAGTCTTCATTAACTTCATCAAAAGTGACTTTACTAAGGCCTTTAGCACTGAAATAACTTTTATGAATACTTACTATATGTAGTCTTGAATTAGTTCTAGAGTTGTGTGTTCTTTTGTTTTTTTCTTTTCTGGGTATATGGGGCATATTTTATTCCTTCATTTAAAAAAAATTCCAAGAAATTTTATTGTGGTATAATTTCCATGTAATAATTTTCACCAATTTATGTATATGATTCAGTACATTTTGACTTGTATAGTCATGTAACCACCATCGTATGCTCTAGAACATTTCTGTCACCCTAAAATGTTCACTTTGTATTGAGTCCCCTACTCTTATCCTTAGCCCTGGGCAACCACTGCTTTGCAGTTTTATCTTTCGCTGATGGAGATGTAGGATAAAGCACTGGACTGCAAGATCGATTTGAACCACAAGGTTGGTGATTCAGACTCACCAGTCACTCCTTGGAAACCCTATACAGGGTAGCTGTGAGTTGTAACTGACTCGGCGGCACTTAACGACAACAGCATATAGTTGGTGATAGTAGTAGTTGTGTGCTGATTCATGGAGACACTGTATAGACCCTGTATAGGGTCAGGGTTTCCAAGTCTATAAATCTTTGTTGTTGTTAAGTGCCGTTAAGTCGGTTCCAGCAGCAGAAAGCCTCATCTTTCTCCTGCGGAGCGGCTGGTAGTTTTGAACTGCTGACCTTGCAGTTCGCAGCCCGATTGGTAACCACTATGCTACCAGAGCTCCTAATCTTGCTTCCCACAGAACAGCCAGTAGATTTGAATTGCTGATCTTGCGGTTAGCATCCCTATTTATAACCCACTATGTTACCATGGCTGTTTGTATAATATAGTTATTGTTAAGTGCTGTCTTGCAAGTTCTGACTCAGTGACCCTGTATAGGGTTTCCGAGGAGTAGTCTTTGGTATTTGGCTTCTTACCATGCTTTTGAGATTTATCCATGTTTCATGTTTGAGTAGTTCCTTTGCATTGCTCAGCAATATTGTATTGTTTGGATATATGATAACTTGCTTATCTTCACCTAGTTATTGGGGGTTTGAGTTGTTTCTAGTTTTTAGCTATTATGAACAAAACTGCTATGAATATTTGAGTACAGGTCTGTGTGTTTCTGTTACTTCTTAAATATGAAGGTGAGTAAAAAAATATTGCTGTAAAAACCATAGAAACCTTTATTAAACAAAAATGTAAAAATGTAAAGGTACTTTTTTTGTTTATTTTAAACAAGTCTTCCTTCTAGGTCGATGTACTTCTGAAGGTGGCCTGGTATGACACTGTAGCATAAGTACTGAACTGCTAATAGCAAGGTCAGTGGTTCGTATCCACCAGCCACTCCTCAGAAAACCCTTACAGAGTTGCTGTGACTTGGAACCGACTTGACAGCACCTAACAACAATAATATTGGCCTATGAAGAAATTGTTAATGACTTTGTTGTTGTTAAGTGCTGTCTAGTCAGTTCTGACTCATAGCAACCCCTATAGGGTTTCTGAGGAGTAGCTGGTGAGCTTGAACTGCCAACCTTGTGGTTTGAACTGACTTGTAGTCCAACACATTAACCTGCAATGCCAAGGGAGAGACTAATCAATGCATGGGCCTCTGTGTAAATCAAGTACTTAGTTCCCCTGCCTCCCCCCCCCCCCAATTTATTCACCCTCTTCTTTTTCTGAAGATAGACCCAATTTATTCTTAGTGAACATGAACTTCTTTGCTTGAGCAAATCTGTAAAAAGTCAGCCATGTACGTTTTTTCTCTTTTATTATTTTTTCTTAAGTTTAGTGTTACATAAGGAACACAAAGCAAGGAAAGTATATTTTAGGATCAACAGAAAAATTTCAGTTTTATCCTATATATTTATTCCAGTTTTAAAAAGAACAGCTTTATTCAGATAACCATACATTTCACTCCTTTAAATTTTACAGTTCACTGGTCTTTATATATTCACAGAAATTTGTATCCATCAACACTGTCTAATTTTACAACTTTTTCACCACCCCCAAAAGAAATGCTGACCCATTAACTATCACTCTAGCCTACATCTCACCTGATCCCTTCCCCTAGCTCCTAGCAGCCATTAATCTACTTTTCTGTCTCTATAGATTGCCTATTCTGGACATTTTATATAAATAGAATCACACAATGCATGATCTTCTTGCACATAGTTCACTCATTACTTTTTATTGCCAAATAATATTTTACTACATGACTGTACTGCAGTTTATTTATGCATTCATCAGTTTGGACAGTGGGTTCTTTCCAATTTTTGACTATTGTGAATAATGTTCCTATGAGCTTTTATGTATAGATTTTTGTTTAGGCATACATTTTCATATTTTGTGGGTATATGTAACTAGGAGTGGAATTGTGGGATCACATGATAGTTTATTTCCTAGAGTCATGTTTTTCACCAGTGTCTTCAGTTCAGCTTGGACTTCATAGGTTTGGATCATATGCTACTTCTTGAAGTGGTTGAACATAGACCATTTCTTTTTTTTTTCTCATACTGTATTTATTTAAAAAATTTTTATTGTGTGATAATTTACATGGGGGAACATTAGTTTTACTTTCATTCTATCATGCATCATTTCATTGCCATAGTTACCATCCTGTCCATACATCATCACCAAACCAAATGTATACCCTGCAGGCTCCCTCTCCCCCCACGGTCCTCAGCACACAGCCCCCTTCTCTCCCTGGATCTCAGGTCCTCAGCCACTCCATCTCTCCGTGTCATCCTCTCTGTCTCCAGCTCAGGCCTCACTGCTTCTCTGGGTGGGGTCCTGATCTCCGCTCTTCTCCAGTGATGTGTAGACCATTGCTTTTTGGTGCAGTGACTCAGTACATACCTTGTTTTGGTGCTTTCTGCATCTTTCAGTATTTTGCCCATGAAATCCTTCCAGTACTGTAAGTCCAGGTTGTATTTTTTTCCTTCAGTTCTTCCATCTTGAGAAATGTTGAGTGTGTTCTTCCCTTTTGTTTTTCTAACTCCAGGTCTTTGCACTTTTCATTCATTATAATACTTTACTTTCATGTTCTCAAACTGCCCTTTGAAATTTTCTGTTTAGTTCTTTTACCTCCTGATTTCTTCCATTTGTTGTAGCATCTCTATGTTGGAGAGCAATTTTAGAATTTCCTCTGACACCCATTTTGGTCTTTTCTTTCTGTCTTGTCTTATTTTTAAGTGACCTTTTTCTTTCTTCCTGTATGATGGAGGTGTTCACTCATCTATGCCAAGATGTTCACTCATCTATGCCAAGTAGTTACCTGGTTAACTGATTGGAAGAGATCTGTATTTGTGCTCATCCAAAGAGAGGTGACTCAGTGGAATGCAGAAATCATCTAGCAGTATCATTAATATTACATGCAAGTAAAATTTTGCTGAAGATGATTTAAAAAAATGGCTGTATTAGTACACTGACAGAGAACTGCCAGAAAGTCAAGCTGTATTCAGAAGAGGACATGGAACAAGGGATATTGCTGATGTTAGATGAATCTTGTTTGAAAGCAGAGAATACCTGAAAGATGTTTACTTATGCTTTATTGTCTTTGTAAAAGCATTTGACTGTGTGGATCATGACAAGCTGTGGATAACATTGCAAAGAATAGGTATTCCAGAACACATAATTGTTCTCATCAGGAACTTGTACAGAGACCAAGAGGCAGTTATTTGAATAGAATAAGGGGATATTGGATGGTTTAAAATCAGGAAAGGTGTGTGCCAGGGTTTTATCCTTTCACCATATTTATTCAATCTGTATGCTAAGCAAGTAATCCAAGAAGCTGAATTCGATGAAAAAGAACCTGGGATCAGAATTGGAGGAAGACTCATTAACAACTTGTGATAGCAAAAGATATAGCCTTGCTTGCAGGAAACGAAGAGGAGTTGAAATACTTACTGATGAAGATCAAAGACCACAACCTTCAGTATGGGTTGCACCGAAATGTAAAGAAAACAGAAATCCTCACAACTAGACCAGTAGATAAGTACATCATGATAAATAGAGAAAAGATTGAAGTTGTCAAAGACTTTGTTTTACTTGGATTCACTATTGACACTCATGGAAGCAGCAGTCAAAAAATCAGATGATGTATTGCATTAGACAAATATGCTGCAAAAGACTTCTTTAAAGTGTCCAAGAGCAAAGATAACAGTTTGAAGATAAAGGTGTGCCTGACCCAGGGTATGATATTTTTAGTACCTTTCATATGCATTTGAAAGTTGGACAATGAATAAGGAAGACCATAGAAGAATCGATGCATTAGAATTGTGGTGTTGGAGAAGAGTCTTAGAATTCCATGGACAGCCAGAAGGACAAAAAAAATCTGTGTTGCAAGAAATACAGCCAGAATGCTCCTTAGAAGCAAGAATGGTTAGACTTCCTCTCTCGTACTTTGGACATATTCTGTGGAGGGGCCAGAAAGACAACATTCTTGGAAACATGTGTGTCAGTGAAAAAGCGGAAGACACCACACACACACACACACACACACACACACACACACACACACACACACACACACACACACACACCCAGTGAGATGGATTGGCACAGTGGCAGCAGCAGTGGGCTCAAGCATAACAATAATTGTGAAGATGGCACAGGACCAGGCAGTGTTTTGTTCTGTTGTGCATAGATTTGCTCTGAGTTGGAGCCGACTTGATGGTGCCTAACAACACCACAGTGGTAGTTTAACATTTTGAAGGGCAGTCAGACTTTTTGCCAAATGACTCTACTAACGTTATATTCCTGCCAGAGCCATGTAGACAGTTCTGATTTCTCCACATCCTTACTAAAATTTGTTAATTCCATTATACCCATCCTGTTCTGTGAAGTGATAGCTCATTGTGGTGTGTTTGTTTTGTTTTATGGTTTTTTGGGTTTTTTTATACTGTACTTTTGGAGAAACTAGGTCACATTTAACAATTTCTGTATATACTATTCAGTGTCATTGATTACATTTTTCACAGTGTGTAAACATTCTTGTAATTTCCATTCTGGTGGTTCTGTTTCCATTAATTTAGCATCCTGGACCCTCTTACCTTTCTTATCTTTGCTTTTATGGTAACTGTTAACCAGTTGAGCTCATATAGATGATTATTTAAAAGCAGCACAGTACTCACAGGTGATGCTCATTTTATGAGCTAATCTATTAAGCCAAAAAATTATATGTGGAATAGTGGCTTCAGTTCCAAATTTAAAGGGTATCTGTACTCTCAGAGGATCCTTTCATGTCTCTACTAGTGTACAGTCTGACTTTTTTTTTTAAAGAATGAGAGTTTTTTCTACGTTTTTTTGCCATTCTGTTGAGCATCATCTTTTGTGTCCCTGGTCAGAATGGTTAATGATAACTGGACACAGTCTAGTTTGTTTGATTTCAGGATCGATAAAGTCATGCTTCATGTGAGAATTTAGTTTTTTAGACTGCTTCCTTACTTGAGTCTTCCTTGGTCTGCTACTTTCTCTTTTGCTCCAGATGAGTATAAACCAGTCGGTGTATCTTAGATGGCTGATCACTTTTAAGATCCCAGATACTACTCAGATGTAGAACAGTATCTTTTTCAATCTGTTAATGCCAATTGATTTCGTTTTCTACTGAGATTGTGGTCTTAAGCTTTCAAATCCAGTAGACCTTACCCATGAGATGTTTGGTTATGTCTAAGAAGTATTCACAACTATGCCCCTATATGCTTTATTGTGTATATGAATATATGTGCAGCACAAACATGTATATATTTACAACAACATATATATCTAGGGACCCTGTTAGTGTAGTGGGTTACGAGTTAGGCTGCAAACCACAGGGTCAGCAGTTTGAATCTACTAGATGTTCCATGGGAGAAAGATGAAGCTGTCTGCTCCTGTAAAGATTTACAGCCTCAGAAGCCCTGGACAGCATTGCTGTGGGTTGGAACCAAATCAGTGGCATACAACCACAACCACCACAACCACCACTACCACCACAGATACATCTTATATGTGCCACAGTAACCACATACATACTTTCCTTTGTTATCATGGTTGCAAGATTGTATTATGTTAATATTATTTACCAAAATTGGTCCTTATTCTTACGTAACTTCTTAGTGTCATCATTTACCTTGGTTAAGTTGTATAGACTTTACCCATATTGGATATTACCTTTCTCATCATCCAAAATAACATGTGTTTATGTAGCACTGTAGGATAAGCACTGGACTGCTAACTTCAAGGTCAGTGGTTCAAAACCCCCAGCTTCTCCTTGGAAACACTATAGAAGAGTTTCTATGAGTTGGAACCTATTCAATGGCACTTAACAATAACTATCTAGAAAGTGGTCCCCCCTTCCCCTAATCCTTGGTAACTGTCAAAGACTGTTGATTTCTATTTGTATGCATATTCTTGTCTTTTGTTAGACCATGCAATATTTGATCTTTCACTTAGCATAATCTCCAAATTCATCCATGAAGTAGGTTTCCAGAACTCATCTTTTTTTTTAATCTGAATTAAAACCCACGCCACTGAGTTGGTTCCAACTCATAGCAACCCTATATAGGGTTTCTGAGACCATGAATTTTTGTGGGAGCAGACACCTTTATCTTTATCCCATGAAGTACCTGGTGGGTTTGCACTGATGTCCTTGTGGTTAGTAGGCCAGTGCTTATCCTGCAGAACCTCCAGGGTTCCTTATTATTTATAACTATGTAGTATTCTCTTGTATATATGTACCACAATATATCTTTCTGATGGTCGCTTGGGTAGCTTGGCTCTTTTTGCTGTTGTGAATAATGCAGTAGTGACCATAGGTTTACATATGTCTATTTGTGCCCCTGCTATCTTTGTAGTGGGATTGCTGGATCATAAAGTATTTCTATTTCTAGCTTTCTAAGGGCACGCTATACTGTTAGCACCATTTGTAATCTCATCAGCATTTTATAAGAGTTCCAGTCTCCTTACAAGCATACCATCATTTATTGTTTTCTGGTTTGCTTGTTGTTGTTTTTTTTTCACATTTCAAATCTTTTTTGTTGTTGTTTTAGAAGCTTTCTTTCTTTCTTTTTTTAATTAAATGTTTTTATTTTGGATTGAGTGAAAGTTTACAGGGCACATCATCAGCTTC
>NW_006408524.1:8684218-8699869 GCF_000296735.1 Chrysochloris asiatica | reverse complement strand
ACCACAGTTTGTTTATCCATTCTTCAGTTGATGGGCACTTTGGCTGTCTCCACCTTTTTGCTATGGTAAATAGTGCTGCTATAAACATTGGTGTGCATTTGCTTGTTGTTTTTGATCAGTGCCATTTTTGTAGAGGTGAGATGGTATCTAACGGTACTTTTTATCTGTATGTCTCTACTAGCTAGTGAGCATCTTCTCAGGTGTTTGTTAGCCACCTCAATGTCCTCTTTGGTGAAGTGTCTCTTATGTCCTTGGCCCATTACTTAAATTAGATTATTTGTCTTTTTGTTGATTTGTTGAAATTTCTATATAATTTGGAGACTAGATCCTTATGGAAGGAGCTCTGTTAGCATGGTGGATTACAAACTGGACTGCTAAGCATAAGGTCAGCAGTTCAAACCTACCAGTCATTCCTCGGGAGAAAGATAAGACTTTGCTCCTGTGAAGAGTTATAGTCTCGGAAACACCATATACAGAGTTACTGAGAGTTGGAATTGACTCGATGGCACACAACCACAATCAGACCCTAATCAATTATGCAGTTACCAGAGATTTTTGTTCCAGTTTGTAGGTTCTCTTTTTACTTCTTTGTTAAAAGTCTTTTGATTGGTAAACATTTTTAATTTTTAGGAGGTTCCGACTATCTAATTGTCTTCTGTTGTTTTGTGCTTGTGCTTTTTGAAAAATCTCATTGTGGTTTTGATTTTCATTTTATTCATGAATGATCTTGGACATCTTTTCATGTGCTCAGCATTTTTTCTTTGGAAAAATGGCTTTGAAAATCCTTGATCTGTTTTAAAATTGGGTTGTCTTTTTATTGTTAGATCCTAAGAATCTTTTATGTATTTTAGATGTGCTTCTTATGAGAGAAATTATTTTCTAATATTTTTCCTATTTTATGGGTTGCTTTTCACTGTCTGAAGGTGTCTCCTAAAGCACAAAAGTTCTTAATTTTGAAGAGGTCTAATTTTCTCTTTTGGTCTCATCTAAGGTGCTCTATTAGTGTAGTGGTTACGAATCAGGCTGCTAACCTCAAGGTCTGCAGTTCAAAACTACCAGCTGTTCGCGGGAGAAAGATGAGGCTTTCTGCTCCCATAAAGATTTATAGCCTCAGAAACCCTGTGCAGGCTCACTATGAGTCAGAATCAACTTCACAGTACTTAACAACAACAACAAGACTTTGCCAAATCTAAGGTCATGAAGATTTATCCCTGTATTCAGAGTTTTATAGTTTTAGTTATTTCATTGACTTCTATAATTTATGTTATTTTTGTGTATGTTATGGGGCAGAAGTCTACCTTCATTCTTCTGCATGTGAATGTCCAGCCCTCCCAGTACCATTTGTTGAAAAACTGTTATTTGTCCATTGAATTTTCTGGACACTCATGTCAAACAAAAATGAATTGACCATGAACATCAGGGTCTGGACTCTCAGTTCTAGCCTATTGATTTTTATGTCCATTTTTATATTAATATCATATAGTCTTGATTGCTTTAGTTTTGTAGAAATGTGAGCCCTCCAACTTTGCTTCTCTTTTTCAGGATTGTTTTGGTTATTTGAGCCCTTTCTATTTTCGTATGACTTTTAGAATCAGTTTCAAGTTGTCTTTATTTTTTTGCAAGCAATTTTGTATCATTTGTGTATTGCATGTTGTTATTGAATCTTTCTCTAATTCTGATGCTGTTTGTATAAGATGCTTCTTATAGTCCAGTTTCTCAGATTATTTCTTCAGCACTAAAATTGAATACATGAGATGAAAGGATACAACCCTGCTACATACCTTTTCCAATTTTGAACAATAGCCCCTTGTTCTGTTAGAATGACGGCTTCTTGATCCATGTACAGGTTTTGCCTGAGTGCAGTGAAGCATTCTGGAATCCCCATTCTTCACAATGCTATCCATGATAACAGAAAGACATGTGATATAAACTACCACATTGGCTTGATGCATGATGGCTGTGTACGATAACACTGAACTGCAAAAGACAAGTTGACAGTTCAAGACCACCCACCACTCCATGGGAGAAAGGTGAGGTTTTTCTGCTCCCCAAAAGATTTACAGCTTCAGAAACCCTATACGGGGCCCTATGAGTTAGAACTGACTCAGCGACACTTAACAACCAAATTGCCTTACAAAAATTCACAATTTTATATTTACTCTGATGCTTATGCGAGTGAACTGTGTCTTAGTACTTTATATTTAAAAAATTCATAATTTTGCCAGCTTCCTATTATTTTATTTTGATTGCCAGAGAGAGGGAGCATTTAGATTCTTTATTGATAATTTGTAATTTCTGCAACCGTATTTTTCTAACCAGAACACCCTTTAAATCTTAAAAGTAAGGAATGAATAAAAAATTACTTTTAAAAAAACCAGATTTGATCAGTAAATCCATATAGAATAAGGGATATAAAATGTTTTGGTTGTTAAAAATATATATATTCACTTTGGTGTTTATATGAATAAACCAGTTAAAGAAATGTAAATCTTTTTAGTTTACAAAGAATGTTATCTGTGGACTTACACCAACTAGTTGCTAGTTGTGGGTCAGTAATTTTCAAAGCATTTTGCTAGGATTATGGACATTCAGAGAAGTAGACAACCATTTCTTAAATCCTTTCATTCATAAGTTCAATGACTATCTTTTGTTCTCTTATTGTTGTTGTTAAGTGTCATCCAATTGGTTCCAACCCATAACGACTTTGTGTAGTGTTTCCAAGGATCAGCTGGTAGGTTTAAACTGCTGATCTTGTGGTTAGCAGTCCAGTGCTTATACGACAGTACCATACCAGGACTCCTTTGAACCCTGAATACATGTCAGATCATAGGTTTAGGTACTGTCCATGGTGCAGTGGTAGGCAAGGTAGTGATGGAGGAGAAGAGGTATGTGTTGAGTTAAAATTTATGACACAGGAAGTTCTCACTGTGGAATTGATAATTGATAATGTGATGATCTAAGCATTTCAGGAGAGGGACAGAATGAGGTTAAATTGTAAGTTAGGAAGAAATTTGACATTTTGAAGAATCAGGAAAGAGGCCATTGTAACAGAAGCCTATTGTGTGAAGGAGGTTGTGTTGTTGACGATGTTGTTAAATGCCATGGAGTCGGTTCTGACTTATAGCGAGGGTTTCCAAGGCTGTAAATCTTTACGGGAGCAGAAAATCTTATCTTTCTCCCACATAAACAGCTGGTAGTTTCGAACTGCTGACCTTACGGTTCACAGCCCAATTCGTAACCACGACGCTGCTTATTGGGTGCCACTAGGGTCACAATGAGTCGGAACCGACTCCACGGTACTTAACAACAAGAAGTCAGATCCAAGTCATAGCGACTTTCTGCACAACAGAACAAAACACTGCATGGTGGGCCGTGCACCATCTTCACAATTGTTATGTTTTAGCCCCTTTCTTCTGCCACTGTGCCAAACCATCTCATTGCGGGGAGTGGGGGTGGGGTAGTCTTCAACTTTTTCGCTGACTCACCACTTTTCCAAGCATGTTGTCCTTCTGGTTCCTCCATAGAATATGCACAACATACAAGAGTCAGAGTCTCACCGTTCTTGATTCTAAGGAGCATTCTGGCTGTACTTCTTCCAACACAGATTTGTTTGTTCTTCTGACTGTTTGTGGTATATTCTCTTCTCCAACACCGTAATTCTAATGCATCAATCCTTCTATGATCTTTCTTATTCATTATCCAACTTTCGCATGCACATGAGGCTATTGAAAATACCTTGGCTTGGGTCAGGCACACCTGAGTCCCTCAAACTGTTGTCTTTGCACTTGAACACTATAGAGAGTCTTTTACAGAAGATTTCCCTATGTAGTATGTTGTCTGATTTGTTTTTGACTGCTACTTCCATGAGTGTTGATAGTGAATCCAAGCAAAACGAAGTCTTTGACAACTTTAATATTCTCTCCCTTTATCATGATGTTATTTATTGGTTCAGGTCTTTGAACATCAGTAAGTTTTTAAAAAGTTTTAATTCCTCCTCTCTTCCAGCAAGGAAGGTGTGGTAACGATGAAATAAGCATTTTGGTCTTGTGGAGTGCAGTAAGGGTTTTAAATCTTATTCTGAATGCAGTGAGAAGTCATTGGAGAGTTTTAAGCAAGAGTATGGCATGATCCAGTATATGGTTTTAAAGACATAAAATATAAGGCACATAAAGATCAACTAATGAATAATACATATTAAAGTGTTTTGTAAAGTGTGAGTCCTTAGTGTGGTATATCATTTAGTGAAAGATTATCATCTGTGTGATACTGTGCTAAGCGCTGTGGAGGGATGTAAAAGTCCAGTAGACGTTTATGCTCTTTAAAGAGGATATTGTTTAGTAAAAGGTGGTGAATATCTAAAATACAATCTAAATAATGATAGAGATTGTAAGAATGGTACAGCTTTAAGCACAGTGAGGGTTCAGAGAAATAACTTACTTGGAGTTCATGGTAAGGCTTTATGAAGAAGGAAAGGTAACTTGGACTAGGTCTTGAACGATAGGTTGCTTCAGCAGCAAATGAAGGAGAAAAGGGGGGGTAGGAGAATCTGTCTGTTGGAGTAATGACTTGGAAGATTGGGCAAATTTAGGACTTCATTAGGAAAAGTAAGTTGATATTTTCCTTCCTTCTTGTCTTAATGATCCTTGATTTCTTCCTGTATAATGTTCTTGATATAATCTCACAACTCTTCTGGTCTTCATTCATTAATATTTAATGCATCAAGTCAGTTCTTGAGGTGATCTCTAAATTTAGGTAGGATCACTTTCAGACTTAAGTTGGTAAAATTCTTAAATTTTATTATCACTGGCTTTAGTGGTTGTTGAGTTAATTTGAGTAGTAATGGTACTATTCCTTGTTTGTTGTTGTTGTTGTGAAGTGCCGTCGAGTCAATTCTGACCTATAGTGACCCTGAATAGGGTTTCCAAGGAGTAGCTGGTGGGCTTGAACCACTGACCTTGCCGGTCAAATGGCTTTGCAGTCTGGCGCATTAATCCACAGCGCCAAACCAGGACTCCTATTATTCCTTGTAGGTATATGGATATTACTGTACCACAAACAGCATTATACTTTAAGATAGATCTTGAAATGTTCTTTTTGATGCAGAATTCGACACCATTCCTTTTGAATTTGATATTCCTGGCATAGTAAAATATATGATTGTCAGATCCCAAAATGACCAATACCAGTCCATTTCAGTTCACTAATGCCTAGGATATCGATGTTTATGCTTCCCATTTCATCTTTGACAACTTCCAATTTTCCTAGATTCATATTCGTACATTCCATGTTCTGATTATTAAAGGATGTTTACTGCTGTTTCTCCTTATTTTCTGTAGTGCCCCATCAGTAAAGTCCCGAAAACTTTACTCCATATACATTATCATGGTCAACTCTGCTTGAGTGCCTTCCAACCAGTCATATTTTCCAACCTGAAGAGCTCATCTTTCGGCACTATATTTGACAGTATCCTGGTGCTACTCATAATGTTTCAATATTCAATATTCTGGTGCTATCTGACAATGTTCCACTGCCATTCATAAAGTTTTCACTGGCTAAGTATTCAGAAGTGGCTAACCTCTCTTTCTACCTCTTCTGTCTTAGTCTGGAAGCGTAGCTGAAACCTGTCCATCATGAGCGACCTTGCTGATATTTAAAATACTGGTGGCATAGCTCCCAGCATCACAGTAACACACAAGTTACCACAGTACAACACACTGACAGATGAGTGGTGTTTTTTCCCCTAGAGTCATTCAGTATTACAATTCGAGGCTTAAATTTTTTTACGTAGTTCTTTAAGCTTGAGAAATTCTGAGTGTGTTCTTTCCTTTTGGTTTTCTAATTTGAGATTTCATTATAGTACTTGACTTTGTCTTTTAGAGCTGTCCTTTGAAGTTTTCTTTATCATTTCTTCAGTTTTACTGTATCATTTCTTCAGTCACTTTAGCTTCTCTTCATTCAAGAGCAAGTGTGAGCCTTTCCTGAAATCCATTTTTGTCTTTTCTTTCTTTCCTGTCTTTTCAGTGACCTTTTGCTTACTTCATGGGTGCCGTTTTATTTAAAACATTTTATTGTGAATTGAGTGCAGGTTTACAGAGCAGATCATAAGTTTTACATTAAACAAATCATGTATATTGCTTCATTACAATGATTGTAATCCTTTCCATGTAAATACAGTTAACAGTATTTATCACCTCTAGTCACATTAACATTGCATTCCTCCCTATGTCTTCCCTTACTTCATCTTTCCTGTTAAGCTCCCTCTTTTATATTGCCTGCCTTGTCACCCATGTTAACATGTGTCTACCGTCTAACCTGTGAATAATCCCACCCCCCATTAGTCATCATAGATTGTTTCTTTTTTTAAATTGTTTTTTAATGTTTTATTGTGAATTATGTGATAGTTTACATGGGAGAACATTAGTTTTACATTCATCCTATCGTCTATCGTTTCATTGCTATTGTTACAATCTCCTTCATGCAATAGACTATTTCTTTCATCAGGAAAATCATCTCTTAAATTTTTGAAATATTGGTCTCATATAGTATTTGCCCTTTTGTAGTTCACTAATTTCACAATGCATAATATCCTCCATGTTCATCCATTTAAGAGGTGTTTTGCAGATTCATTGTTATTCTTCAGTGTTGCATATTACTCAGTTTTCTGTCTGTACCAAAGTTTGTTTAAACATTTTTCTGTTGATGGGCATTTAGGCTGTCTCCATATTTTTTGATGTGTCTCTTGTAGCCTGCATATTGAAAGATCCTGTTTTCTTATCCATTCTGCTCTCTTTCTCTTGATTGGTGCATTTAGTCTATTTATATTCACTGTAATTATTTATAGATAGGAATTGCTATCATTTTTCTTTGTGTTTTTGGTTTTTTTGGTGTGTGTGTGTGTATGTGTATGTGATGCTGGTTTCTTTTTCCCACATAATTTTTCATCTTTGTTGTGTTAATATTTACTAAAACTTTTCAGTATACCCCTCTTTTTATTTTGTGTGTATTCGTTTTCTTTGATTTGTTACCCTGTAATTTATTAATGTTTTCACCTATTTAAAGCAGTCAATTATATCTTGAAATTTACTTGCCTTTTAGAAGTCCTGTATCTACAGTATTCATTCTTTTTGCTTTGTAGTTGACTTCATTATAAATTGATTATCTGTAGTTCTCTATTTTCAGTCTTGTAGGTTTGTTTTACTTGTAATACTTATACATCTGGATTAAGTTCTGAATAGTGTTGTCATGTATGATAATCTCAGATTGTATCTGCTCTTGGCTTTCTGTCCAAAGAACATCCTTTAGCATTTTTTTCTAAAGTTGGTCTGGTTATTACTAATTCCTTTAATTTCTGTTTATCAGGGCACCAAAGTGGCACAACTGGCTCTCGCCTCACACAGGCATGGCTCCTGACCATGTATCTCCTGATGAACAGGGTCTGCTCTGGGGGTGGGGGTGGGTGGGAGCTAGCCACACCTTTGGTTACCAAAGGGGAAAAGAAGGAATTTCATCTTTCCCATCCTGTGAATCTGCTCTGCTAGGCCACCTTTTGTTGCTAAAGCTGTGCCCAAGCGTGCCTAGTTTGGCTGGAGTTCACCAGTTTCACAGTACAGGGACAGCCCAGGTCTAAGAGATGTTTTATCCACTTCTGATCTTCTTTCTTGGTGGTAATAGCTTCCTCTTTTCTGTTCACTTTTCTCTCCTTTTACCTCTTATAAAAGGTGTTGCATGCCAGACCCCTGGGAATCTCCCGTTTTATCAAGTCAGGTTTAATGATGGGATTACAAGTATTGCAGCCCACTCAATCCCTCCATTGGTTTATCACATTTTGGGGATTAACTGTGAAAACACTGAGAATCATGGCCCAGTCAAGCTCACATATACTTTGGAAGGTTCACAATGCAATCCTTGACAGAAAGAAAAAAACAAAACAAAACTTCAGAAAAGCATGCCAACAGTCGTTGTTGTTGTTACGTGCCAACAGTAGCAAGAAATAAAGAATTTTATAACTAAAAAGGAAAACAAAAAGATGGAAAGAGAAACTGAAATGGAAAGGAAAAAAAAAAAAACTAATGAAATTGAGAAGGGGTAAAGAAAAATGAGAATATTAAACAAAAAATTAAATATTAAACTAAAAAGGAAAAAGGAAAGGAGAGGAAAGTAGAAGAGAAAGAGAAAAAAAGAAAGCAAAATGGAAAGTAGAGAAAGAAGGTGTTGTTAAGCACCATTGAGTTGGTACTGACTCATAGTGACCCTATCTGCAATAGAACGAAACACTGCCTGATCCTGGGCCAACCTCACAATTGTTGCCACACTTGAGCTCATTGATGCTGCCACTTTGCCAATACATTTTGCTGGGGGGATGGGGGGGTCTTCCTCTTTTTCTCTGAACCTCCACCTTACCAAACATGATATCCTTCTCCAGTGACTGGTCCCTCCTGACAATATGTCCGAAGTATGAGAGACGAAATTTGGCCATCCTGGCCTCCAAGGAGCACTCTGGCTGCACTTCTTCCAACACAGATCTGTTAGTTCTTTTGGCAGTCCATGGCACTGAAACCATAACTCAGAATATGGTCTTCCTTATTCACTGTCCAGCTTTCACATGCAGATGAGGTTATTGAAAATACCATGACTTGAGTCAAGCGCCCCTTAGTCCTGAAGCTGACAACTTTGCTCTTCAACATTTTAAAATGTTCTTGTGCAGCAGATTTGCCTAATGCAATACAGCCTTTGATTTCTTGACCGCTGCTTCCATGAATGTTGATAGTTGATCCAAGAAGAATGAAGTCCTTGACAACTTCAATCTTTTCTCCATTGATAAGAATGTTGTTTATTGGTCCAGTGGTGAGGAATTTTGTTTTCTTTACATTGAGATGTAATCCATACTGAAGGCTGTGCTCTTTGATCTTCATCAGTAAATGTTTTAAGTCCTCTTCACTTTCAGCAAGCAAGGTTGTATCATCTGCATATCGCAGGTTGTTAATGAGTCTTCCTTCAATCCTGATGCCACATTTTTCTTCATATAACCCAGCTTCTTGGATTATTTGCTCCGCATACAGGTTGAATAAGTATGGTGAAAGAATACACCCGTGTCGCACACCTTTCTTAATTTGAAACCATTCAGTGTTCACATGTTCTGTTCGAACAGCTGCCTCTTGGTCCATGTACAGATTCCTCATGAGCACAATTAAGTGTTCAGGAATACTCATACTTCACAATGTTGTCCATAGCTTGTTATTTATTTATTTGTTTATTTAAAATAAATGTTTTATTGTGTATTGAGTGATAGTTTACATGGGGAAACATTAGTTCTACATTCATTCTATCGTACATCGTTTCATTGCCTTAGTTATACCTTCCTGTCCATGCATCATCCCCCAGCGAAAGGGTATACCTTGCATGCCCTACCCTCCTCCCCCCCATCCTCAGCACACAGCCCCTTTCCCTCTCTGGGTCTCAACTCCCCAGGCACTCCATCTCTTCACGTCATTCTCTCTGTCTCTATCTCAGGCCTCACTGCTTCTCTGGGTGAGGTCCCGCTCTTCGCTCTTCTCCGATGATGGTCCCAGGACCCTCCGCTCCTAGACTGAAAGGTTAGTCACTCCCCTCCTTGCTAAAAAATATCCACCTTTACATTTCTGGTCCTCACAATCAGTCCTGGTAACAGTTTTCACCATTGCATCACATGTCCATAGCTTGTCATGATCCACACTATCGCAAGCCTTTGTGTAGTCAATAAAGCACAGGGTAAACATCTTTCTGGCATTCTCTGTTTTCAGCCAAGATCCATTGGACATCAGCATTGATATCCCTCATTCCACATCCTCTTCTGAATCCGGCTTGAACCTCTGGAAGTTCTCTTGTCATTGTATGGTTGCAGCTGTTTCTGTATTACCTTTAGTAAAACTTTGCTTGCATGGGATATCAAACCTATTGTCCGATGATTTCCACATTTGGTTGGGTTACCTCTCTTTGGAATGGGCACAAATACCAATCTCTTCCCATCAGTTGGCCAAATAGTTGTCTTCCAAATTTCTTGGCAGAGATGAGTGAGTGCTTCCAGTGCTGCCTCACTTTCTTGAAATTCAATTTCAATTTTTCTTCCACCAATTCCTGGTACCTTGTTCTTTGCCAGTTCCTACATTGCACCTTGGACTTCTTCAGTATCATGCTACCTCTTGAAATGGTTGAACTATGTCTTTTTGGTACAGTGACTCTGTGTATTACTTCCATCTTCTTTTGATGCATTGTGCATCATTCAATAATTTGCCCAGAAAATCCTTCAGTAACGAAATCGAGTCTTGACTTTTTTCTTCAGTTCTCCCAGCTTGAGAGATGCTGAGCGTGTTCTTCCTAAAGGTTTTCTGACTCCAGATCTGTGCACATTTTATTATAATAGTTGACGTCGTCTTCTAGAGCTGACCTTTGAATTTTCTTTTCAGCTCTTGGACCTCCTCATTTCTTCCATTTGCTTTAGCATCTCTGTGCTGGAGAGCAAGTTTCAATGTCTCTTCTGACATTGATCTGTTCCTTCTTTCTTGTGTTCTTAGTGACTTCTTGCTTTTTTCCTGTATGATGTTCTTGATGTCATCCTACAACTCTTTGGTCTTTAGTGTTTAATGTATCAAATCTGTTCTTCACATGATCTCTGAATTCAGGTGGGATATATTCAAGGTCATATTTTGGCTCTTGTGGACTTTTCGTTTTTTCCAGTTTTAGTTTGAATTTGCATATGAGCAGTTGATGGTCTCTTCCACAATCTGTCCCTGGCCTTGTTTTGACTGATAATATGGAGTCTTTCCATTGTTTCTTTCTGTAAATCTAGTCAATTTGATTTCTATATATTCCATCTGGTGGAGTCCATGTGTATAATCATCTCTTACGCTATCTAAAGAAGGTATTTGAAAACAATAAATCATTGATTTTGCAGAGAAAGAAGATATGTGTGTGTATATCTATTTATACATGTTAAACAGGAACCAGAAAAGAAAGAAATGAAAAATGAAAAAAAAAAAAACCCAGGTGTGGTCAGGACCCAGAGCAGGGCTCCCAATATGGGTCATTGCCCTCTACCAGCCAAGGAGCTCATGATATGGGTGATTGGGAGAAAGGGATGTGAAGCTGAGCCCTAGATGGAGTTCATGCCAACCTAAATGGTGTCTGGGGTCAGGGTGCCTCTCTGTTAGTAAGTATGTCATGCAAGCTCATGAGGGTGGCTGATGTCAGGGGTGCTTTTTTCCAGAAATAATTCTTTTGGATCCAGAGGACAGCTGTGGCTAGGGCAGTTGATTATGGAAAAAGTTCATGTTCTCCCAGCAGTGACTGGGGACCTGGTTTGATGAAGCAGAGTAGACACACCTCTAGACTTGGGGGTGGGGCACCAAAACCACTATTTACAGGATGCAACTCTTTGCTCTGTCAGAGCAGGGACTGGGATGTGAGATGGGAGGAGCTGAGATACTGACAGAGGGTGTCCCTGTCTGCTTGGTTGATGAGACTACCAACCTACCTACATACCTACCTACCCATCCACCCACCCACTCACTCATTCATCCATCCATCCATCCATCCATCCATCCATCCATTTTTTTTAGTTTTGTTTTTTGCTGTCAGGCCAATATTCATCAAATGCTGCGGCGAAAGTAACTACTTCTCCATCTTTTGCTTTGAAACTCAGGGTTCCAGAATTATCATCCAGATCTGTTTCAGTTTAACTCTGGTGTCCTTGTTCTAGAGAGTCTGCCTCTTGTTGGAAATCTTCCAGCAGGTTCTTGTTTTTGAAAGAAAGAAAGATAAGTTGAATTTGTATTTGAATTTACTCTAAACCCAAGCCTCATTCTGTTTTGGTACTAGAATTGTGGAATGTGTTAAATGAAAATGCTGACACCCATACTATATTAATGCCTGCTATAAATAAGATATCCTAGTTTGTTATTGTTTGTGTGGGGTATAGGGCCGTGGGAAAAGATCTTAACCAATATAAATACTAACATGTTTGGGACTGACTTCAGGTCAGTCTCTGATATTCAATATATTTTGTAAATTATATGATGGTTAAGAACTTGATTGCTAACTGAAAAGTCAGCATTTCAAACTCAACCAGTGACTCTGCTCCCATAAAGAAAAAGAAAAAGAAAAACAAAATTCCCTGTGACACAGTTGGACACTGTATGAGTTGGAATCGACTGGATGGTAACAGGTTAAATTGTAATTACTTTACTAGATTGGTGTGGACATTAAATGAGGTAGCAGGTAGAAGGACCATCAGAGTGCTTTTGTCTCAGATGTTTTTTAAGTTTTGCTGAAGTGTGGATCAGAAATGCTCAGGTTCAATATGCTTACATTTGCTTTGTGGGAACTATGGTTGCCACCACACTTAAATATACAAAATTTTGGGTTTCATAAGTTTTATTTTTTGTTTTTGTTGAATATGTAAATAGTAAAGTATACACAAATTCAGCAGTTTGTACATGGAGTCTTGGTGTGGGTTAATACACTGAACTGCAAATTCATTTGAACTGTAAAGATTGGCAGTTCAAGCTCACCAGCCTCTCCTCAGAAACCCTTTACAGGGTAGCAATGGGTCGGAACCAGCTCAACAGCACTTAACAACAACAACAACAGTACACACACACACAGATTAGGAAAGAAGAAATAAAATTACTTTATTCACAGAGGACAGGATCCTATCTGTAGAAAAACAAAACATATATATGTATATATGAATATATATGTATATGTGTATATACATAAGGAGGAGTTCTGGTGTGGCATTGGGGGGTAATGTGCCAGACTGCAAAGCCATTTGAACTCAAGGTCAGCAGTTCAAGCTCACCAGTCACTCCTTGGAAACCCTATGCAGGGTCGCTATGGGTCGGAACTGACTCAACGGCACTTAACAACAACAACAACATATATATAAGGAGCTCTGGTAGTATAGTGGTTACGAATCAGGCTGCTAATCTCAAGGTTAGCATTTATAAACTACCAGTTGTTCGTGGGAGAAAGATGAGGATTTTTGCTCCTGTAAAGATTTCCAGCCTCGGAAACCCTGTGCTGGGTTGCTATGAGTTGGAACCGATTTCACGGCACATAACAACAACAGTATATATATATAAGTGTATGTTTGGGCTTTGGATTTTTTTTTTGTCTTATTGCGCTGGCCAGGACTTCAATATTGAACAGAAGTAGTGAGAGTAGGTTCCTTGTCTTGTTTTCAGTTTTAAGGGGAAAACCATAATTTTTTCTGATGGTTTTCAACATTAGGTATAATGTTGGCTCCTGGCTTTTCATGTGTTGTTGTGCCATCACATCAGTTCAGACTCATAGTGACCCTGTGTAGGGTTTCCGAGGAGCCGTTGGTGGGTTTGAACTGCTTACCTTGTCCTTTGCGGGCCAGTGCTGATCTCCCAGCACAACATGGGCCTTTTTGTATATGCCTTGAATTATAGTGAGGAAATTCCTTTCTATTCCCATCATTAGGATTATTATCAAGAAAGTGTGTTAGATTTTATAATGCACTTTTTTTTCGTCAATAGAGATGGTTATGTAGTTCTTGTCCTTCGCTCGATTGGTATTATGTTAGTTAATTTTCAAATGTTGAGTTATCCCTGTGTTCCTTGAGTAAATCTTAACTTGGTTATGGTGTATGCACTCTTTTAATACTCTGTTGAATTCTGTTTGCTAATTTTTTTTTTTGAGGGTGTTGCATCTATATTCATAAAAGATACTGGCATTTAGTTTTTGTGTATGTGGTGTCTTTGTCTGGAATGGGTATCAAGTTTGTTTTGTATCGTAGAGTGAATTACGGAGTATTCCTTCTTTTCTTTCTTTTGGAAGAGTTTAAACAATATTGCTGTGAATTTTCTATATGCTTTCTAGAATTCCCTAGTGAAGCCAGCTGGTCCAGGAATTTTATTGTTGTGATTATTGATTCAATCTCTTCACTGACAGGTCTGTTTCCACTTGAATTGTTTCAGGTGGGTTGTGTGCTTCTATGAATTGGTCCATTTCATCTAGGCTATCCAATTTTTTTTGCCATACACTTGTTTATAAAGTTGTTAAGTGTCATTGAGTCGGTTACAACTCATAGCGACCAAGGAGCCACTGGTAAGTTTGAACCGCCAACTTTATGGTTCAAACTGACCTTTTCAGTCCTGTGCCTATCCTGCAGTACCACACCAGGACTCCTTGTTTATAAGATTCTGTCGTAATTTTCTTTATACTGGGTCAGTTGTAACCCTCTTTAATTTCTTTTTTTTTGTTGTTGTTATTTGCATGGTTTTTTGCTTGTTTGGTTGTTTTTAGTTTTCTTCAAGGCTAGCTAAAGGTTTTTTACATTTTAAAAAAGTCTTTTTAAAGAACTAACTTCTGGTTTTATTGATTCTATTGTTTTTCTGTTTTCAGTTGGAGTTTTGGTCTGGTGCTGTAGAATAAAGCACTGGACCGTAAGGCCTGTTTGAACCACGTGATCAGCTGGTTCAAACTCAACAGCCACTCTTTTGGAAACTTTATACAGGGTTGCTTTGAGCAGGAACAGACTTGATGGCACTTAACAATAACAACCACAATGTTCTGTCTTTGTTATTTCCTCTCTTCTGGTTGTTGTTAAGTGCTGTCCAATTGATTCTGACTCATAGCAACCCCATACAGGGTTTCTGAGGAGCAGCTGGTGAGTTTGAACTGCCAGTCTTGCAATTCAAACAGACCTTGCAGTCCAGTGCATTGTCCTGCAGCCCCATACTAGGACTTCATTTGCTCTGTCTTCCTAGTTTCTGGAGTTGTCGAGATAGGCTATTGATTTGAGATCATTCTTTTTTCATGTAGGCGTTTATTGCTGTAAGTTTCCCTCTGAGTACTGCCTTTGTTGTATCCCAGAAGTTTTGGTATGCTTTGCTTTTATTTTCATTTGATTCTTTAAGACATTTTTTATTTCTTTCTTGACCCATTGGTAGTTCTAATAGTATGTTTAATTTCTATATGTTTATGTACTTTCAGTATTTTTTTTTTTAGCTTATTGATTTCTAGCTTAATTCTGTTGTCAGTGAAAATACTTTGTATGATTTAAGTCTTTTAAAATTTATCAAGACTTGCTGTCTACCTAACATATGGTCTGTCATGGAGAATGATCAGTGTGCACTGGAGTAGAATTTATTTTGTGCTGTTTTGGAATAAAGTGTTCTATATATGTCTGTTAAGTCTAACTTATTTATAGTGTTGTTTGTGTCCTATGTTTCTCTTTCGATGTTCTTTCTGGATATTTTGCACAGTAAATATTGAAATGGTGTTTTGAAGTTGTCAACTATTATAGTAGTGCTCTTTCTCCCGTCAGTTGTTTTATATATTTAGGTGCTCCTGGTATGGCGCTGGGCTGCTAAACACAAGTTCAAACCTACTAATTGTTTCTTGGAAAGCCTATACAGGGTTGCTATGAATTGGAACAGATTCAACAGCACTTAACAGCAACGTGTCAGGCACATGTATATTTAATATGGTTGTTAAATCTTGATTAATTGACCCTTTTATCATATGATATCCATTTCAACTCTTCTAACAGATTCTGGTAATCTTCTTGATTTGTATTATTTATTATTTATGAAATGATTATTTAAATGAATTATTTATTCATTTGGGGAAAAAATGAAATCGAAA
>NW_006408524.1:8679876-8683838 GCF_000296735.1 Chrysochloris asiatica | reverse complement strand
ATAAAGATAATGTATTTATATTGATTTCAAAGAGGATCTTTCTAGGCCAGTTCAATGCATGGCAGTTTGGTCATCTCTAATTATGGAGACTGGTGTTTGGGATCCCAAAGGGGTAATCTTGATAGATTTTCTCAAAGAACACAAGATCATCATGGAGGTTTAGAAAATTTTAAAAGGCCAAGGAAATTGTACCGAGGAAATTTTTTTTCTAATCATGACAATGCACCTCCACATTCATGGAGAGGGTAGCAAGGGCTGTTCTATGAGAATTTCATTGGGAATTCTTACTCCATGCAGCATCCAGTCCTGATCTTGACCTATCAAACTTGTTTTGGTTCCTCAAACTCAAAGAGCATTTCAAGGAACACGATTTGAATTCCTTCAGGATGTCAAAACTGCCATTGTGTTGTAGTATAAGAAGAGTGCAGAATTCTTTGGGGAATGGTTGGAGAGATGGAAACAGTGCCTTCAGAATTGTGTAGCCCTTGTTGTTCAGTGCTGTCAAGTCAGTTCTGGCTCAGTGACCCGTATAGGGTTTCCAATGAGCGCCTAGTGGATTTGAACAGTAGGTATTTTGGTTAGCAGTCCAGTACTTATCCTACAGCACTACACCAGTGCTCTCCTATAGACCTATAGTTGTTGCTAAGTGCCATGGAGTCAATTCCAACTCACAGCGATCATGTATAGGGCTCCCAAGGAGCAGCTGGTGGTTTTGAATCACTGACCTTTTAGTTTGCAGACCAGTGCTTGCCTACAGTGCCATACTCTTGAGTCATAGATTGACCTATATGTTGAGAAACAGTATTGTCATATTGTGATATGTTTTATTCAGTAACTTTCATTTCCCCTCATATTTGTTACATATTGCTATTCTGGCACTCTCGTTTATTATTTGCGTGGAACATAATTTTCCTTTATTTCACTTCCAACCTATATGTGTTCTTAGGTATGTCTTTGTATATGGATCACATTTTGAAAATCCATTTTACCACTCTGCCTTTTGATTGGAACATTTGGTCAATTTACTCTAAATATCCATATAAAGTGACTTCTGCCATTTGCATATGTGTTTTTGGTGAGTCTTAAAATTTTTTTGTTGATTATTGTTTACATGCTTTTGTGTTTTGTTGGTTTATTATTCAGCAGCTTTGTTTTTCTTCATTCTCTCTCTCTCTCTCTCATTTTTTTGTATTTTCTTATTCATTACCGTGAAAGGCATTGTAGGATGAGCAGTGAACTGCTAGCTGCAAAGTTGGCAGTTCAAATATACCAGTTGCTCCTTGGAAACCTAATACAGCGTCACTATGAGTTGAAGCTGACTCAATGGTACTTAACAACAACCACCATGAATATTATCTTTAACAGCTTGTATTTGTAGCATCCTAGGCTAAGTTGATAATAACTAAAAATCGTTATCATAAAAGACGTTCTATGCTGCTGTTATTGCAAAGTGGAGTCAGAACTAGAAACAACAAAGGGGATTTAAATTATCCATCTATTTGTAGCATCACTTTTTTGTGGAGTTATGCTTACTTTAGCTTTCATTTTGAAAAGTTTATCAATAGAGCTTCAGATTAAAAATGGTTATGGTTTTTACTGTATTATATTTTCTGTATAAAATTGTGTATGAATCATTAGATTTTTGTATTTCTGTGTTTATGTCATTGTAGCCAATATGTGTTTTTTGTTTGTTTTTACCCAGTTAAGCTATCTTCCTGAAAGGAATCCTCACACACTATTTTTTTCATAATGCCTCATGATACGTTTTGATTTTTATTGTTGCTCTCGGAAACCCTGTACAGGGTCGCTATGGGTCGGAACCGACTCGACGGCACTTAACAACAACAACAACATAGAAAGAGTACTGATTACATCTGAATTTATGGGTCGAGGGTACTTTTGAATGTAAAAATTGCCTTATCAGCAAAAGATTCACCAGCCTTTGGTTGCCATGAGTGGGAACTGACTCAATGGTACTTAACAACAAAATTATCTTTATTGTCTACTTACCTGTTTTAATGCAGAGCCCTGGTGTGGTGCTGTAGAAATAAACACTGGACTACTACCTGCAAAGGTAGAGGTTCAATTCCACTAGTCACTCCTTGGAAACCCTATACAGGGTTGCTGTGAGTTAGAACAGACTTGATGGCATTTAACAACCGCATTTTTAAAAATGTTTTATTGTGAATTATGTGATAGTTTACATGGGAGAACATTAGTTTTACATTCATCCTATTGTATATTGTTTCATTGCCATGGTTACAATCCCCTCCATGCATCATCAACCAACCAAAGGGTATACACTATAAGTCTGCACCCCGCTTGTCAGCACACAGCCCCTCTCCCTCTCTGAATCTAAAGTCCCCAGCTGCTCCATCTCTCAAAGTCATCATTTCGACCTCCTCCATCTTAGGCATCACTGCTTTTCTGGGTAGGGTCCCGCTCTTCGCTTTTCTCTATTGATGATCCCAGGGACCTCTGCTCCTAGACTCAATAGTTAATCACTCCTCTCCTTGCAATAAAACGTTTACCTTTACATTTCCAACCCTCACAATCAGTCCTGATAACAATTATTCACTACTGTATTACAAGAGACCTATCTGCATTTCATGTCATCAGCCCGGGCCTAGACAGATTGAAGATTCTACCTTCCTCCAGGACCTCTGGATCTAGGTTCCCTCTTGAAAGCTTGTAAGCCAGTCACTTCTTGCCTTTGTAGCCCCCCACCCCCATTTTGGGTAGCCAATGTCCAAGTTGCCTGTCGCTGTCTATACTGTATGGAGGGGGTAGGAATGATCCTCACTGTAAAGATTTGTTCCCTCTTTTGAGCTACTGCATCAATAGGTGTAGGTCAAGTTCATCAAATTGTATTAGATTACTCTTTTTTTTTTTCCTTTTCTATCTTCTTCTGGTTGAGCTCCGATCATCCATCCAGTCATTGAAGCAAGGTCAAGTGGGAATTATCTGCATGTATGGGTGTTCTTGTGCATATGCCCTCTCTTCTCATCAGCTTGATGCTTCTCTCTCCACTCTAGTCCTCTGTGGCTGTGTCACTGACTCTGGGCCCAAGGGTCCCCAGGTCTTGCCACACTGCTGGCCAACCAGGTCTCCACCCAGGTTCACAGGAGTCTGTTGAACATTGTAGGGCTTAGCTCGCTGCTTCAATGCTGTTTTCCCTCACTTCCCCTTATCATTGATGAGTGTGGTCACCAATCAGAGCATGTATTCCCATTGAGTCTTAGTCTTGGAAGGGGGTTTGCACTGAGGTGACCCGACCACTTGCCTTGATGTCTCAAGCAACTTGCTTGTTCTTGTAGTAACAGTCGGTCTGCCTCTATTGTTTTGTATTTTTCCTGTAGGTCTTTCTTTCAAGAAGTATCTTCTGTTCTTCTAGCCTCTCCAGGCTGGTCTGCACGTCCTTTCAAGTGGAAATTTCCCATCTCTGAAGATCTGGATGTGGTTCAGGTTTCCATCTATGGCTTTATGTAATGCAGAGGCTCCGCCGGAAGCCTCCTTCACTGGGCATGTTGTAGCGCCATTTTTGGTATTCCAGTTGTTGTAGGCAGAAGATGGACTTCCAAGCTTTCTATGGTGGTAATTCTGGCTATTCCTTTCTCTCCCCCTCAAGTGTCTATTTTATAATATAATTCAGGGAAAACCAAGATTCAAAAGACAGCCAAGCATCTTAACATTATTACTCCCCTCTCCCCATTCCAACCATGTTTCACTCTCTGTATCCCAGAGCCCTGTTGTTCCAAGGTTGTGCATACATCATTATTTACCTTTGTCCCATTTAGCCCATTCAAACCTGCTTAATTTGTTCTCCCATCTGCTTTGTTCTTCCATTCCCCTCTCCCTTCTTGTGTATTGCCCCTTCCCCATCACTCATACTATCCTTTGTCTATTCCCTGCCCTGTGCTCCACCTTCCCCTCCCTTCCCTCATCCCACCTCCACATCCCAG
>NW_006408524.1:8677989-8679557 GCF_000296735.1 Chrysochloris asiatica | reverse complement strand
TCCTCAAGGTTCATCCATGTTAGGTGGTGTTAGGAAGCTTGCAGCTTCCTTGTTATTTTTCAAGGTAGCATAATATTCCATTGTGTATGTACCTCAGTTTGTTTATCCATTCTTCAGTTGATGGGCACTTTGGCTGTCTCCATCATTTTGCTGTTGTATATACTGCTGCTATGAACATTGGTGTGCATATATCTTCTTGTGTTGCGGCTTGTTTTTCTTGTGGGAAATTACCAAGTAGAGGAATTGCAGGATTATAAGGTATTCTATTTCCAATCTTCTGAGGAAGCACCATATTGCTTTCCAGAGAGGTTGGACCATTTCACAGTCCCACCAGCAATGCGGGAGTGTCCCAGTCTCGCCACATCCCTGCCAGCATTATTGTCCCTACATTTTTTGTCTTTGCTGTTATTGTTGGTGTGAAATGATATCTCGTTGTTTTGATTTACATCTCTCTAATGGCTAGTGATCGTGAACATTTCTTCATATGTTTTTTGGCTGCCCGGATCTCTTCCTTGTTAAAGTGTCTGTTCATGTCCTGTGCCCACTTTTTAATTGGGTTATTTGTCTTTTTCGTGTAAAAGTGTTGTAGTTTCCTATATATTTTAGAAATGAGTCCCTTGTCTGATATGTCATTGTAAAAGGTTTTTTTCCCATTCTGTGGGTTCCCTTTTTACTCTTCTGGTGAAGTCTTTTGATGCATGTAAGTTTTTATTTTTCAGTATGTCTCACTCATCTATTTTGTCTACTTTTGTTTGTGTGGTTTTCAAAATGTTTTGTAGTCTGTGTATTCCCTCAATTCGTGCTCTCACAATTGTCCCGACTTTTTCATTGATGGCCTTCATAATTCTGGGATTCACATTTAGGTCTTTAATCCATGTTGAATTGGTTTTGTATAAGGTGTGAGGTGACAGTCTTGTTTCAATCTTTTGCATATCATTTTCCAGTTGTGCCAGCACCATCTGTTGAAGAGACTGTCATCTCGCCATGCGATATATTTAGGTGTTTTGTCAAAAATCAGTTGGCTGTATGTAGATGGGTTAATTTCTGGATTCTTGATTCTTTTCCATTGCTCTATGTGTCTTTCATTGTACCAGTACCAAGCTGTTTTGAGCACTGTAACCATGTAGTAAATTTTGAAGTTGGAAAGTGACAGGCCTCCAACCTTATTCTTCTTCTTAAGCAGTGCTTTGCTTGGGTCTCTTTCCTTTCCATATGAAGTTCGTAATTTTTTTTTCCATCTCTTTGATGATTGTCGTTGGAATCTGGATTGGGATTGCATTATATGTGTAAATTGCTTTGGGCAGTATTGATATTTTCACAATGTTAAGTCTTCCGATCCAGGAGCATGGTACATTCTTCCATTTTTGTAGGTCTCTTTTGGTTTCCTGTAGTAGTGTTTTGTAGTTTTCTTTGTATAGGTCCTTTGTTTCTCTGGTGAAATTTATTCCTAGATATGTCATCCTTTGGGTGGCTATTGTAAATGGTACTGCTTTCCTAATGTCCTTTTCAACACTGTTGTTTTTGGTATAGAGGAATCCAACTGATTTTTGTATGTTCTTACATCCTAC
>NW_006408524.1:8672069-8674403 GCF_000296735.1 Chrysochloris asiatica | reverse complement strand
TGCCCATCCCTGTCTACTCTTTGTGTGGAGGGGGTGAGAATAATTCTTGGAGCAGGGATTTGTTTCCTCTTTTGAGCTACTGCATTTATAGGTGGATGTTTATCAATTTATATCCGATGATGTTTTGTTTTGTTTTTCCCTCTTATTTCTTCTTCGGGTTGAGCTCTGTTCGTCCCATCATTGGAGCCATGGCAAGTGGTTATCATCTGCAGGTGTGGGTGTTCCTGCATCTGTCCGCCCTCTTCTTATCCGTTGGTCGCTTTGGTCTCCACTCTATTTCTCTGTGGATGTGTCACTAACTCTGAGCCCATCCTTTGACTTTTAATCTGTTTTTTTCTCTGTGTGTAAGATGCATGTCTTGCAGACAGCATATTGAAGGATCTTGTTTTCTTATCCATTCTGCCACCCTCCGTCTCTTAACGGGTGCATTTAAAACATTTATATTCAGTGTAATTATCAATAGGTATTGATTAATTGCTGCCATTATGTGTGTTTTTTTGTGGTGTTGCTGCTTTCTTTGTTCTGTGTGTCTTCCTTTGTTGAGTTCATCATTTTTGTGTTCTTTCTTATGAGTTGCCTCATAGTTTCCATGTTCTTCTTGGATTTTCATTTTCTTGGTATGTTGTGAAGTGTTAGTTTTCTTTGAGGTTGTCTTGTAGTCCTATTATATCCTGTAATCGACCTGACCTTCAAACCATCTGGATCTCTGTTCTTATGTGTTTACCTTCTTTTACATTGTACTTGTTTTGATTGTAGAGGGACCTCCCAGATTCTCTGAGTTTGTTCTTTTAGTTTTGTTCTGTTCTCAACTCTTCCTTCTATTGACTTAATTCTGGGAGGTGCTGCCATGTATATCAGTTTCTGGTTGTTCTCTGTTCTTGTTGGGTCTCAGTCCACAGAACTCCCTTTAGGATGTTTTGTAGTGCAGGGTTGGCTTTCGTCTTGCTGTTTGGTCTTGCCTAAGCTGTTGGCTCCGGGCCTCCGAGTCCAGCCCGGCAGATTCAAAAGTACGTGATTTTCCACTTCAGCTCTTATTTCCACAGGCTATAAGCCTTCTGACTTTTAAAATATTCCTATCTCTGTGGTTCCGAGTTGTGGAGCTCTGCCCTGGATCTGCTTTGCCTGGTATTTTGTGTTACTGCTGACAGCGAACTTCACTGTACCTCCACCCTGGCCACCATCAAACCCCACCTCTACAACTGCATATTTTAATGCAGCTGAGATGATTATGACAGTTTTCCTTCCTAATTCCATAGTATTTCTTTTCATGAAGGCCTACTTTTCAGTGTTAGGATAGAACAAAATTAACATAATCTTGTGGTTTTTTGTTTTTTAAACTTTCTATAGTAGTTGTTGTTAAGTGCCGTCGAGTCTATTCCAACCCATAGCAACCCTGTATAGGGTTTCCAAGGAGCAGCTGATGAGCTTGAACCACCAACCTTGCTGTCTAGCGCATTAAACCACAGCGCCACCACAGGACTCCCATTCTATACTAGTAAAATAAAAGTTTCATAGTATTAAAGTTTGGCAATTTATTATTTTGTTGTTTGTTTTCTCTTATTTCACATGTTGGTCGTGGTTTGGGTTATTTAAAAAGCATCTTTGCAATTTGAAAATGTCAGCAGTTGACTTTTTAAAGAAATACTGTGTTTTCCATAAAAGTTTACACAAAAAATTAGCTTTCCATTTGACAGTTTCTATATAAATTGTTGAGGGCATTTATTAAAATTTTCACAATGTGTACTAGTTTTTCCATTTACAGTGCACTACTTTCTCTACTGCCTTCTAGTCTCGTCTTTGCTTTAGAGTAATTGTTGACCTTTTGGTCTCATATAGGTGGTTTATTAATGGAGCATGGTAGTCATGTCCGTTATTTTGTGTGGCAATCTATTTTTTATCTCAAAGGTGACCTCATGGGATTTGGTTCAAGGTTTAAAGAGTACTTCTAATCTCAACTGGTCCAGTAAGTCTGGACTTAAGAATTTGGATTCTGTTCTATGTTTTTCTCATGTTCTACCTGAGTCCATCTATAGTGGCCATCATCAGCACAATAGAAGTAGCGGGACACCATCTATTTCTTTCTATCTCTGGATAGAGGAAGCTTTCAGCCTTGTTGACTAGATGCTTCTCTGAGACTTAGGTTTCCTTCTTTCTCTTTTGCTCCTGATATACTTTAGATGGCTGCTTGCTTGTAAGCTTTTGTTGTTATTGTTAGGTGCCATCGAGTTGGTAAAGACTCATAGCGACCCTATGCACAACAGAACAAAACACTGCCCAATCCTGGGCTAACCTCACAATTGTTGCCATGCTTGAGCCCATTGATGCTGCCAATCC
>NW_006408524.1:8665818-8671529 GCF_000296735.1 Chrysochloris asiatica | reverse complement strand
CCTCTTGAAAGCTTGTACGCCAGTCACTTCTTGCCTTTGTATCCCTCCCCCCATTTTGGGTAGCCAATGTCCAAGTTGCCCATCCCTGTCTACCCTTTGTGTGGAGGGGGTGGGAATAGTTCTTGCAGCAGGGATTTGTTTCCTTTTTTGAGCTACTGCATTCATAGGTGTAGGTTCTGTTTATTGAATTGTATCAGATGACGCTCTATTTTCCTCTTCTTTATTCTTTGGGTTGAGCACTGTTTATCCAGTCATTGATGTTCGGTCAAATGGGCATCATCTGCAAATGTGGGTGTTCTTAACGTCTGTCCGGCCTCTTTTTATCGGCTGGCCGCCCCACTCTCCACTCTAGACCTCTGTGGCTGTGTCATTGACTCTGAGCCCATGAGTCCCCAGATGTTGCCTCGCTACTGGCTGACCAGGTCTCCATCCGGGTTCACAGTAGTTTGCTGAACGATGTAGGGCTTAGCTCACTACTTCATTGATGTTCTTTGGTCACTTCCCCTTCTGGGTGACGTGCGTGGTTGTCAGTCAAAGTGTATATCTCCCTTGCCTTAGTCTTAGAAGAGAATTTGCACTGAGAGGATCCGACCACTTGCCTTGATGTCTCCTGGACAAGCCACCTGTATGTTCTTGTGGTATCTGACCCTCCACTTTACCAAACATAATAGCTTTCTCCAGCAACTGATCCCTCCCGACAACATGTCCAAAGTATGAGAGATGAAGTTTGGCCATCCTGGCCTCCAAGGAGCATTCTGGCTGCATTTCTACCAACACAGATCTGTTTGTTCTTTTGGCAGCCTGTGGCACTTTCAGTGTTCTCCAACACCATAACTTAAAAGCATCAATTTTTCTATTGTCTTCTTTACTCACTGTCCAACTTTCGCATGCATATGAGGTTATTGAAAATACCATGGCTTGGGTCAGGCGGCACCTTAGCTTTTAAGAACCTAGAAAGTATTCACCTCACTGTTGTTGCTGTTGTTAAGTGCCGTCAAGTCAATCCCAACTCATCGTAACTGTATAGGGTTTCCAAGGAGTAGCTGATGGAGGCAGCGAAAATGAAGTGGAGAGATGGAGTGGCTGGGGACTTTAGACCCAGAGAGGGAGAGGGAGAGGGGCTGTGTGCGGACGACCAGGGGGCAGGCTTGCAGGATATACCTTTTGGTTAGTTGATGATGCATGGAGGGGATTGTAACCATGGCAATGAAATGCTATATGACAGGATGAATGTAAAGCGAATGTTCTCCCATGTAAACTATCACATGGGTGGTTATGTGCCGTGGAGTCGGTTCCGACTCAAAGCACCTCTGTACAGGGTTTCTGAGGCTGTTAATCTTTACAGGACCAGAAAGCCTCATCTTTCTCCTATGAAACAGCTGGTAGTTAGCAGCCCGATTCCTAACCACTACGCTACCGGACATTAAAAGAAAAAATTTTAGACCCTGTATCCAAAAACTTTACATCACTTCAAATAGAAATTCCATGTCATTGAAGTATTAACTGAGTTTTCCTTCAGCAATAAACTCCCATTCTGTCTTATAACCACTAATAACATTTGCTCTTTTGTTTATTTGACTCACTATAATGCTCTCAAGGTTCATGTATGTCATAACATGTATCAGAACTTGAATTCTCTTTGTGACAGAATAACAGTTGTTGTTTTTTTTTTATATATATAGACCACATTTTGTTTATCCATTCATCTTTTGACAGACTTTTAGGTTGTTTCTATCATTTGGCTATTGTGAATAGTGCTGTAGTGAACATTGGAGAAAGATGAGGCTTTTTTGCTCTCACAGATTTAAAAAAATGTCTTGGAAACCCTATACAAGTTTGCTATGTATCATAACTGACTTAACAACATTCTGGAGTGTTAAACTCTTGTCAGATATATGGTTCCACTAATTTTACTCCTTGGTGTGTAGGTTGGTGAGTTGCCATTTGTCTGTTTTGTCTTTTGTTGCTTTTGTTTTTGGTGTCATAACTAAGAATCCATTGTTAAAAATTAAGTTCTAAAGCATTCATTATTCCCATGTTTTCTTCTAAGAATGTTACCATTTTAGATCTTACATTTATTTCTTTAGTCAATTTTTAATAGTATATGGTGTGTTGTATGGGGCCGGTTTCATTTTTTTATTTGTGGAAACTTAAATGTCCTACTACCATTTTATTTATTTATTTTTTGATTAAAAAAATGATAACAGCACCATTTAAATTTTATTTTCAATTTAGTACTTTTCTGACTTCTTCCTTGTTTTCCTCCACCCCTTTTCAGAGCATTTGAATTTGTTTCCATATCATTCTTCTGAATTATTTCTTAGGCATATCCAAAACCTGTTCTTCCTCTTCTAGAAAGCCTTTGCCTGTCTCTAGTTCGTTTATCTCTGCTACTCTCTTCTGTTTTAGGATATGTTTTGATATCTTTTGTTGTTTCTTCTTATTCATCATTTCTGATAGTTATGTGTTTTTTTAATGCTTAAGTGGATGTTGTTGTTTATTATTAAGCTCACTGGGTGTCTTCTGATGAATATGATCAGGAGATAGGTATCTCTTTTCCCATGTAATGCTTAGTAGGTGTTGTTGGCTCTTGTCTCAGTGGTGGCATATTAAGGGGTATGCTTATAGATTAGCTATATGGCCACGATTGCTGTCTCTTCTTGGGTAACGTAGGGAGGAAAAGCTCCCACCTCCAGGAAAGATGTGTGATCAAAAGGACCAAAAGCAGAAGTAATATAAATGCTGAGACAAAAATCACTACTTTGGAACAGAAATAAAGCTGTGTTTGACTGTCCCGAGCTACACAGGCAGTGTGTATGCAAGGTAGAAGCCTCCAGCAGTGGGTGAGGGTATCCGTTCGCTCAGGCCCCTCCTCTAGTCACTACAGTAGATGAGCGCAGGTAGATATTGAGAAGTTAATGGGAGAAACTTTTTTGTCTCTGAAGGTCAGGTATCTGTGTGCACAGCGCAATTCTCGAGATCGTTCAGTCCCTTTATGTTGGGGTTTTTACAGATTGTTTTATATGGGTCCTATACACAGCTCAGGTAGCACAGCGACCACGAATGGGACCGCGAACCGCAAGGTCAGCAGCTCAAAACCAACAACCGTACCACGGGAGAACGGCAAGGCCCTCCGCTCCCGCAAAGACCCACAGCCTCAGAAACCCCCGCACAGGGTCACAAGGAGTCAGAATTGAGTCCACAGCACACAGCCACCAATGGTCCCACACAAGTCAATTTTAGGGCTGTGTCTCGCAGCTGACATCATAAGTAACCTCCAAGCTCCTTCTGTTTGTACCTGGGAAAACTGTGGGGTCAGCGCTGGACCTCTTCTTGCCTGATGGTGTCCGGGCTGGACAAAGAAGGCACAACAGGGAAGCGGAGGGAGAAATGTGTAGAGTCTGCCGTGCCTCTTTTTGCAAATGACCCTGCACCGCTTTTAGCCCTGGTTTCCTGAGTTCATCTGGCTGTAATCCCGCCCTCTAAACTCTGCCAAGGCGGGGTGGCCACAGAGGGAGTTGTATGTCCAGAGATTCCTACTTCGCAGTATTTTTCTTAATACCGTGGTTTTTTTACTTGTGAGTGCTGGAAACTGACGTCCTGGACCTTATGGTAGATCCAGAGCTCTGAAGTTGTTCTGTGAGCGTTTCCTGGGTGAGTTCCCAGTCCCTCCACCATGGAGACTTCCCTACCTGGCTTTCTCTACTACCGCCCAAACCGGAAGTCCAAATTCATACATATTTTGTTTAGTGTCATTGATTGTATTTCCCAAATGTAATATTGGGTATCCCACTTACTCCCTGCTTCCTGTTTACATTCCTCCTCCTTTCCTAACCTTCTAAACTTTGTCCATGGATGAATGTTGTCGTTTTGATTTCAAATGTGTGATTATTGTAAGGTTTTGATACCAAATACCTGCTTATTCAAATGTTTGATTAGTCTAGCACTTCCCTGGTTCCCTTTATAGAGTTATTTGTTGTTTGGTTGAAAATTGAGCCATGGAGTGAGTTCCTTTTATGATTTTGAGTTTTGTTACATACTTTTCTCACACTCTGCCCAGGACCCTTTCGATTTGATTGCTTTTAGAGCAGTTGGTAGTCATAGCCAGGTATCATGTACTGCTTTTGGTCTCAGGGTTGTAGAGGCTGGTGGGTTTTTTTGTTCTCCCTTTGTCCACTACATTGATTGTTTCCTTGTGTCTTTGATTTTCTTTACTCTTCTTTCCATGGAAAGAGACCATTAGTTGTGCCTCAGTTGGCCACTTAAGAGCTTTTAGTACTCCAGTTGCTATTCACCAAAGTAGGATGTACACAATCTGTTTTAAAGAAAGCAGTAGTTTACCAGGAGTCCTGATGTGACGCTGTGGGTTATTGCACTGGACTGCAAGATTAGTTTGACTGCAAGGTTTGTGGTTCAAGCTCACTAGCCGCTTCTCAGAAAACCTATATGGGGTCTCTATGAGTCATAATGGATTTGTCAGCACTTAACAGCAACAACAACTATAACATAGTTACCAGGTAATATTCTACTTATGTAATTGGTTATGAGTTTGAAATTGTTTAGTAATATTCTATTTCATTTCCTAGACTAAGGTTAGCACTATTTTTGTAAATTTCAAACTTAATTATACTGATTTACTGACTAAATTTTCATTATTTCCTACCAGACGGTCTGCGAAATCCCGAAGCAGAAGCCCATATTCATCTAGGCATTCAAGATCTCGCAGCAGGCACAGACTGTCCAGATCCAGAAGTCGTCATTCTAGCATTTCTCCTAGCACACTAACTCTGAAGAGTAGTCTGGCAGCTGAATTGAACAAAAATAAAAAAGCACGAGCTGCAGAGGCTGCAAGAGCTGCAGAAGCAGCAAAAGCTGCAGAAGCAGCTAAGGCTGCTGAGGCTGCTGCTAAAGCTGCAAAAGCCTCAAACATGTCTACACCTACCAAGGGAAACACAGAAACTGGTGTCAGTGTATCACAAACCAACCATGTGAAGGATGTGAAGAAACTTAAAACTGAGCATGCACCTTCCCCCTCAAGTGGTGGAACTTTAAAAAATGACAAGGCAAAAGCAAAGCCACCTATTCAGGTAACAAAGGTGGAAAATAATTTGGTTGTAGATAAAGCCACCAAGAAAGCAGTTGTAGTTGGAAAGGAGAGTAAATCTGCTGCTACAAAGGAGGAACCTGTATCTCTTAAAGAGAAAACCAAACCACTTACACCAAGCACAGCAGTGAAGGAGAAGGAGCAACATGTGACTATAGTGACCTCTACATTACCACCATTACCTTTACCTCCCATGCTGCCTGAAGATAAAGAAGCTGATAGGTAAGTGCAAGATTTGTTGTCACTAATAGTTTTAAACATACATGTAAGTTTTCAAGTTGAAGTGAAAAATTTTTGTTGTTATGTGCCGTGGAGTCAGTTCCAACTCATAGCGACCCTGTACAGGGTTTCCAAGGCTATAAATCTTTAAAGGAGCAGAAAGCCTCATCTTTCTCCCATGGAACAGCTGGTAGTTTTGTAACTACTATGCTACCAGAACTCCTTGAAAAATTATTGCCACCCCCAAAAAACACCCCCAAACTTTAGATACTAATTATCTTATATATATATGGAGCTCTGGTAGTGTAGTGGTTACGAATCAGACTGTGAACCGCAAGGTTAGCAATTCAAAACTACCAGCTGTTTCGCAGGAGAAAGATGAGGCTTT
>NW_006408524.1:8660255-8665588 GCF_000296735.1 Chrysochloris asiatica | reverse complement strand
AAGGTCTGTGGTTCAAACTTACCAGCTGCTCCTTGGAAACCTTATACAGAGTTGCTATAGGTCAAAACCGACTTGATGGCATTTAACACAACAACATACATATCTTAAAATGAAGCACATTGCTTGTAGTATGAGAATTATAACTTATGCTTAGAAATGTAGGAAAACTTGGCAGATATTGGGGGATAAAAATACATATATTTCAGAATGAATTTGGTTAGGCACAATGAATGCCAGTAGTTTCTTTGACTTAATATTCCTTAATGATACTATCAGAGATGGGACAATTTATGTGAGTCTCATCTTTTAAGCATGTATCTCAGTTATATGTATCTAGGTTTTCTTTGTGGCTTTTTGAATTTATCACTTTCTCTTGTCCCTTTTAGGTTTTTTTTTGTTTTTTTTTTTTTAAATCCTGCCTTGTACCAAAGGATTTATTCCTTTATTTATTATGCTTTCCTTTAACAAGTTCAAGTTTAAACTTGTATGTGGGTGTGACTTGGTTTTTATTTTGAAACATTTTATTCTGTAAAGAATGAAGGTAAGAGTGTTTATAAAGTAAATGCAACTTAATATTTATGTCTATGCTAGGGCATTAGCATTATGAGGTTTGTGTGACTTATCTGCTTATTTCACATAACATAATTTCATTTTTATTTTTTATGAAGAAATTAGAGTTGATCTTCTCCTCCCTCCCCCAAGTCCATTAAAAAGCAACTATATGAGCAATTTTCCTAATTTAATAGAATTTGAAAACAGGTGCAAAATTGCCATCTGGGCAGGCCTTGCAAGTGTTCCATTTGTCTCACTTTTCAGTTTTTATAAAAGTCTTAAATTTACAGCAAACTAAAGTTAAATCATAATTCCTGATTGCACCTCCCAGCTGCCTTTTTTTTTCCTACCGTCAGAATGTTGTCAGGATTCTCCATTTAGTTTAATCAGGTGTTACTCAGTCACAGAACTCTAACTGTGGTATTTGCGAGGTTAACTGTTCTCCAGGAATACTGCAGGCTCATGATACTTGAATTGGCTCTCTTTAACATAGAAACACTTGAGTCACTTCATTAGTGAGAGGTGAACCAGTTGCTGAGTATCCAGGTCTAAGCGAGACTTGCTCTATTCTTTATTCTGGGGTGTTTTTGCTAGGAGTTTATTTACTTTTTATAACTCAGGAGGTAGCTGTGTGGATGCTTATGGAGGATATTTTTTTATGTATCGGTTTTTAATGTGATAGGATATATGCATGGTTTTAGACCCATCTTCTTTCTCTTTACTGTCTTCTTTCTTTGAGTATCTTTGTCTCAAAGATAAAGAAGTTTCTTAATATTCCTCAGTCCTACAACTAGCTTCTCTGTGTATCAAAAGTTAAAGTCTATACCAGTGAAATCTTCATTTTGGTGACTATTATATAACTACCAAAATTTAAATACATAAGAGGGAACATTTATCATCTTCCTTTTTATTTTTTAAAAAGGTTGTTTGTTGTTGTTGTTATGTGCCATGGAGTCAGTTCCCACTCATAGGTTTCCGAGGCTGTAAAACTTTATGGAAGCAGAAAGCCTCATCTTTCTCCTGCGAACAGCTGGTAGTTTCGAACTGCTGTTCCTGAGATTAGCAGCCTGATTCATAACCACTGGTGGTGGTGGTTATGGTATGTGCAGTGGAGTCAGAACCGATTCACAGTGACCCTGTACAGGGTTTCCAAGGCTGTAGATCTTTATGGGAGCAGAAAGCCTCCATCTTTCTCCCGTGGACTAGCTGGTAGTTTCGAACAGCTGACCTTGCGGTTCGCAGCCCGATTTGTAACCACTACGCTACCAGAGCGCCTTCTAGATGACTAAAAATGTATTGTGTAAAGGACAGTTGGTTAAAAGTGATTACTCTTGGAAGTAGATTGGGAACTGAAGGATATGGCTAGGGCAGGAGACTTATTTTGTGTTTAATATTTTTTGTGATGTTAAGAGAAATGAAACAAAAAGTTTTCTGTAGACAAATTTTTATTTTTTATTCATAATTGTACATCTTACTAGTCTCAATGAGTTTATCTTCTTGCCCTTGGTATGACAATAGCTTCATGGATACGAGCAGAAAGCTGATTCCCCAAACAAGGAGATCAGTCATAGCCCATCAGTCGTATCCTTGCTTTACCACTTCTCTATAATTTCTGACACTAGGTATTCATAGGGCTCTCTCTCCCTAGCCACTTAGACAGTGGGTCAGACCTTACAAGTTAGAGGGCATTGCCCTTGGACTAATTGTTATACTTAGAACTACAAGTTTTATTTCAGGAGAAAGATGAAGCTTTTTGCTCCTGCAAAGATATATAGTCTCAGAAGCCCTGTACAGGGTCACTATGAGTCAAAGCCAACTTGACGGCACTTAATAGCAAGAACAACTCGTTTTAGTTTATTTGTTTTGAATCTTTGTGGAAGCAGAAAGTGTCACCGTCTTCCCATGAAGTGGCTGGTGGGCTCAAACCGCCAAACTGATGGTTCACAGTCCATTGCTTATCCTGTGGAGCCACTTTACTCCCTTTATTATTGTGAAAGTATAAAATCAGGATCGTAAGAAAGATGCACAGACAAGATCTGGAAGGTTCCCATTGTGGAGCTGTTGTGTCTCAGAGAGGGCAAGTCACCCTACCTTTGCCAACGAAGACATTTTCTGAGCCTTAGTGTTCTGGGTTTTTATTGGCCAGTCCTGTGTGGAAGACTCAGTCATGTCTCCTGAGGTTAGTTGATATGGCCTCCCAGGTCTGGCCAGTTGCATTCACCAACACAAATCCTCAGATGTGGCCTGAAGTCCCAGATCAAAGCACCTCAGTTACTCCAGTTGTATAGTACTGTACTCTCCTTAGCCAAGTTGTTGCTTTGCTTATTTGTGTCTTCACAAAGAGATTGATTGTAAGCTCCTTTCTGGTGGAAACATTATTGTCATTGTGTTTTGTTAAATCTTATGCTTTACATATCAGGCACAATTAATATTTTTTAAAACTACAAACTGATTTCTTTTTGAGCATGTTTTCCCTGTTAAAGAATCTTTTAGTAAGTAACATGGATTTATGAAGAAAAGACAGGATTTCATTAATGTTAATAGTTTTTTTTTTCCAGTTAACATTTAAAGATCTATTTGTTTTACAATAGTTCTAATGTTCCACACAAATAGTAAAAGTGATCATTTAAATTGTTTACACTGATAACATCTTAGTGTTACTAAATTTTTTCTTCATGGGTTCCATAACTGCTGTGGAAAAAAGTATGTGATATCTAAATTTTATTCTCATTAAAATGTATAATTTCAGTGTGTCATATTAATACGTAACACATTTTATAATTAGGAAGTTTAAAGTAATCAATTACCAAGTTAAGATCGGCTTTAAAAATCAGAGTTCTCCTGCATACTTAAAAAGTACAAAAGTATTATAGGGCTTACATTTTTACATCTAATTATATTAACCTAACAACCCACTAGCATAGTGGTTATGAATTGGGCTGCTAACCTTAAGATTGGCAGTTCGAAACTACCAGCTGTTCTGCGGGAGAAAGATGAGGCTTTCTGCTCCTGTAAAGATTTATAGCCTCAGAAACCCTGTGCAGGATCAGTATGAGTTGGAACTGACTCCTCCACGGTACTCAACAAAAACAACCCACTGGTAAGGAGTTAATTCTGACTCATAGCAACCCTATAGGACACAATAGAACCTTTGCATAGGGTTTCCAAGGCTGAATAAGGAGCCCTGGTGGCACAGTGGTTGTGCACTTGGCTGTGAACCAAAAGGTCAGCAGAGGTTTGAACTCATCAGCCACTCTGCAGAAGAAAGGTGTGGTAGTTTACTTCTGTACAAAGATTTATAACCTTGAAAACCATATGGGGCAGTTCTTTTCCATCCTATAGGCTATGTGGTTGCTATGAGTTGGGATTTGACTCACCATAAGTGGAGTTTTAATCTTCACAGAAGGAAATTGCCACATCTTTCTCTCACAGAGTGTGACTGGTGGGGTTCAAACTATTGACCTTTGGTTAATAGCCAAGTGTTTAGCTAACATGCCACCAGGGCTCATAGTAAGCTAGAGCCTCAGAACATTTTTTTAAAAGGATCATTGTTCAATTCAGAAAAATTAACCTTAGAAACTAAAGTTACTTTCTATGGCTATTTAAATAGGCAATAAAATTATAGTATGTGGTTTTCTTTATTTCTTATAACAAAACAACTTTTTATCTACCAGAATCAAACCAAGTGCAATTACAAAAAAATTTCTTGCAAAGTATTAGGATTTACTTTACAGTTTTAATTTGTAGTTTTGTATTGATTTTGTGTCATTTTTAATAAATGGACTTTGTTGTTTGTAGCAGTTTTAGATTTACATGGATATTATAAAAGTACTACAGAGAGGTCCCCATTTATCCTGCACCCAGTTTCCCCACTATTAACTTTTTTTTTTTGATGGTTTACATAATATATATTTTTTAAGTGTTTTATTGTAAATTATGTGATAGTTTACATGGGAGAACATTAGTTTTACATTCATTCTGTCGTATATATCGTCTCATTGCCATGGTTACAATCCCCTCCATGCAATCCTTCCCCTGTGCCCCCAGGTCTTCAGCACACAGTAGCTCTCCCTCTCTGGATCTAAAGTCTCGCTGCTCCATCGCTCCATGTCATCATCTCTGGCTCCATTTCAGGCATCACTACTTCTCTGGGTAGGGTCCTGCTCTCTGCTCTTCTCCCTTGATGGCCCTAGGGACCTCAGCTCCTAGACTGAAAAGTTAATCACTCCCCTCCTTGCTATAAAACGTCTGCCTTTACGTTTCCAACCCTCACAATCAGTCCTGATAACGATTCTTCACTATTGTATCACAAGAGACCCATCTGCATTTCATTGCATCAGCCCCACCTAGAGAGATTGGATACTATTCACTGGAGATTCTACCTTCCTCCAGGCCCTCTGGATCTAGGTTCCCCCTTGAAATCTTGTGAGCCAGTCACTTCTTGCCTTTGTAGCCCCCCACCCCCCATTTTGGGTAGCCAGGAATGATTCTTGCTGTAAGGACTTCTTCCCTCTTTTGAGCTACTGCTTCCATAGGTGTAGGTCAAGTTCATCAAATTGTATGAAAATACTTTTATTTTTTATTTTTTATTCCTCTTCTTTTTACTTCTGGTTGAGCTCTGATCATCCAGTCATTGAAGCCAGGACAAGTTGGTATTATCTGCAAGTGTGGGTGTTCTTGGGCATATGCCCTCTCTTCTTATCAGCTGGATGCTTCACTCTCCACTCTAGTCCTCTGTGGCTATGTCACTGACTCTGGGTCCAAGAGTCCCCAGGTCTTGC
>NW_006408524.1:8628531-8653141 GCF_000296735.1 Chrysochloris asiatica | reverse complement strand
TGTTGTCTGTTTCCCTGCTATATGGCGGTTGGTGTTGGTTCTTGCCTGGGTTTTGGTGTTTTATAGGGTGTGATTGTAGGTTGGCTGTATGGTAGCAGTTGCTGACTCTTATTAGTAATATAGGGAGACAAAGAGTCCTCCAAAGGCAGAAGGGGAAAGCACATAACAGCAAAACAATACCAATAAAAAAAAAAAAGGCAACAACAAAAACAAGACTGATACTACAGTCTCTATTCACAGAAAAGAAAGAGGAGTGAGAGAAGAAGAAGAAGAAGGAAGAAAAAATAGATAAAAAGAAAATAAATATTTTTTGAAAATTAAAAAAAAAAAAAAATCTGTAGCCTAATATGAGGTCTCTTTCCCTCCCTACAGCCCTTTCCTTTTCTGTCCTGTGTTAAAAAACACAGGAACAAAAAGCAAACAAGAAAAGTTCAAGGCCTGCTCTTGGGCTGAGTATCTGTTAGCCGTTTGGTTTTAAGTGGATACTGACTCTTTGAATTTCGAGGAGATCTATGCACATGCATAGTAGAACCCTCTGAGGGTGGGGCTGAAGTATCCAGCAGCTCAGGCACCCCTATAGTCACCAGAATGGAGGTACGCAGACAGCAAGGGACCAATGAAAAGATACCAAAAAAAAAAAAGAATGTCCACACCTCTATCTCTGCGGCTCTGTCAGGCATCCGTGGCTGCTCTGATCCTTTCCCCGCTTGGCCCCACACAAAATGGCAGCTTCTGGAGCAGCTGAGCATCCCGAACCAGGAAGCAATTGATTTCTTGCTTCTGCCACAAACTCACCAGCTGTAAGTCTTCCAACCTTCTAAATATTCCTTTATATGTGGTTCATCGTACTGGGACCATTCCTGAGCTTTCTTGGTCCGGTATTCTGTGTTGTTCTCGGCAGAGCTTGTCACTACACTTCCACCCAATCCGCCATCTTTTTCCGGAAGTCCATTATTAACATTTTTATTGGTGTGGTTTATTTCTTATAATTAGTAAACCAGTGTTGATACATTATTGTTAGCTAAAGTCTGTGCTTTGTTCAGAGCTTCTTAGTTTTAACTTAGCTTTATCATTTTTACCCCTAGATATCATATTTTATAGTTGAACATGTTGTTGTTGTTAAGTGCATTGGAGATGATTCTGACCCACAGTTACCCTGTATCGGGTTTCCGAGGAGCAGCTGATGAGTTTGAAATGGCGACCTTGCAGTTAAAATGGCATTGCAGTCTGGCGCGTTATCCCACAGCACACTATACCAGGACTCCTATATAGTTGAACATAGTGCATTACTTATGTGGAACAGAAATAGACATTGATTGGTGTTTTGTAATTGAATTACTGCTGAATATTCACTGCCCTTTCTCCTCTAAAATGTTAGACATGCCACATTTGTATTTCTGAACCAAATGCATTTTTTTTTGTTCTGTTTGCCTTCTTTCTTTCTTTTTTAGCCTACGAGGAAATATTTCAGTAAAAGCGGTTAAAAAAGAGGAGGTAGAAAAGAAACTACGGTGTCTACTGGCTGATTTACCACTGCCCCCTGAGCTACCAGGAGGAGATGACCTCTCAAAAAGTCCAGAGGAGAAGAAAGCAACAACTCAATTGCATAGTAAAAGGAGGCCTAAGTATGCACTTTCTTTCTACCTGCTCTTAAATTTACCAGAATGATTTTGGATAATCATAAAATTAGAAAACAGAAATTAATATTTAAAATAATAAAGTTCATTTATTCTTTCTACTTAAGTATATGAATAGTCTCAGTGTTTTGAAAAACAAATTCAAATTCTGTGCATATTCACAATATCTAATAAAACCAAATTAACATTCTCTCACAGTTTGTAATGTATTAATTTCTTGTAAATGTTACAGATAATTTCTATAATTAAGATAATTAAATAACATAGTAACTGATATAACATGTAGTGAAAGTTAGCTTTCCATGATCCCAAACAAAATTAATAATGATCAAGCTGCTGTGATTTTGTTTGCTTTTACCTTATGGCCTCCATAATTCATTGCATTTTTCATATTGCAAGAAGTGGAATGGAAGAGGGTTTGAAATCTATATCCTAAATTAGCCTCACGTAAGTAAGGAGAGATAATGCTTTTCCTTGAAACCTGTTGTCAGTTAAGTGAGAGGAGGGCATTGAGTTCCTTTTTTACTTCCATTTAACCAAGAGGAAGTGTGAGTTAGACTTTGACGTAGATCTGATTTTAGAATTGCAGTTCATGTACAACCTTCTGTAAATATGTCATTTTCTAGTTTGGAATAGAAAGCTGTAAAATTTTTAAAATAATCTTTCCTTAGATATTTTCACTTCACTTTTATACTTGAATTATTGTGAACTGTGAGAATATTAAAATACTGTATCTTTTTGAAGATTGTATTTTTGACATATTTATATATCTTTACACTTAAATATTTGCTTTTATATATGTACGTATATATATGTATATATGAGTTGGTAGTGGTTATGTGCCGTGGAGTCGTTTCCGACTCATAGCGACCCTGTACGGGGTTTCCGAGTCTGTAAATCTTTATGGGAGCAGAAAGTCTCATCTTTTTCCCACGGAATACCTGGTAGTTTCGAACTGCTGACCTTGCGGTTCTCAGGCCAATTCGTAACCCCTATGTTACCAGAGCTCCTTATATATGAGGAGACTTTAGTAAGTCTTTGAAAAGATTTCACTATTAATTCAATTTTCCACCAACTTCTGACATCTCGTATATGTGCTCAAGTGTTGATTCCTAAGAGTAGGTTATATTAATACTTTTTTTACTCTTTTAAATTGAACATTAGCTTTCTGGTGTTACTATTTTAAAAATTATTTCATCCAACCTTAAGCCTGAATTTGCCAAAAGTTTTTATAGTTATGTTTTCTTTATGTTCATTATCAAACCTGTTTTATTGTTGTTTTTTTTGTAAGCTGATATGTGTCAGTACATATCTGAATATGGAGTCCTGGTGTGGCCCTGTAGGATAAAACACTGAACCGCAAGGTCGATTTGAACAACAAAGTCAATGGCTCAAACTCATCAGTTGTTCCTTGGAAACCCTCTACAGGGTCTCTGTGAGTCGGAACCGACTTGACAGCATTTAACAATAATAACTTATCTGTATATACACATACATAAACATATTGATATACTTGTTTACATATATGGTATAGATGGATAGTCAATGAGTGAATAATAAAACTTCTTGGAGCGTTTTTAGAGACCTCTGACTTTTTCTACTAGTGTTAGTTAGTTCATACAAGCACCACTTATTCTCTTTTCCAGTTTAAGCTCTAGTGTTTAAAACAAGAGTTAGCCTGGAGAAATGATACTGTGATTCTCATGATATAATACCAAATTACTTGTGTTGGATCATGAATGTACAAGGGTGAGGGAAACATAAAGGATATAAAGATTGGGAGGATGGTGATTTTGAGTAATTAAACAGTTTATTTAATTTGCTTGATTGTATATAAAAACTTCAGAACTATATTTGATAGAATATGTGGGCCTCGCTATGGTGAAATCAAAGAAAAAGACATTGACTGGGGAAAACGCTGCGTGGATAAATTTGATATTATTGGAATTATTGGAGAAGGTACCTATGGACAAGTTTACAAGGCCAGGGATAAAGACACTGGTAAGAATGCCAAATACTGTGGATTCTTGAGCCCATGGATTGTACTTATTTCATTTGTGTTGTCGTCTAAAGTATATCTTCAAGAACTTTTAGAAAACAGAAGTTAAATTTAGAATTCTGTCATGCTCTTGTTTTATCATTTTTTTTATTTCATATATCTACGTACATAAAATAAACAGTACATTTTATTTAAGGGAATATATATATCTTCATAATAAAACGACTAAAAAATCTAAATGCCACCCTACAGCATATCACAGACTCTAAAAGATCACTTTAAGATGTTTTATATATACATGGCACGTATATAAAACATCTTAAAGTAATTTTTTTGAATCTGTGATGTGCTGTAGGGTGGCATTTAGATTCTTTTCTTCATTTTATTATGGATAATTCTTACATTGCTAGTAATCATGGGGGAAATGTATCTTGATCCAATGAATTGCTCTTAGTAAAATTTTTTTGTTGTTTAAGACCGCCACAACACTTTTAGTTTGTTTTTAAAAAATTTTTTTAGTAAAAATTACCCATTACTTACAGGCCAAGTCTGGCAACTTAATCTTTCAGAACATAATAGAAACTGGATGAACGTTTTAAAGGCCTTCTATCAGAGAAAATAGTAACTGGCTTAGGCTGTATGTAGAGGTTTTGCTAGATACTGCCTACAGCCAGTTTTTAATTTTTATTCCTTTGTTCAAATAAATCAGTAGATTTAAATAGCACAGGTATTTGCAGCCATAGGAGTACTGGTGTGCTGTTGTAGGATAAGCACTGAATTGCTAACTGCAAGTCGGTGGTTCAAACCCACCAGCTGCTCCTCAGAAACCCTGTACAGGGTCACCATGAGTCGGAACCAACTCGAGTGTACTTAACAAAAACAGCTGTATAGAGTCTCGATCTTATGCTTAGAAACTTCTAAAGAAATTATAGTATAGAGTATTGTGTTATCAAAAAGATTAAATTGTAATTTTAGAAACTATATAATAAATATTTATGCTGTATTACAGAAAAACTTCCATGAAAACAGATAAAATATATTTTAATGATTAACAGACAAACCACTTATCTATGGGAAAGTTTGCAAATACTTTCTCCAAAGAATTGGAATGAGCAAACCTTTATTAAAGTGTTTTTTTTTTTTTATTATAACAGAGTATTATTTTTGTGTGTAGTTTATTTACTATTTAGATTTTGTCTGGTAGAAGATTCACTTATAACTAAATTATGAGGCAATTTTTCATAGTGGGAAAAGCACATTTTTTTGAGACAGCTAAGCCAGGTTTTGATTACTAGATGGTGGTAGTGGTGGTATGCCTTGGAGTCAGTTCTGACTCACAGCGACCCTGCACAGGGTTTCCGAGGCTGTAAATCTTTACGGGAGCAGAAAGCCTCATCTTTATCCCGCAGAACAGCTGGGAGTTCCGAACTGCTGACCTTATGGTTCGCAGCCCAATTCGTAACCACTACACTACCAGAGGCGGTTAATATGTCAGAGTTTATTTATTTATTTATTTTTAAAAACTTGATAAATGTACAGTATTTTTCATCTCTTCAGACAAATTTTATACATACGTAAGTGTGGCAGTGTAATATACTCACTCTTCAGTATCTCTTTTCATTGACTCTTTCTTGGAGATCAATAAAATAACAATATCTAGGGCCTTTGGATAATCTCTATTTAACCAATCACTTATTTGTTGAACTTTAAATATCATTTTTGGTGGAAACTAAAGTATATTTTATGGGTTGTAGTTTGAACAAGCCAGGAACATAAGTTAAGAATTAAAATGAACTTAAAGTTAAGAATAAGTCATAAAGTTTTGTGGTAACCTGGTTTTATTTAATTCTCTAATAGGAGAAATGGTAGCCTTAAAAAAAGTACGTCTAGATAATGAAAAGGAAGGCTTTCCGATTACAGCAATTCGAGAAATTAAGATTCTTCGGCAGCTTACTCACCAGAGTATTATCAACATGAAGGAAATAGTGACAGATAAAGAAGATGCTTTGGATTTCAAGAAGGACAAAGGTATGTACACATATTGAAATAACCAACTCTCTGCTTTAATATGTTAACTTACAGATTTTGTTGTAGACAATGATTATGTAAGTAATCAACAGTTACATAAACTCTGTTGCCCTAATTTAGAGTGTCCATTTTCAAATTTGATGCAATTAAAGAATCATTTTATATAGTTTTTTTTGAGTTAGGTAGGTATGCTATCATGATTATACACAAAATGGACTAGTGTGGCACTGTAGGATAATCACTGGACTGCGAACCAAATCATTGGTGGTTCAAACCCGCCAGCTGCTCCTCAAAAACCCCGTACAGGGTTGCAGTGAGTTGGAATTGACTTGACGGCACTTGGACAATAACAAACAACAGTAACAAGTACACATGAAATATTCAATAGTACTATTTGTTCTTTTGATCATTAGTATGTAATTTTATCTTAACTTTTCAGTGATTGAAAGAAACAGTTGGTGTTAGAATATTTTCAATCTATATTATAATGCTAGTAGTGCTTTCATATACAAGGAAAACTTATGGTGGGCTTTTAAAAATGTGTAGGCAGAAATCTTACTTAAAATTGCCTCTAAAAAACTTTGCTAATGGGGGGGGGAGGGAGTAGCCTGTGTATTCTGGTATTTATTATAGGGCATGTTGTTGAGTCTGTTCCAACTCATAGCGACCCAGTGTAGGGTTTCTGAGGCGTGGCTGTTTCATACCAACCTTTTGGTCTCGTACTTATTCTACACTACCACATACGGCATAGGGTGGGCAAATAAATAAATTGAAAGCTCTGTTGTCTCAATATAGATCTTTGGAGTTAAGATTTTGGAACTAGCGTTAACTTACTTTATAATCTATGGTCATCAAACAGCAGAACTCTTTTTTTCAAACTAAATTTAAGATGTTGTTAAGAGCCATTGTATAATTTCTAATTCATAGTGATCCTGTATAGGGTTTCTAAGGTGTGGCAGGTAGGTTTGAACTGCCGACCTTTTGATTAGCAGCACTATGCCCTTTTTGAAGTTAGTACTTCACCTCCTTTCCTCCATACCCCCCATTGCCCTGCAATCATTTAGTTCTTACTTTATAGCTTTCTCTCTTTTTCTCAATAATAACTTTTCTAGAGAATACAGTTTGAAATAATATATGGTAATTTGAAATAAAAGGTTTTCAGTTTGAAAGTATTTTGTAAATAATTTAGAAATAACCAGAACACTCTTTTTAATTAATGTCATTTCATTCAGTTTTTGTGCTATAAAGCCTTAGCCTAACATTTAGAAGTCCTGGTATGGCACTGTGGGTTAATGCGCTGGACTTGCAAGGTCTGTTTGAACTACAAGGTTGGTGGTTCAAGCTCACCAGCCACTCCTCGGAAACCCTATACCAGGTAGCTATGAGTTGGAACTGACTCAACTGGCACTTAACAACAACATTTAAATATCTTATTAGCCTTTTTTCGTTCAATTAATTCTTGTATATTAGAAAGGGTACCATTTTGACTTATGTTAGATTGTCTGGATTTGAGACATTAGTTCATTATGCTCTGACATTATTAACAAGCAGTAGCCCTTCTGAATCTTACTTCTGTATCCATGGAAGGGAAACATTATCTCTCTTTTTGTGTTGGTAAGAATTAATTGGAGTCCTGGTGTGGTACTTTAAGGCAAGCATTGGACTTCTCACCAAAAAATCGGCAGTTCAACCGTACTAGCCTCTACTCAGAAACCCTATACAGAGTCTCTGTGAGTCGGATTGTGAATTGGTTCCTACTCAGGACAACCCTAAGCACTGCAGAGTGAACTATTGCCGGGTCCTGTTCTGTCCTATCCTGATGAATCTTGTTATATTTGAGTCCGTTGTTACTGCTACTGTGTCAAGCCATCTCATTGGGGGTCTTCCTATTTTTTTGTGACCCACCATTTTACCAAGCATGCTGTTCTTCTTCAGGGACTGATCCATTCTGAGAACATGTCCAAAGAATGAGAGCAGCAGTCTCACCATCCTCATGTCTAAGGAGCATTCTGGCTGTAACTTCTAACTTTGGAGGTCCACAGTACTTTCAGTATTCTTCTCCAATACCATAATTCAAATGCATTGATTCTTGAAAGGTCTTCCTTATTCATTGTCCAACTTTCATATGCCTATGATATACATTTGAAAATACCATGACTTGGATCAGGCCCACTCTAAGTGACTTCTTTGCTCTTCAGCACTTTAAATATCTCTTTTGCAAGAGATTTGCTTAATGCAATGCTTCCTTTGTTTGTTTGTTTGTTTTTGACTGCTGCCTTATGAGTGTTGATTGTGGATCCAAGCCAAATGAAGTCTTTGACCATTATAATCTGTCCTTTGTTGAATATGATATTACTTATTGGTCTCATTGTGAGAATTTTCCTTGTCTTTACCTTGAGGTGTAATCCATATGGAAGGCTATATTTAGTCTTTGATCCTCAACAGTAAGTATTAAGTCCCCTACTTTCAGCAAGCAAAGTTGTATCATCTGCATATCACAGATTGTTAATGAGTCGTTCTCCATTCCTGATGCCACACTCTGCTTCATATAATCCAGTTTTTTGGATTAGTTGCTCAACACACAGATTGTGTAAGTATGGTGAAAAAATACAATCCTGGCACACACCTTTCCTGATTTTAAGCCATTCAGTATTTCCTTGTTCTGTATTAATGACTGCCTCTTGGTTTATGTAAAAGTTCCTTATGTGCACAGTCAAGTGTTCTGGAATACCATTCTTCGCATTGTTACCCACATAGTCGAATGCCTTTGCAGAGTCAATAAAGTAAACATCTTTCTGGCGTTCTCTGCATTTAGCCAAGATCCCATCTGACATTCACAGTGATAGTCCTTGTTTTACTTCCTTTTCTGAATCTGGCTGAAATTTTTGGCAGCTGCCTCTCAAGATATTGTTGCAGTGAATTTTGAATCATCTTCAGCTGAATTTTGCTTACCTGTGATTATGATAATATTGTTTGATGGTTTCCACATTCTTTTTGGACCTCCTTTCTTTGGAATGGGCACAAATACAGATCTCTTTCAAATAGTTGCCTAGGTATCTCTTTCATGGGATAGATGAGTGAGCGCCTCCAGTGCTGTGACATTTTTCTGAAAGATTTCAATTTGTGTTTTGTTTTTCACCAATGCCTTTAATATTAAGCAGCTTGGAATTCTTCCTTCAGCACCATTGGTTCTTAATTATGTGGTACCTCTTGAAATGATTGAGCATCCACCCAATTCTTTTTGGTACAGTAACTCCATGTATTCCTTCCATCTTTTGATACTACCTGTGTCATTCAATATCTTACATGTGTTGTGTGTCACTGAGGTGGTTCCAACTCAAAGTGTTCCTGTGTAGTTTCTGAGAACTGATGGATTTGAACTGGTGACTTTATAATTACCAGTCCAGTACTTATCCTAATAGGCTCATTTTGCCTATTTGCCTATCACACCAGGCTCATTTTGCCCATTGCTGTTGTTATTGTGACTGCAGTCCAGCACATTAATCCTCAGCACCACACCAGGACTCCCAGTTTGCTCACAGAATTCTTCAATATTAAATCTGAGGCTTGAATTTTTTCTTCTGTTCTTTCAGCTTGAGAAATGCTGGAAGCGATCGTCCCTTTTGTCTTTCTAACTCCAGTTCTTTGCATATTTCATTCTAATACGTTTGTCTTTTTAAGCAGCTCTTTGAAATTTCTGTTCAGCTCTTTTACGTCATCATTTCTTTTAGTTGTTTTAGCTTCTCTACATTCAAGAACAAGTCTGTTCTTAACTTCCATTTTCGTCTTTTTTATGACCTTTTGCTTTCTTCATGGATGATGTTCTTGATGTTATCCCACAACTCTTCTGGTCTTTGGTGCTTAGTGTCTAATGCATAAAATCTGTTCTTGAGATGATCTTTAAATTCAGGTGGGATATATTCCAGGGCATACTTTGGTTCTCCTAGAGTTGTTTTAATTTTTTTAAGCTTCAGCCTGAACTTGTATATGAGCAATTGATGACCTGTTCTACAGTTGACCCCTGGCCTTATTTTGGCTGATGATATTGAGCTTCTTCATTGTCTTTTCTTACAGATATATTCAGTTTTATTCCTGTGTATTCCATCTGATGAGATCTAAATGTATCGTCATCTTTTATGTTGTTGGTATTTCCAGTAGATAAGTCATTGGTCTTGGAAATTTCTATCATGTGATCTCCAGCATCCTGTGTGTCATCAATGCCATATTTCCCAATTACTGATGCTTCTTTGTTTCCACCTTTTATATTACAATCACCAGGAATTATCAGTGCATCTTGATCACATGTTTGATCAATTTCTGACTGAGGAAGTTTGTAGAATTCTTCAATTTCATCATCACTGACTTTAGTGGTTGGTGCATAAATTTGAATAATAATGGTATTAACTTGAGGCCTTCCTTGTATGTGTATAGATTTAGCTATCCTATCACAGACATTTACTTCAAGGTAGATTTTGAAATGTTCTTTTTGACTGAATTTAACACTGTTCCTCTTGAATTTGTCGTTCCTGTCATAATAAGTCATATGATTGTTGTTGTTGTTATGTGCCATTGAGTTGGTTACGACCCATAGGGTTTCCGAGGGTGTAAATCTTTACGGGAGTAGAAAGCCTCATCTTTCTCCCGCGGAGCAGCTGGTAGTTTCGAACCGCTGACCTTAAGGTTCGCAGCCCGATTCGTAACCAGTACGCTACCAGAGCTCCTTAAGTCATATGATTATGTGATTTTAAATGGCCAGTACCATTCAGTTTCAGGTCTCTAAAGCCTAGGATATCCATTTTTATGTGTTACATTTCATTTTTGACTACTTCTAGTTTTCCTAGATACGTACTTTGTGTATTCCATGTTCCGAATATGAATGGTTGTTTGGAGCTCTTTCTTCTCATTTTGAGTTGTGCCCCATCACCAAATGACGGTCCCTAAAGCTGTACTCTATTATGTCATTATGGTCAATTCTGCTTTGAGTAGGCAGTTCCTTCCCAATGATATGTAGAATGCCTTATAACCTGAGAGGTCATCTTCTAGCATAATATCAGACAATGTTCTGTTTATAAGATTTTTTGTGGCTGTCCATTCAGAAGTGTTCTGGCTCATCTTCTTCCTAGTCTGTCTTAGTCTGGAAGGTCTGCTTAAATCTGTCCACCCTGGGTGACCCTGCTGATATTTAAAATGCCAGTGACATAGCATCTAACATCACATTAACTCACAAGCCACCATAGTACGATACCTGACAGATGAGTTGTGGCAGTTATTGATAAACACATAATAGAAAAAAACCCTAGTATTTTTCTTTATTATCACCTTTCCCAAAAAGTAAGAATAATTTAATTTTATTTATTTATTTTTACACATGAGAATAGGAACCAAACCTGTTTTATTCATTGCTATACCCTCCACACTTAGTTCAGTGGCTTCTTGTTGTTGTTGTTAGGTGACATCGAGTCCTACACATAGCAGAATGAAACACTGCCTGATCCTGGGCCAGCCTCACAATCGTTGCTGTGCTTGAGCCCATCGCTGCTGCCGCTGTGCCAACCCATCTCATTGGAGGTCTTCCTCTTTTTCCCTTACCCTCCACTTTACCAAACATGATGCCCTTCTCCACTAACTGGTTCCTACTGACAATATGTCTGATGTATGAGAGACGGAGTGTGGCCATCCTGGCTTCCAAGGAGCATTCTGGCTGTACTTCTTCTAATACGTATCTATTTCTTCCTTTGGTACTTTTAATAATTTCTTCCAATACCATTACTCAAATGCATCAATTCTTCTCCGGTCTTCCTTATTCACTGTATGACTTTCACTTGCATGTGAAGTTATTGAAAATACCATAACTTGGGTCAGGCACATCATAGTCCTCAGACTGACATCTGGGCTCTTCAACTGGTCTTGCACAGTAGATTAGCTCAATGCAGTACATTGTTTAATTTTTTGACTGCTGTTTCCATGACTTTTGATGGTTGACCTGAGCATAATGAAGTCTTTGACAACGTCAATCGTTTCTCCATTTATATGAATGTTGTTTATTGGTTCAGTGATGAGGATTTTTGTTTTCTTTAAGTTGAGATGAAACCCATACTGAAGGCTGTGGTCTAGAGTATAGTAAATGCTCCATGAATGATTGCTGAATCTGTAAGTGAGCTCCACTTAGTATAATTCTATTCATGCTTAAGCACTTATTTTGATAAAAACCACATCTTTGATTAGATGTAAATATTCATAAATTTTCTTATACTAATAATTTATCAGAATATAAATTTCTGAAGCATTTGTTTGTTTTTAATTCCTCCGCAATGTTTAGTGTCCTCTATTTTATAAGTCACAGATTTTCATGTGTTTGCACTTTCATCTTTTTTCTCCCTATCAGAGTCGTGTTTGTATGAGTCATTGTCGTTAAAGATATGTTTTACTATGTGGTTATTAAAGTGCCGTCAAGTAGGTTTCGACTCATAGTGACCCCCGTATAGGGTTTCCACAGAATGGCTGGTGAGTTTGAACCTTGTGGTCCAGTGCTTTATCCTGCAGCACCACTAGAAAAGTGGCATTTGTATACTAAGAATTAGTTAAATGTAGTAGGGAATGTGAGAGGGCATAAAAGTAAAGCATAATCCTTTTTATGAGTCTTATGATTTTTTGGGGAACTGTGATTTGATAGACACACAGTTTAAAAACCCTAGTCTTTTTCTTTAATAGAATAATTTCTTTAATAAGAATAATTTCATTCATTTATTAGTTTGTTTCTTTTTAAACATGAGTATAGGAATCAAACCTGTTTTAGTCACATCTTTTAATGAAAAGATTTTGGAATTCTGGGTCTGGGTGTGAACCACAAGATTGTTTTGAATCACTAGATCAGGAATTTAGACTCACCACTTACCAGAAATCCTATGCAGGGTCTCTATGAGTTGGAACCAAGTCAGTGACACTTAACAACACAACAGTCCTGACCACACTAGTTGTGTGTTGTTATACTGACTGTATTGTGATTGCCACATTGGAGCAGAAATACTTACTGGCACTTTGATTTGAGTTTTGTGGATTAGTCTAATATGAATGCATTAGAATTCATGAATGTTAAAACGTAAAACTAACTGCTTAAGATAATTCAAGTGTGAAATTAAAATTAATAGAAAACATTAAGTAAAAATATGAATTTAGAAGAACAGCTTCATCTTTTATGACAGGTCATTAGCTAACTAAGATAAACATCATAAAAGTAATTTTTAAAAGTTAGCCCAACTTAAAAAATAAAGAAAAATCACTAATGAAAAAGTCTTTAAAATAATCATTGTCCTTAATCAAAGAGTTATGTGGTATCACTAAGTCATGAGTGCAGTTTTTGCAAAAGTTTATAGATGCTCAAGAAGCTTTTTCTGAACGAGTCAGGGGAAGGTTATGGAGATGGGCTAGTTCTAAATATTTCTTCTTATTCTTCATCTTCAGGTAGTCCCATTTCCTTTTTGTAATATTGAGGAATTTTTTTTAACCTGCCTTTTTTCAGTCCTTTTAATGATGGCAAATGGAATTTTTATTTCAAAGAAAGTATTTCCTGTTTCTTTCTTCAGTTCTTCACATCTGGAAGGAGAGTGGCATGCAGATACTTGTAATAAAACTTATGTACTTGTGTTCATATTTTATTGCTCAAAATATCTTTGGAGCATGAATTATTTTGCAACAGAAGCTTTGCTTTGTTATTTTCTTCCACTGAAGATTATGAACATACAGGAAAATGCTTTCTGAGTGAGTGCATTGATAATTCAATGGAGATTTTTACAGCAATTTCTAATTCTCTGGGTAGAAAAGATTTTTATTTTGCAATTATATATATTATCTGATAAAACCTTCAGTTGTTGATTTCAATTTCAAGAAGTAAAATTTTCAGTATTCTGACTAAAAACCAACAACAACCTTTAAAAAACAATGGTAACTGTTCACCAAACTAGTATTTTGGTACTTAAAATTAGCATGATATCCTGAACAGCCAAAAGCTTGTGTTGCTCTGTGAAAAGTAATTTAGCTATAATGCTTTCAAGATTATTATTTATACAATGAAAGAATTTGAGCACTTTTTCCATTGGGAATTTCCATAAAAATCAAGAAAACAGTATTTTGTATTAAATACTTCTGAAAAAGATAATTATTTGGTACAGGGAAGAAGGTCTGAAAATGTCACTTCATGTGTAGTCTTTGACTCCCATGTGGAGTATTAGCACTCCCCTGTACATGTATTGCAATGTGCTACCGTACTTTGTAAGACTGTCTTCTATTTCAGATTGTCTTTTTGTTTTCCTATCCTAGTTCCACAAAATCTCTGATGGCAGGGGTTGAGTTTTATTTTACTTTTTATTCAAAATATGTGTAACACACAGCAGATTACCATTAAATTTAAGTAACTAAATGAATGAAAGAGATACAGAGGTGGGAAGAGGGCATTTCAATTCCTATCTGTCAAAACTTGTTTTAGGGAGGCAATGAAAAGAAATGAGATTGGTATATCCTCTAAAATCACCTACCTAATCTTGTATTTAAAAAATTTTAAACTCTGAATTTCACATTGTAGAATTGTTAACATCTCTGAAGGTTTGAGAAAACAACAACATTGATTTATACAGTTTTTTTAAATTTAATTCCACAAATATTTATTGTGCCAGGTTCTAGACATAGACCATCCAGTAAAGAAACCATTAGCCACTCATGGCTATTTAAATTTAACTTAAAAAAAAAAAAAAAGAATTCCTGTATTATACTAAGCCATATTTCAAGTGCTCTGTAGCTGCCTATAGCTTTTGTTGTTATACTGCTGTCCAGTAGGTTTCTACTCAGAGACACCTGTATAGGATTTCTAAGGCTATAAATGTTTATGAGAGCAAAATACCTCATCTTTTTCCTGTAGAACAACTGGTGGGCTCGAACCATTGATCTTGTGATTAGCAGTCTAGTGTTTATTCTACACCACCACAGGCACTCCACATGTGGCTAGTGGCTACCATTTTGCATAGTTCAGCTAGAATATTTCCATAATCTCATCAAATTCTATTGAAAGCATTGGTGTTGACTCTAGAAATATACTAAAAATAACATGTCCCAGTGAGTGAATCAGACAGAGCTTTTTGACTAGAGAAAGAATATAGAAGAAAAAAATGTTCTCCTTTAGAAACCAGAAGGGTCAGAGCTGATAAAATTAATTCATAATAATACATGAGTAGCAAACCTATTTCTGCCTAGAAGTGTTTCCTTATTGCTAACTCAGTTAATCTCTAATTTTTGAAATTTCAGTTGTAGGTGGTAGTTTCTAAATGTGTGAAAATTTTTAAGCAATAGAGGCTATGAAACCTACCAAAAACAAAGACAGGAAAGCTTTGCTGAAGACTGAGTTCCTAGTTAACTGTAAGATATGCCTTCTTTTTCCCCCTCATTTAAAAAGAAGTTAATTCTTACATTATTTTATTAAAATTTTTCTGACGGTGGGGCAAACTGCTTTTCATACTAGAGCTTCGTATATTTTATTATTCTGTCAGTAAAACATAAATCTTTTTTCCCTAAGTTTTATTTTATTGTTGAGGTTATACATAATAAAGCATATCCTTATTCAGCAGTTTCTTCATGTATAATTTAGTGACATTGATTACATTCTTTCAGTTGTACAGCCATGCTCACCCTCCTTTTTGGAGTTTTTTTCTCTCATTAACATAAGCTCACTGTCCCCAAAGGTTCCTATCCAATATTTAGAATTGCTGTTGTCAGTTTGATCCCATGTAGACAGTTGTTGTTGTTGTGTAGTACCATCGAGTCAGTTCTGACCTATAGTGACCCTGTCTAGGGTTTCCGAGGAGCAGCTGGTGAACTTGAACTGCCGACCTGCAGTTCAAACGGCTTTGCAGTCTGTCGCATTAACCCACAGCGCCACACCAGGACTCCATGAGGTACATCAGGTGAAATCAAACCTAGGCCTCACACATGCAAGGCTGGAATCCTACCACAGAATCACCTGTGTCTCATGTACTGGTATAAGGATACACATATAGATCAAAGAGACAAGAATGGTGAGACTTCGCCTCTTGATTTTTATACTTTTTGTCAGAGGGGCCAGTCCCTGGAGAGAAGGACATCATGCTTGGTAAAGTAGAGGGTCAATAGAAAAAAAAGACCCCAACAAGATGATTGACACAGTGTTACCAACAGCAGGCTCAAGACCCGGCATTTGTTTCATTCTTCTGAATGCAGAGTCACTGTGGGTCGGAAATGACTGGATAGCACCTAACAATAGCAACAACGTAGATCAAGGGATTGGAATTGAGATTTTTAGAAATAAACCCCTCAGCTTTATGACCAGCCAGTTTCAACAAACATACCAAGATAATTCATTAGGTTAAAGAATAGTCCTTTTTTAGCAAATGGTGCTAGGACCACTGGGTATCCACATGCAAAAAAAAGTGAAGTTGAATCCCTTCCTCACACTATACATAAAAATTAACTCATATCTAAATTATAGATTTAGATATATATAAGATAAAAGTAAAACTCCACCAAGAAAATTTTGGAGTCAACCTTCATTGCTTTGAAGTAGGTAGTTTAAGTCTTCTTTGGTATGTAAATTGAAAGGGTAAATATTATGGGAGATTATACAAGATGATATTGGAAAGGAGTGCTAGAGCCAAACTTGAAGTACTTTATGGTATTTTCACCAGCATTATTAGTGGTTTTATGTAATCTTTGGCATTTTGATTCCCTATCATTTTATATTGCTGTGGTTATTGAACAGTTTCTTGTAATTATATGCTATCTATATGTCTTTATCACTGTGGCTCTATAGGATAAGCACTGGACTGTGAACTGCATGGTTGGTACTTTGAGCCCACCAGCCGCTCTGAAGGAGAAAGATGAGGCCTCTTGCTCCCATAAAGATTTACAGGCTCAGAAACCCTATACAGGGTCAGAATTGACTCTGTGGCACATAACAGCAATACAGCATCTGTGAATAACTTGCTTATGTCCTTTGTCCATTTGTCTATTAGGGTAATATTGTTTTTAAAACACACCTTAAATATATTTTTTATATAGTAAGAATGTTCAGCTTCTGAGTGAATTACATAAAGATTACCCAGCCATCTGGCTTTCTTGCTTTCCATGTGTCTTATGTGATTTTAAATGTTTGTTAAGTTGAATTGAGGAGAAAAAATATTTATAAAACAGATTGGAGTCTGGCCCAGAATAACCAAATAAACCCTTTATGATTGTAAAATTTCATATTCAGTAGAGGAAATAAGATGGTATAGTTATATTAAATAATTCATATCATAAAATATTTAAAGGGGAAAAATTCTTGATTAAGAATGGTTTTCATCTTTGAGTCACTGAGACATGTATTTAGCACCACATATTGACATTCAGAGTTTAGTGAACATAAATGCACAATTGTAGATCCGTGGCAAAGATTTTTCTAGAGTTAAGAAATCAAGGAGAAAGCATAAGAGATGGTTGAGTATGGAAAATAATGCTTTTTCCTAGTTAATAATACCCAAACAAGAAATAAGTACATTTTGTGCTGATTTTACAAGATAATTATAATAGGCAATGTGAATAATGGTAAAAAGCATGAGTTTGAATTCTTGCTTCCAGCATTGTTTCCTCATCTGTAAAATGGGGTGGTTATAGCCAGTTCATTGGTTTGTTAATATTCAATGAAATAATGCATGTGAAGCACTTCACCTAGAATATTGTATACAGTAAGACAAAGTAAATTGGCTATTTTTATTTTAGCTTGGTGGTAGAATGGTTGTGTCGGCAGAAATAGATGATTAGTCGAATAATCCTTATTAAATAGACAGAGAAGATGGAGTGTTGGAAGAAATGAGTATTTTAATCTCCTGTTATTGTGTGCCATCAAATCTGTTCTGACTCAGAACGGTGCTGTATAGAGTTTTTGAGAGCTGTTGGTGGGTTTGAACTTCTGATCTTAGGGTCAACAGTCCAGTGCTTATCCTTTTGTGAAATGGTATTATATGATCAGACATAAGCAGTGGTGCTAATCCAGAAATTTGAAAAAAAGAAAAAGAAACGTTTTCTGGAAGCTTAGTAGCAATCTCTAATAATAAAAGTTGTCAAGAAAAGTGAAAAGTACAGTTAAATTTGACTACCTGTGGTTGATTGATTAGTCACTAGATGGAAAAAAGTGAGCTCACAGATTAGTTGGGGTGAAACCTGAATAAATAGGAGTGAAGTATCATGAAAAGGAAGACAGATGACAGAAACTCAGTAGCAAGCTATAAGGACGATGTAATAGCACAGGCACTAGTGTGGATTAGAAATGGAGAGAGGGAGGAAATAAAGAAGATTGAGTCTCTGACATAAGAATACTATGGGGAGGGGATATGGATGGTGAGGGTGGAAGTGGCAAAATATCATTGACAGCATTGTACCATTTAGGGCTGGTAGCTAGCGTAAGGAGCTCTGGTAGAGTAGTGGTTATGAAGTTGGGCTGCTAATCCAAGGTCAGCAGTTTGAAACCACCAGCTGGTCCTGGGAGAAAGATGAGACTTTCTGCTCCCATAAAGATTGGCAGCCTTGGAATGCCTGTACCAGGGTCACTATGAGTCAGAACCGACTCTATGGTACTTAACTACCCACCACCACCATTGAAGGCATGTAAGCCAAAAGATAACTTATATTGCTATGTGATTTTGACCTCTTTCCAAGGAAACTAATATAATAACTTCTGTTTCTTCATAGTGAAAGCAGGGATGGATCAAACAGATGAGAAGTTTGTTTTACTTTGATCTCTTAGTAACTCAGTGATTATGGGCAAATTAAATTATTTAATGCCTCATGAGCCTCTTGTATTACAAGGAGATAATACTTTTGGGGCTGTTGTGAGGTTTAAAATGAGATTATGTGTAGTAGTTTACCATTCTTTCTTTCTGCTTATAAAGAAAGTCTACCTATGTAATAGGCTATATCACTCTAAATAGATTATATTATATTTTCAGTGAAGGCTTAACATAGCAGTATAAGTTTCTGTTTAGTAATTTCTACACGTATTGCTCAATGACACTGGTTATATTCTTAACAGATTTATTATTTGTTTCCATTCTGGTGATTCCATTTCTATTAATTTAGTTTCCCTGCCCCCTTACACTTTTCATCTTTGTCTTAAAAAATTGTTGACTATTTGGTCCCATGCAGATGTTTTAACGGAATAGCACTCTTAATATGATTTTTTACAAAAGTAACTGTGTAATAGTACTTGACTATCCTACAAATCCACTTAATAGCTTAGGTTTTTATTTTAGTTTATATTTAGAATTTTGTTGAAAACCTGAATTTGGAAGTATTCTGCCAGTTGTCATGTCTTAAAATGTTAACTTCAGATGTCAAAGAAAAATATGAATTGTAACTTAACTGTTCTTTTAGACCAGGGATAGGTAACCTTTTTCCTTCCAAATTCCATAACATCATTCGTGGGCCACACTCTATACCCTGCTGGGTTTGATAATTTATTGCAGTGACCATACGGAACTCACAGACCACACTCAATGATTATGACATTTATAAGGGAAGTAACTGGTTACAATTCAGGATCAGGAATGCTCAAGATACAGTTAATCAGTTAGGATAGTCTCCTTTTAGCCTTGCTTGCAGACACACCCAAGCCCTTGGCTCTGAGACCTATTTGGGCAGTATTACAAAGCTCTTTTAGCTCTTGACCTCTCAGCCCTGGGTCTTTTTTGATTCAGTCCTGCTTGTGCAAGTGTAGGTCTGCTGATAAATGCTAGTTATACCAGTCTGCCTCATCCTGAAAGTGCTCAGCTTTAGCTCTGTGGGTTGGCAAATCTAGCTCCCCTGATATAAGTGTCTGGAGGCAACTCACTCTGCCAACAAGGGCCCTTACCCAAAGAAGGCACTTGGATTTCTTACTCTGTGGCCTGGAGACCCTATCATTTTTGTTTCATGTTCCTGGTTCCGCTGCCTTTACTGCTGCTGCTTCTCTGGTATCACAGCTTTCCGTCTCGAAGAGATTCAGAGCAAGAATCTCAAGACCTAAAGAATGTGCTTCATTCTTGTTGGTAGTGATCTCTCTTTCTGCTTTTGAGATAGTTCATTTTCGATCTCCCAGTCACTTAGGGCTGGGTCTCATAGAGAAGCAAAACCAGTGAGACATATATATGTGTATATATAGACAAAGAAGTTTATTCAAAGAAGTGGCTTGTAATTGCAGAGTAACAGGTCCTCAGTGGAAGAGGTAGAGCCAGAGTCCCTCCTGTGTGTCCATTACAGTGGGAGCTGGCTGCATCCCCAAGGAAGCATCTCTTTAATTTATTGCCTGCTCATAGCCACTCATCAGTTAACTATGCCACTATTAGGTTTCATCACCATGGAAATAAGCATATCCCAACTGCCAGACTTCTGGAAATCCCTGGCATCATTGAGTTGGCACAAAACCCATTACACTCAGGATGACAAAACTGACCAATCCCAACTTTAGAATTATATAGACCTTATTTCCATGATCCCACTCCAAAGGTTCTATGTTATGTACCTTATTTACATTATTAGCAAGCAACCAGTCTCATTGTTGGACCACAAGCACCTCACATGCATAGTCCTTCCCAGTCATTTGGGGGAAATTAACAAAGACTAAGTCCTGGTATGGTGCTGTGGGTTAATGCGCCAGACTGCAAAGCCTTTTAAACTGCAAGGTCAGCGGTTCAAGCTCACCAGCTGCTCTTTGGAAACCCCATGTAGGGTCGCTATGGGTCGGAATTGACTCAACGGCACTTAACAACAACAAGGCTAGTAGAAAACTCTGCTAAGTAATTTGTTCCTGTGCAATGTCCAGAGTACATGAGATGAAATTTTGTTATCTTGATTTCCAAGGAATATTTTGGCTGCAATACCTCTTCCATTACAGATTTATTCATTCTTCTGGCAATCCATGGCATATTAAATTTTCTTTGCCAATAATCGTAAATTCAATGGCATTGATAATTTTCTGATCGTCTCCAACTTTCACATGTATATTAGACAATTGAAAATGCCTTATCTGGGGTCAGGCACTCCTTAGTTAGACATTTCTCTCTCTTTAATGCGTTAAAGGGAGTCCTGGTGTGGCACTGTGGGTTAATGTACCAGACTGCAAAGCCATTTGACCGGCAAGGTCGGTGGTTCAAGCTAACCAATTGCTCCTCAGAAACCCTATACAGGGTCGCAATGGGTCGAAACTGACTCAACGGCACTTAACAACAGCAGCAATGCTTTAAAGAGGTCTTTTACAACAGATTTGCTCAGTGTATTATGTTGTTTGATTTTTTGAATGCTGCTTCCATGGGTGTTGTAAATCCAAGTAAAATGAAGTCCTTGAAAACTTCAATCTATTTTGTTTTTTATGATGTTGCTTATTAATCAGTTGCGAAGATTTTTGTTTTCAGTTATAATTAACTGAATGAAGGCTGTGATCTTCTCCAGGAAGTGCTTCAAGTCTTCTTCACTTTTAGCAAGTAAGATTGTATTATCTGTGGATGGGAGTCTGGATCCCAGAAGGGCTGTGAGTGAGCTGACCTCCTCCGCCACCTGCTTCACCTGCTGGCTGTGCACCACCTACACAGCCCCTTGTGCTACATGACGCAGCTGGGCCTCCAGGGTACTGTGCAGACCATCAACCCCCAGCGCCAGTAGAGAGGGTGGGGGCTGAAGACTACATATCCCTGCTCCGGGTTGGACTCTGGGTCAATGTCCTGGCGACGACGCCACAAGTCAGAACCGGCCTGCACCTTCAGGTTGCGATTGGGTTTGGCGTTGTCCAACTTTGGGGCATCTGGAGCCAACACATTGGGCGCGCGATCCAGCGTGATCCACCGCTTATACTCCTGGTGCCTTCCTCCCAACTTCAGGGTGAAGGACCTGGCCCAGTGGCTGACTTTGAGCACTGCCAGAGGCTCCCTGGCAGCATTTAGATGCTCCAGGAGCCCGTGGGGCCACTCCTCCCTTGGACTGGGGAGCAGCTGTGTCCATCTCTGGGACTAGGTCTCAGCTCACCAGTTCAGTCCCTGCCCCCGCTGCAGGGACCTCCTGCCCTCCTGCCCAGCGTTAGCACTGGGGGCTGCCTCCTTTCCGTACTTACTCCCTTGTTAGGAGTCCCCTCTGGGGACTCCCTGCCCCCTCCCTGGGGTTATTGAAGATACCATAGCTTGGGTCACGTGAACCTTAGTCCTCAAACTGACATCTTTGCTCGTCCACACTTTAAAAAGGTCTTGTGCCACAGATTTGCCTAAAGTGGTAAGTGCCTTCAAGTCAGTGCTGACTCATAGCGACCCTGTATAGGATTTCTGAGGAGCAGGTGTTGAGCTTGAACTGCCAACTTTGCACTTCAAACCGACCTTGAAGCCCAGCGCACTCTCCAGTCCTGAAGGGTGGTCACGCGGGCCATAGTCTCGGGTTCTTCCAGTCTCTTTCTTACCAGTATTCCTGGTCTTTTAAAAAATAATTTTGGATTTTCCACATTTATCCCACTCTATCTGGGTTCTTCTAATGCAGTCCCTTTCAGAACAGTTGGTAGTGCCATTCGCACCATCCAGTTTCTCTGATCTCAGAGTTGTGGAGAGTAATACTCACATGTTCCATTAGTTGGTTGTACTAATTGATTTCAAAGATCTTCAATTCTCATCACTTCTCATCTTTTCTGTCTTCCATATATGGCGAGAACAACAGTTGCACCTTAGGTGTCCGTTCATAAAGATCACAGGTGCAACTCAGCAAAGTAGGGTATAGAACATTATCTTTGTGAACTGTTATGCCAGTTGGACCTGGTATCTGTGAGACTATGGTCCTGAGCCCCCAAGGTCAAAGACTCATTGCCTTAAGATGTTGCCTGCTGTATGCTCCACCATGGAGTCTTGGTGTGGTGCTGTGGGTTAATGCGCCAGACTGCAAAGCCGTTTGAACTGCAAGGTCAGCTGTTCAAGCCCACCAGCTGCTCCTCAGAAGCCCTATACAGGGTCGCTATGGGTTGGAACTGACTCGACAGCACTTACCAACCACAACAACAATGATTGATGCTGTGGGAGAAAGATGTGGCATTCTCATAAAGATCTGCAGCCTTGGAATTCTTTTGGGGCAGTTCTACTTTTGTGTTGCCGTGAATTGGAATTTGACTCAACAGTAGTGGGTTTGGTTCTTTTGAAGGTCTATGACGATGAGTGTCTTTCATGTGTTTGTTGGCTGCTTGGAGATCTTCGATGTTGAAGTGACTGTGCCTTTTTCCAATTTTTAATTTTTTTTTGTTGTAGCAGTTATTTATATATATATATACATTTATATATTAGTCCCTTATATATGTTTCCTAATGGTTTTTTCCCAGTCTGTATATTGTCATTTTACTCTTTGGTTAAAGTATTTTGATGAATATAACAGTACTTTGATGAACATAAATAAGTAATTTTTTTTTAATCTTTTCATTGTGAAATGAGCGAAGGCTTATAAAGCAGATCATCAGTTTTACATTCAGTAAATCATATACTTTGCTTCATTACAATGATTGCAATCCCCACTATAAACCCCCACTATAAACCCCACTATAAACCAACAGTGAGGTATTTAATTTTTATGAGGTCCAAATTATCTGTTTTGTCTTCTGTTGCATATGCATTTGTTGATGTATTTGATAATCTGTTATTAAAAAGAAACTAGCTGCCAAAGCTTCACCCTTATATATTATCTTGTAAGAATTTTATGGTTTTTGGTTTAACATTTAGGTCTTTTATGCATTTTGAATTAGTTTCTGTACATGGTGTTAATTACGGCTCTTGCTTCATTTTTTCTGTATGTGGAAATACAGTTTGTCCAGCACCATTTTTCTGAAGAATCTGTTCCTTACCCCTATTGAATTGATGTTGCACCTTTGCTGAAGATTAGTTAACCAGAGATGTATGGTTTTATTTCTGACACTTAACTATATATAAACATTTGTGAAAAAGCTCAAAACAAATTGTTTATTCACTTTGTTTTTTTAAGGCAGCCCTACTAGTATGCATTTTTCAATGTGAAGCAATTTTTTTGTCTGAGAATACTAAAGTCTGTAGTAGTTAACAAGAGAAATTGTGAAATTTCTTATTCCTTCTTTCTAAACATTCCTTCTTTCTAAGTTGTTGTTAAAGTCCTGGGTTGTCTGTTCCAAATCATAGCAATCTTGTTCAGGATTTCTAAGAAACAGCTAGTGGGTTTGAACTACCAACCTTGATATTAGCAGTCCTGTGCTTATTCAGCAACCTCATAAATGGTTACAAAATTCTTTTCCTTTATTAACTATCGTCTGTCTGTCGTGCTGTGGTGGTTTGAGTTGCTGTGATTCTGAGGGCTCTGCCACCAGTATTTTAAATAACCAGCAGGGTCATCCATGGTGGACAGGCTTCAGATGAGCTTCCAAACAAAGACAGACTAAGAAGAAGGAATAACAAACTACTTCCGAGTCGCTAGTCACTGAAAACTATGAATAGCAGAGAAACATTGTTAGATACAGGAACGCAAGGTGGGAAGGAACTCAGAATGCAACTGGGGAAAAAAATGCCTCCTCAGAGTAGAGTTGACCATGATGACGTGAATAGAGTTAACCTCGGGGGAGAAAAGCTCGCAGAACCTTCATTTGCTGATGGGCCACAAATCAGAATGAAGAGAAACAGCTGTAAGCATCCATTGAAAGTCGGAACATGGAATGTACAAAGTATGAATCTGGGAAAATTGGAAGTTGTCAAAAATGAAATGGAACGCATAAACATCGATATCTTAGGCATTAGTGAGCTGAAATGGACTGGAATTGGCCATTTTAAATCTGACAACCACATGGTTTATTTACTATGCAGGGAATGACAGATTGAAAAGGAATGGTGTTGTATTCATTGTCAAAAAGAACATATCTAGATCAGTCATGAGATACAAT
>NW_006408524.1:8626180-8628431 GCF_000296735.1 Chrysochloris asiatica | reverse complement strand
TTAATTGAGTGTGTGTTTTCTTATTTTTTATGCTTTCTGATTGCTTCCAGTTAGATGTGATCAGGATGTGGCCTTCCCTTTTCACTCTTCTTGTTGTTTATCTCACAGTAATTTTCACAGGTGTTGTCTTTTCCCTGCTGTTTGGCAGTTGGTATTGTTTCTTGCCTGGTTTTGGTGTTTTATAGGGTGTGATTGTAGGTTGGCTGTGTGGTAGCAGTTGCTGACTCTTCTTGTATAGTATAGGGAGACAAAGAGTCCTCCAAAGGTAGAAGGGGGAGGATATAACAGCAAAACAATACCAGCAAAAAAAAAAAAGACTAAAAAACAGCAACAACAAAAGCCAGACTGATACTGCAGTCTCTATTCACAGAAAAGAGAGAGGAAGGACAGAAGAAGAAGTAAGTAAAATAAAATAAAATAAAAATAAAAAACAATTATTTTTTTAAAAATTAAAAAAAAATCTGTAGCCTAATATGAGGTCTCTTTCCCTCCCTACAGTCCTCTCCTTCTCTTTCCTGTGTTAAAAACACAGGAACAAAAAGCAAACAAGAAAAGTTCAAGTACTGCTCTTGGGCTGAGTATCTATCGGCCGTTTGGTTTTAAGTGGATACTGTCTCATTAAATTTCAAGGAGATCTAAGCACATGCCTAGTAGAACCCTTCTAGGGTGGGGCTGGAGCATCCACTAGCTCAGGCACCCCTGTAGTTACCAGAATTGAGGTACGCAGACAGCAAGGGACCAACGAAAAGATACCAAAAAGAAAAAAAAGAACTCCCACACTTCTCTCTCTGCGGCTCTGTCAGGCGTCCGTGGCTGCTCTGATCCTTTCCCCGCTTGGCCCCACACAAAATGGCAGCTCCTGGAGCAGCTGAGCATCCCGAATCAGGAAGCAATGGATTTCTTGCTTCTGCCGCAAACTCCGTAGCTGTAAGTCTTCCAACCTTATAAATATTCCTTTATATGTGGTTCAGAGTACTGGGACCATTCCCTGAGCTTTCTTGGTCCTGTATTCTGTTTTGTTCTTGGCAGAGCTCGTCACTACACTTCCACCCAATCCGCCGTCTTTTTCCACGTCTTTGCTTTTTAATATTTTAAAATAGTCTTTTGCAGTAGATTTGTTTAAGCCAAGTAAAATGAAATCCTTTATAAATTTAATCTTCATTTATAATGATGCCATGCTTATTGGTTCAATTTTGAGGAATTTTATTTTCTTTATATTAAGGTTTAATACATATTGAAGGCTGTAGTCTGTTCTTTCTCAGTGTGTCAAGTCCTCTTCCCTTTCGGCATGCAAGGTTGTATCATCTGTATGTTACAGTTTTAATGAGTCTTCCTCCAATTTAATTCCCCATTCTTTTTTCATATAGTCCAGTTTCTTAGATTATTTGCTCATCGTACAGATTGACTAAGTATAGTGAAAGGATGCAATCTTGTTGTACACCTTTCCTGATTTCAAAAGTATGTGGCAGTGCATTGTTCTGTTCAAACGACTGCCTATTAGTCTGTGTACAGGTTCTGTGTCAACGCAAGTGTTCTGGAATTTCTGTTCTTTGCATTGTTATCTATAATTTGTTATTAACCAAACATTCAAATCTCTTTTGTGTTATCAATGAAACACAGATAAACATTTTTTCTGATATTCTCTGCTTCCAGCCAGAATCTGATGCCAGCAGTAATATCCCTTGTTCTACATCCTCTTCTGAATCTGACTTGAATTTCTGGCAGTTAGTTCCATGTTGAAGTATGGCTGTAACAGTTTTTTTTTATTATCTTCAGGAAGATTTTACTTGTGTGTGTGTCGATTTCCATATTGGTTGGCCAGTCTTCCAAATTTTTTGGCATAGATGTTTGTGCACCTCCAGCGCAACATTGTTTTGTTGAGACATTTCATTTGTAATTCCATCAATTCTTAGAACCTTGTTTTTTACCAATGCCTTCAGGGCAGCTTGGACTTCTTCCGTTAATACCATCAGTTCTTGATCATTTTCCACCTCTTAAAATGGTCTGTTCTGTCTGCTATCATTGTTGTTCTTCCTAATATGTATGCGGAGCAAATAATATGAGAAGCTAGATTCTATGAAGGAAAACGTGGCATCAGGATTGGAGGAAGACTCATTAGCAACCTGCGATATGCAGATGATACAACCTTGCTTGCTGAAAGTGAAGAGGACTTAAAATATTTACAGCTGAAGATCAAAGAGCACAGCCTTCCGTATGGATTACAACTCAATGTAAAGAAAACAAAAATCCT
>NW_006408524.1:8622375-8626080 GCF_000296735.1 Chrysochloris asiatica | reverse complement strand
TGTGCATGGGGTCACTATGAGTCGGTTCTGACTCGATGACACCTGACAATAACAACAATCCTTTACTGAAAGCAGGTTTTTTTTCTTTTTTGTGTGAAATATCCAAAATACGTTGTTGATGGGACAACAGGTAGGTTAACTAGATTGCATAGACCTTTGCTGGGAATATCGGAATGTCTTATACTTCTGAGCTTGTCATTGTTACCTTCTCAACCTTCATTTGAAAATGAGAATATTGAGATAATATTGGGAAATCTGAATAAATAAATATTGTAGTGCTTCTTGTGTGCTGTCTAGTAGGTTCCAACTCATAGTGGCTCTATATAGGGTTTCCTAGTTAAACTGGTAGGTTTGAACTGCCAACCTTGTGGTTAGCAGTCCAGTGTTTATCCTGCAGCACCACACCAAAACTTATTGTAGTGCTTAATTAAAATGATAGTTGAGTTATTTGATTCACAACATCTTTTTTTGCTTTATAATCCTAAAAGAAAAAAAATATTTAAAATTATATATGAATTATCTGGTTTCTCCCCCAAGCTGCCTTTCTTATTCTAGAGGAATACTCTAGAAAGGTTTATGTGTTTGTGTGTATGCACATATATATGTTGTTGTTAAATGCCGTTGAGTGAGTTCTGAACCATAATGACCCTGTATAGAGTTTCCAAGGAGCGACTAGTGAGCTTGAACCACCAACTTTGCAGTCTAGCATGTTAACCCACAGCGCCACCAAGCCTTCATGTATGTATGTATATTTACATTTTAGGTTTTCTAGAAACCTCATTTTAAAAAGTAAGAGGATGGAAGTCAAATTATTTTTAATAATATGTTTTATAAGACCTTGAATATGTCTCACCTGACTTAGAGACCATCTCAAGAACAGATTTTATGCAAGAACAGATTTGATGCATTAGACACTAATGACCAAAGACCGGAAGAGCTGTGGGTTGACATCAAGAACATCATACAGGAAGAAAGCAAAAGATAATGGAAAAGACAGGAAATAAAAGACCAAAACGGACATCAGAAGAGACTCTAAAACTTGTTCTCCAGTATTGTTGTTGTTGTTGTTAAGTGCCATCGAGTCGGTTCCGACCCATAGCGACCCTGTACAGGGTTTCCGAGGGTGTAAATGCAAAGCTGTTGGTGGTTCAGTGCACCAAGCTGCAAAGGTTGGTGGTTCAAGCTTACCAGTCACTCCTTGGAAACCCTATACAGGGTCCTTTGGTTCAGAATCAACTCAATGGCACTTAACAACAATATACCACAGTATAAATATATCAGATGTATCCAACCATTTCTCTTGATGGGCACTCGAGTTTTCCAGCTTTTTTCCATTATTAATAATACTGCTGCAAATATTCCTGCATTCTGATGCTGTTACTTTTTACTTTTATTCCCCAAAGTGAAATTTTTATCTCAGGGTGTTTTATATTGTACTTAATAGATCCTATCAGATTACATTCTCAAAAGGTTACAGCAGTGTATGACTTTCTTTTCATTTTGGCCATCAGTGGATATTACCTGTCTGGTGGGTGAAAATGGTATCTCATTGTTGCTTTGCTTTGGACTTCATTTGATTACTGGGGAAGTATGGAACATCTTGTGTATCTTTGCTTACCATTTCCATTTCCTCTGAATTCTCTGACACTGCTGGTTTTTTTCAGTTGGGTTGGTGTTTTTCTTACCAACTTGTATATTGTTGTTGTTAAGTACTGTGGATTTGGTTCCGACTCTTAGTGACCCTGCAAAGGGTTTCTGAGACTGTAAATCTTTAAGGGAGCGGAATGCCTCATCTTTCTCCCACGGAACTGCTGGTAGTTTCAAACTGCTGACTTTGAGATTGGCAGCCCAATTTGTAACCACTACGCTACCAGAGCTCCTTAACTTGTATATTAGGCATCGTTATTGATATATTTTTTAAGTTATTATTGATATTCGTTATAGAAAATTCAGAAAATGGCAACAAAAGAATATAGAACCTTTCATCTTCTCACACAGAGAGAGAAACTGCTCTAAGAATTTTAATGTTTGATATATTTCTAAGCATATATATATATATATATATGTATATAATTTACTACTAAAATGAAATTTTGCTTAGAATACTGTATATTTAAATTACTTATTATGATTTTATTTATGTTTACATGTGGCACTGTGGGTTAATGTGCTGAATCGCAAAGTCAGTTTGAATCGCAAGGTCGGTGGTTCAAGCTCACCAGCCTCTCCTTGGAAACTATACAGGTTCCCTGTGGGTTGGAACCAACTCAGCAGCACTTGACAACAACAGCAAACATTCAGTGGAAAAAAAGATATCAAGCACTACAAAGAAAGAACTTTAAAAATGTAGGTTATGACAGTAGATTGATTTGATGATGCATAGTTTGAAAAACATTACGCTAAACTACTTAAGTATATAACTGATTGAAAATAAAATCAGCTTTATTTTTATTTTATTCCTAAAAACAGGAATAAGAACCTTAATTCAGACTTATTTGAAAGCCTAATATTTTACTTTACTTCATTTGTTTCAGTCATTTGAAAAAAATCCTCATTATTTTGGAGATATGAAGGCATAACTTGTAATAGAGAAAATAAACATAGCACAATCGGTTCATCCTTCAGTGTTGGCAGTTATCAGCATTTTACTTGTCTTGTTTATCTATCCCTACTTTTTTTTTTTCTGCTGCTGCATTATTTTTAAGTGAGTCCTAGGTGTGGCACTTGTAGGATCAGCACTGGAATGCAAAACACAAGGTCAGCAGTTCAAACCCTCCAGCAACTCTTGGGAAACCCTATACAGCGTCACTGTGAGTCAGAACAGATTCCACAGTACATCATAGTCCAGCCATAAATACTTGATTATCAGTCTCAAATAGATAATGATGTTGTGGTTCTGTTAAAATTGGCAATGATTTTATGTTGTTGTTAGGTGTCATTGAGTCATTTTTGACTTACAGTGACATTTGCACAGCAGAAAGAAACATTGCCTTGTCCTGTGCCATCCTTACTATCATTGCAATGTTTGAGTCCATTGTTGCAATCACTGTTTAAATCTATCTTGTTGAGAGTTTTCCTTTTTTTCCTCTCCATCCGCCTCTCCAGTCTTCCTTCATTGTCCAGGTTTTATATGTATATGTTGTTGGTAAGTACTGTTGCATTGATTGTGACCCATAGGGACCCTGTATAGGATTTCCAAGGAGAAGCTGGTGAGCTTGAACCTCCAATCTTGCAGTTAAAGCAGATTTGCAGTCTGGCGCATTAACCCACAGCTCCACACCAAGGACTCCTTATGTGCATATAAGGTGGTTGAAAATACCATCACTTGGGTCAGGCACACTTTAATCTTCAAAGTGATACATCTTTGCTTTTTTATTTATTTTTTCTGTAAAAGAAATATTTTATTACAAAATTGGTTATTTCTGATATAAAAAAATCCATATTGCATTTAGCCATTTATGAAACTCGTGGATATGTTTCTGAACTTGTAATGATCTGCACACCAAACTGCTCCTTTAAGTAATCAAGGAAGCACTGGGAAGATGTGTTTTTTTTCAATAGCTTTTTTTGTTTTGTTTTGTTTTCTTAAATGTTTTATTGTGAATTATGTGATAGTTTACATGGGAGAACATTAGTTTTACATTCGTTCTATCATATATTGTCTCATTGCTATGGTTACAATCCCCTCCATGCAATCCTTCCCCC
>NW_006408524.1:8608124-8615366 GCF_000296735.1 Chrysochloris asiatica | reverse complement strand
ATTGTCCGGAGAGAACAGTCGCTGGAGAAAGATGTCATGCTGGGTAAGGTAGAGGGTTAGAGAAAAAGAGGAAGACCCCCAACTTGATGGATCATCCAGGTGGCATCATTGAAGGTGTCAAATGTGGCAGCGGTAGTGAGGTTGGCCCAGGATCGGACATGGTTTTGTTCTGATGTGCATGGAGTCTCTATGAATTGGTTCCGACTCAATGGCACCTGACAACAACAACAAAATGGTTGAATGTCAACCAGTTCTTGGTACAGTGACTCTGTGTTCTTTCCATATTTCTTTCCTTTTTTTGAAGCTTCTGTGTAGTTCAATATTTTGCCTATAGAATTGTTCAGTATCACAATTCAAGACCTGAAGTTTTTCTTCAGTTTTTTCAGCTTGAAAAATGCCAAGTGGGTTTTTCCTTTTTGTTTTCTAACTCCAGGTCTTCGTACATTTCATCATACTTTTATACTTTGTTTTAAACTACCCTCTGGAATCTTCTGTTCATCTCTTTTATTTCATTATTTCTTCCTTTTACTTTAGCTGTTCGATGTTTAAAAGGAAGTTTCAGAACCTCTTTTGGCATTCATTTTGGTCTTTTCTTTCTTTCCTGTCTCTTCAGTGAGCTTTTGTAGGTTTTTGATCTCCAAAAGATGTATCATGTCTTGGATTTCATCTTATAATTCATCTGGTTTTCAATCATTAGTGGTCAGTGTGTAAGCTCTGTTCTTGAGATGGTCTCTAAACTCAGGTTGGACATACTCAGAGCCATACTTTGATTCTCTTGTTGTTAAATGCCATTGGCTCTGTTCTGGCCTCAGAGTGACCCTATATAGGGTTTCTGAGGAGCAACTGGTGGGTTTGAACTGCTGATCTTTTGTTTTACAGTCCAGTGCTGATCCTACAGCACCACACCAGATGTTCCCATGGACTTTTAAAAAATTTTCTTAAGCTTCAGCCTGAACTTGAATATGAGCAGTTGATGATGGTCTATTCTGTCTGCTATCATTGTTGTCTGTTATCATTGTTCTGCCTAATGGTATTGACATCTCTGTTCACAGATGTAGTCTTGATTCCTGAGTTTTTTAATCTGGCGAGGACCACATGTGTAGTCACTTTATTTCCTTATCTTCTGTTTTGAAGCTTTTATTGTGAATTAAGTGATAGTTTACAGGGCAGGTCATCAGTTTTGCACTCAGCCAATCGTGTTTTGTTTCATTATAATGATTACAATCCCTCCATGAACCATTGGTTAACAGTATTTGCCTCTGTTCCCTCATTTATTAAAAACATTTTTTATGTACACAAAACATACAGAAAATATTATTTGTTTAAATGACCAAAGGGCATAATATGCAAACCAGCCTCTTGCCCACTGGCACACCGCCTTTCTCATTCCATGGGTCTAGAGTCCTCAGCTGCTTGATCTCTCAATTTCCTCCTCTTTTTCATTAGTGTTTGGTACGTAAATTTGAATTACTGTAGTTTTAACTTACCTCTCTGCTAGGCAATAATGGCTATTGTCCTACCAGTGACAGTGATGAACTTCAGAATAGATCTTGAAATGCTCTTTTTTTGACAACTTCCAATTTTCCTAGAGTCATAAGTGTAAAGTTCCACGTTCTGAGTTCTGATTATTGATGAATATTTGTATCTGTTCCTTTTATTTTGAATTTGCCACATCCGCAAATAAAGGTTCGAAAGCTTTGCTCCATTCATGTCATAAGCTTGACTTTTGGAGGTAGATCTTTTCCGATCATATTGTGAGTGCCTTGCAACCCGAGGGATTCATCTTGCACGCTATCAGATAGTTTTTAACTGTTATTCGTAAGGTTTTCAATGGGTAATATTTTAGAAATGATCTGTCTCTTCCTTTTTCCTAGTCTTTCTTAGTCTGGAACCTCCACTGAAACCCGTTCACCATGATTGACCCTGTTGGTATTTATAATACTTGTGACATAGCTCCTAGCATCACAGCAACAAGTAAGCCATCACAGCAAAAAAAATGACAGACAAGTAGTGGAATGACTGCATTATTTTCTCATAGTTTACGTTTATGTTGGCCCAGTTGTCTCAGAAATGTGTTTTATAGTTGATTGTTTGAATCTGGATGCAGACAGGGTCCACACATGACTTGTGGTTAATTAGCATCGTAAATCTCTAAATTTATATTAACTTCTTTTTTTTTTCTGCTTCACTTTCTATTTCTTTATTGAAGAATAATACCACATTTTGGAGTTGGTCACATTCTTCCTTTTGGTGTCATGTAGTTTGTTCCACTACCTCTCAGATTTCTTACAAATGGTAATTAGATCTAGAAGATCTTGTTATAGTTTCTTTTTTTTTTTTTGGCACTTGTGCTTCAGAGATGATATTGTGTGCTCCCTACTGCACTACACCAGGAGACACAAAATATAGTTTTGTTCTACTTATGATGATTTAAAAATTGACTTATGACATCAGTTATTTCTGTCCTGTTCCAACCCTTTATTTGTTCCTATTAATTTTTCACTTAATGGATTTGGTGACCATTTTATTATAGTTACCTAAGTCACTTATTCATTAGGTATTAAAGTGACAGTGAGAATTTCTATATCAACTATTTGTCTACCCCAGAATTGTTCATATTCGAACACTAAATCAAAAGCTTGATTATTTCCCTTTGTTTTATAAATTTTGAGAATGAGGAGGCAGTCCAGAACCTTCCAGAGGTACCTATTGAATGTGGTTTGGAGGTTTTATTATATTTTTGCATTTTAGTTATTACATTATCAGTGGAATTTACAATATTTGACATTCTGGTCAATTGGAGTCTTTTTTTTAAAGGTTTTATTGTGAACTGAGTCATAGTTTACATGGTAGAACATTGGCTTTACACCATTGTTTCATTGCAATGATTACAATCTCTGTGCATCATCATTCAACAGTGTTTGTTTCCATTTCCTGGTGTGTTTTTTTTTTTTTGAGGGGTACGGGGGGGATGTACACAGAAACACTCAGGGGTATATAATAATTTAAACAACCAAAGGTGTTTCTGTATTCTAAAATTAACTACTCCCTCATTTTTGTTATAAAACTTGCTGCCTTTACAGTTGTAACAGTCGCAATTAGCCATGATAACAATTTCTCATTATTGAATCACAAATCTTATCCCCATCTCTTTTAACCGGACCCACCCAGACAAGATGAACACTATTCAGTAGGTATTCTACCTTGCCCCGCACACTCTGAAACTAAACTCGCTCTTGAAAAATTATAGGCCAGTCACTTTGTGCCTTTATCACCCCCTCACTTTAGGTAGCCAGTGTCTAAGTTGCCTGTTCTTGTCTACCCTGTATATAGAGGGTAAAGGATTGATACTTGATATGAAGATTCCTTTCTTCTCAATTGGTATTTTGAGGGACTACATCCATAAGGATAGGTCAAGTTCATCAAATTGTAGCAATTTACACTCGTTTCCTTTATCAAACTTTTTTTTTTTTAACACCTTCCACTAGTTGAGTTCCGATTATCAAGCCATTGAAGCTAGGTCAAATGGGTACTATCTGCAAGTTTTGGCATTCTTGTGCGTCTCCCCTCACTTCATATCAGCTGGATGCTTCACTATCAGCTCTAGCCCTTTGTGGCTCTGTCCTTGTCCATGGGCTCAGGAGTTCCTAGGTTGGAAATCAAAATCATTCATTTTGATTCTCAACTTTTACCTTGCTGTAGACAGTAAGATGCATCTTCAAGTTGGCGTCTGTGCTTTTTTTTTTTTTTTTTTTTATGTAACTCTGAAAATCTTTTTTCACTTCCTTTATTTATTTTTAAATCTTTTTATTGTGAATTGAGTGAAGAAGGTTAACAGACAGTATCATCAGCTTTACTCTCAACCAGTCATATGTTTTGCTTCATCTCAGTGATTATAATCCCCTCCTTGCAACAACAGTTAACCTGCTTCCTTCCTATGGCTTCCCTTTTCTATCCTATTTTTCACAAATGAACAAAGCAAAAATATTTGATGTACACATACATACACACACATATATATATATATATATTTAAGTGTCCAAAGGGCTCACTGTGCAAACCAGCCTCCTGCCCACAGGCACATAGCCTTTCTCAGTCCATGGGTCTAGAGTCCGCAACTGCTCTATCTCTCCATGCCATTGACTCTGCTGTCACCACTCCCCTAGGTAGGAGCTCACTCTCCTATCATGCTCTTCCTTCTTGATGGTCCTAGAATCCTGTGTTCCTGAAATGAAGGATTAACTTTTAGTTACATATCTTCTACTGTTACTGTTGTGATGACTGCAATTATTCCTGCTAACAGTTACTCACAATTGATTCATAAAATTATGTCAGCATCATCCCCCAGCCCCTTTCACCAGATTCATCTGGAAAAGAGGAAAACTATTCTGTGGGGCTTCTACCTTACCCCATTCATTCAGAAACTAAGCACACTCATGAAAGCGTTAAACTAGCCACTTCATGCCTTTATAACACCATTTTTGATTGTCAGTGTCTAAATTGCACTTTCCTATCAACTAGTGCAGGAGTCCTGGTGTGGGCACTGTGGGCTCATGCATCAGACTGCGAAGTTGTTTGAGCTGCAAGGTCTGTGATTCAAGCTCACCAGCTGCTTCTTGGAAACTGTATACAAGGTCACTATGGGTCGGAATCGACTCAACAGCAATTAACAACAACAACATCAACTAGTGCACTGAGGAAACAAGTTTGAGCCTTCATATGAAGACTCCTTCCATTTCGGTTGAAATTTTGAGTAACTGCAACCATAAGCAAAGACCCGGTTCATCAAATTGTAGCAATTTATGCTTGCTCAAGTATCAAGCATCTTTATCTTCTTCTGGTTGAGTTTCATTCAGCTAGCCATCCAAGCTAGGGGAAATGGGTACTAGCTGCAAGTTTAGGAGTTCACACATGGTTTTCCGCACTTCAGAGCAGCTGTTTGCTTCACTCTCAGCTCTAGACCCCAGTGGCTACTGACACTTTATTTTACCAAGTAATATGTCCTTTTTCAGGGACTGCTCCTTCCTGACAATACGTTCAAAGTACATGAGATGTAATTTTGCCATCCTTGCTTCTAAGGAGCATTCTGGCTGTAACTTTCTTGCTTCTAGCATAGTAAGATATGCCTGTGTTAATTTTACATTTCTTGCTCCTGGAATTAGACATTTGCCCAAGGAATCCCAACTTCTTTGTGAAAATTATTTGAAGATCACAGTGTGAGTGCTGGGGTGTTCATTAATTACTGCTGGATTGTATCTAGCCTTTTTTTTTTTTTTTAATGTATTAAAACAGGAAATCTGGTTTTTGTTTGTATTTTTTAAGACTTGGAAATATTACTCACATGAGCATGATATTATAATGCTTTATAACAAATCACTCTAAGACTTTGTAACATTAAAGCAGTCATAGTCTTTTATTATCTTTCGTAATTTCTGTGGGTCAGGAATTTAAGTGCAGTTGGCTGGGGAGTAGTTAGTTCCTCTGGCTTTTATGAGATTGCTGTGATATGTTGACTGGGGCTGGTATCAAGGGAATGCTTGGCTGGAAGGGGAGAATCCATTTCCTTGGTGTCCCATTCACTGCAGCTGACAAGGTCTGGTTCCACTGTTGTGGGCTATTTCAGTTCCTTACCACATGGACTTTATTACAAGTCCACTTGGTGTGGCTGGCTTCTCTCATGGAGAATGATTTGAGAAACTAAAATGGAAGTTGGAATGTCTTTATAATATTACATTGAAAGTCACATTAGGTTATATCTCTCACTGCCATCAAGTCAATTCTGATTCATAGTGACTCTGTAGGACAGAGTAGGAACTGCTCCAGAGGGTTCTGAGACTGTAAATCTTTACAGGAGCAGACTACATCTTTTTACAACTTCATCTTTCTCCCACAATGTGGCCAGTGGGTTTGAATTGCTGACCTGCAGTTGATCCTACAGTGCTACCTGAGATCAGCCCTGATCAGTATGGGAGGGTTTGGAAAGCAGGAGAACAAGGATCATTGAGGGCCATCTTGGAGACTGGCCAGATTGCTTTTTAAAAAAACTTTGGATGTAATAACATTTTAAAATTATTTAACAACACATTTATTAGGGAGCTTCAGATTCATAGGAAATTGCAATGAGCTTGCAATTTTTCTTGAAACTTCTTGAATTTTTCTTTGAACTTCTTGAAGTCCTCTTGTACATGCTTCCAAATTCTAAACTATAAAACAAGCTAACATTGAGAATATTCTTGCTCACCTTGTTCTCTCGCTTACTCTTGGGTAATTCTTTTTGATGTTTGATGTCTTTTTCTGCAACTCTGAAAGACTTTTATCACTTCCTTGCTTTCTAGCATAGTAAGCTATCCAGGGTCAGTTTTACATTTCCTGTTCCTGGAATTAGGCATTTTCCCAAAGAGGTTACAGTATAGGTGGTGATGTGCTCATCTAGTTTTTCTTTATATATTTACCTACTCTCCCTCCTTTCTTTGTTCATACCAAACGAAACCACTTGTCCAGTCAGCTGTAACCCATAGTAACACTATGGAACAAAATAGAGCTGCCCCTTAGGTTTTCCCAAGACTGTGATGTTTATAGGAGCAGATTGCCATATCTGATGTGTACAAACCACTGACCTTTCAGTTAGTAGCCAAGTGCTTAACCACTGTGCTACCAAGGCTCCTTCTTTTGTACATAAAAGATAATATAAATTCACTCATCTTGTATTTAGTGTTTTTTCATATAACCGTATGTTTTGATAAATTACTCCAAATTAGTGTATAGAAATCATCTTCATTTCTTTTTTATGGCTACATAGTACTCCACTGGGGATACTGATAGTTCAGTATTTTGCTGTTGGAAATACTGCTGCATTAAATAGTCTATCCTTACATCTTTTTTTATTTTTTCACTGAATTTTTGCTATTTGGCCTCTAGAATTAGGATAGTTAGATCAAAGGAAAATATTGTATCTAATTTAGCTAGATATTAACAAGTTTCCTCCATAGCAATTTAAATTCCCACAACAATGCAAGAGAGTGTACCTCACAGTTTTGCCAGTAGAATATACTATCATTCTTTTGGAGATTTGTCAATTTCATATTTAGGTCAAATTTTAACGTAAGGGGGGAAAATGTATTTTTTTCAAATGAGCAAAATTGAGTAACTTTCCATTGCTTTAATGACAATTTGCATTTCTTTTTCTGTGATCTATCTCTTTGTCTTTTTTGCCCACTTTTGTAATGTTGTTTTATTTTTTTT
>NW_006408524.1:8588844-8608024 GCF_000296735.1 Chrysochloris asiatica | reverse complement strand
TTTTTTGCCCACTTTTGTAATGTTGTTTTATTTTTTTTCTTTCCAGTTTAGGGAATAATTATGTTGTTGTTAAGTGCTCATTGAATGGCTTGCAACTCATAGCGACCTTGTATAGGGTTTCCAAGGAGTGCTTACAGTGGATATTAATAATTTGTTCTGAATATAAGTAGTAGAAAAACACACCTTTTCAGATTACAACAGTCGTTTGACTATGCGCACAGTGTTTTTTTCCTTGCAAAAGATCTTTATTTTTATATAGACACAGGTTCCCTTCTTTTCCCCAATTCTCTCTGGGTATTGATTCCTAATTAGGAATGGTTTCTCTACTCTCAGATTGTTTAAGAATTCATTACTTGTTTTTTTTTGGGGGGGTTTTTAAAAATATATTTATTATTTAGAGGACTGATTAATTTACAATTTATATTTTTAAGGAAGAGGCTTACCTTTTTTCTGACTCTTCAGTTGTATCAGTATTGCTTAAATAGTCCATCTTTTTATCACCAGTTTAGTATGCTTTCTTTGTTGTTAAGTGCAGTTGTGTCAGTTCTGACCCACAGTGACCCTATAGGGTTTTGGAAAAGTGGCTTGTGAGCTAGAACCACTGACCTTGTGGTTCAAACCAACCTTGCAGTTCATTGTATTAACCTGCAACACCACACGTATACTAAAATTTTGTATGCATTTGGATATATTTTTGGGTATTCTATTTTATTTAATGTTCATTTACCAGTATCACATTTTTTTATTATAAAAATTCTTTATGTGGTAGTATCTGCTTATAGCTAGTGTCCATTCCCCTCCCCCTTCATTTTCAGGTTTTTCTTTATTGTTGTTCTTACTTAGTCTCTGTTTATCAACTAACTTAGGAAAATGGACATTTTAAATATATTTTACCTCCTTATCCATTTGTTAATGAGTACTTTTCTGTCTTGTAAGAATATTTTATAGCTGTCCTTTTATTTTAAGGTGTTGCACATTTAAGTGTTTATTTGTTAGTTTTCACTATTATAAATGATGCCTTTCATAATGCATATGACAGTGTATATTCTGTCACTTTTCTAACTTATGTGTTACTATTTGTAATAGTTTTTCTTTTGCTCTAAATGTTTAGCTTTTAGAGGCCAAAACAAATCATTATCATCTGTATACAGAGATAGTATGTGCCACTGTAAAATAAGTACTGGACTGCTAACCACAAGATCGATGGTTTAAACCCATCAACCACTCTCTGTAACCTTATACAGGGTCGCTATTAGTCGGAATTACTCTGACAGTTTATAACAACAACAACAACAAAATATACATAACTAAAATTTACCCTTGAGTTTATGATTCACAATGTTGTGTTACTATACATAACACTGCTGTCTGTTTCCAGATCTTTTCTGTCATCTCAAGCAAAAACTCTGTACATATTAAACAATAACTCACCATTCCTCCCTCCCTCTGCTTATCTCCTAAAAGCCTCTGTTCTACTTTTTACCTTTGGAAGGGATCTTATATAAGTGGAGTCATACAATGTTGTTCTTTTATATCTGCCTTATTTTAGTTACAATGCTTACAAAGTTTAGCCATGTTATAGCATGTATCAGAACTTAATTCCTTTTTTATACATGTTTAATAATCTGTTACCCTGCTGCATGACCATACCACCCTGAATTTGCTTGATCTCATCTGATCTTTTCCGAGAGAGCTAAATGAGCAGGATTGGGCCTGGTTAGTACTTAGATGGAAGACCATCTCGGAATACCAGGTGCTATAGACTTGGACTCCTGATATGGCGCTGTAAGATAAGCACTGGACTGCTAACAACAAGATTGGTGGTTCAAACCCACCAGCTGCACCTCGGAAACCCTTATACAGGGTCTTTATGAGTTAGAACTGACTCAGTGGCACTTAACAATATTCTATTTTATAAATATATCACATTGTTTTTATCCATTCATCTATTAATGGATTCTTGAGTTGTTTTTCTTTCTTTTGGCTATTGTGTGCAATGTTGTTATAAATACCATTATGCAAATTTATACTTAAGTCTCTGCTTTCATTATACATCCACTCCTCACTAATCAACATGAAGAACAACTCATGTGAAATTGGTGTTATGTGAGAATTAGGGAACATGCCCTGTCTTCAGCACTGATAGTCCCTTGCCCTGCTAGTATTCACTATCCATTGTTCACCCCCCATATGTCTTAGCAGTCACATGGTGCTGTGCCTACCTCACCCTCTTCTTCATCAAGCTTTCCCTACCACTGTGGAATCCTCAGGGATTGGACATAGTGGTGATCGAATATTGTCTGACTTTGCCGTGGGCAGGCATGTTGTTTGTTTTCTATCAGCCTTGGACCCACATCCCTGCATAGCCAACTCACTCTGCTACCCGCTTCATCCCATTAAACTCCCCAGCACCTTCAGGCCCTCCCTCAGCCTTACTTGCCTGCCCACAACCTCATGTCATCCCACCATCTCCTCACACCTACTGTGGCTGAACTGAAGTGTTCCAAATGAATGGGCCCCCATCCTTTTGTGGCACAGTTGTCACTGGGGCCACTGGTATATCATTTGGTGTGGCCCGACTCGGAGGATGCCTATGCCTAGCTGCAGTCCTGGGTAGGAGGGTCCAGATCACCGGAAGTACGGCCTGATAATTTTTTCAAATTGTCATAAATACAAAGTATCAGCTAGTAATATAGTTGATAACTGAGGAGTAGGCGTATATCTAAGTGGAATTTCTGAGTTTTAAGGTGATTCTATTTTTAACATTTCGAGGAACTGCCACACTGTTTTCCACAGTGGCTAGCTACATCATTTTATGCCCCAATCAGCAGTGCATGAGGATTTTAATTACTCTACATCCTCATCAACACTTGTTATTTTCCATTTTTTGGATTATAGCCATCCTGGTAGTTGTGAAGTGGCATTGCTTTTTGATTTAAATTTTCATTTCCCTAATGAAATAGAGTTCAGTATGTAGTCAATGTAATAAATTATTATTGAGATACTTTTCAAATTTGTTGTTGTTGTTGTGAAGTGCCATTGAGTCGATTCCGACCCATAGCAACCCTGTCTAGGGTTTCCAAGGAACAGCTGGTAAGCTTGAACCACCGACCTTACAGTTCAAACCACTTTAAAGTCTGACGCATTGGCCCACAGCACTACACCAGGACTCCTTTTAAATGTAGACTGTTCAAAATAAATGTGTTTTTCCCTTAATTGTACATTTGGGCTAGCCACATTTCATGTGATCAATAACATGTAGTTAGTATCTTCTGTAGTGGGTAGCACAACTGAAAATACTTTCTCATATTTGTGTTATTTAATACTATCATACAATGTTATTTAGCAGTAGAGCTATTGGGGGTCACTTTGTTTTGTTCTTGACTTCAGGAAAATATAGCATTTTAATAATCTGCTTACTTTTGCTCAACACCATCAATAGATTTCCACATCAGTAATTATACCTGTGTGAGTCCAGCGCTTCAAGCTCACCGGCTGCTCCTTGGAAACCCTATGCGGAACCGACTCGACGGTACTTACAACAACAAAAATTACACCTGTATTTTTCAGAGTTGCATGGTGTAGTGTAAATGTACCATAACACCTTTTTTTGACTGAATGTTTAGGTCTCAAATGTTTTATCATAAACAGTGTTGCAGAGGACATGATTATAGCTAAATCTTTGTGCTTTAAAGAAAATAAATCTATGAAACATTTATTTTCTTATGATAACTATCTGTAAATGCAGTCCATAGGTAAAACCAAAATGAAAGCCCACTGCCATAGAGTTCATTCCAGTTCATAGTGAGTGATCAATTTTTAAAAAGTTTAATGTTGTTAAGTGCCATCGAGTTGGTTCTGGCTCATAATGACCCTGTTTGTAGGGTTTCTGAGGAGTGGCTGGTGGTTTTGAATCACCTGCCTTGTGGTTATCAGTCCAGTGCTTATCCTACTGTGCCACACCAGGACTCCTCTACCTTAGGGTAGGTTTTAATATGTATTGCCATTTTTTTTCCTGAATATTTATGCCAATTTATTACTACCACTCTGTCAGTGTGTCTATTTTCCTCATATCTTGTATCTTTTCTAATACTGTGTGTTATCATTATTTTTTATTAACTTCCTTATAAGTAAAAGTTACCTCTTTTGTACTTGTGTGTTTTGAATAATAGTGAAATTAAATCTTTTTCATATGTTTATTGAACCATAGACATTCTTTTTGCATATTAACAGTTCCATTTATCCATGTGGGATTAGTCTTTTTTGGTAGTGATTTGCATGACTTCTCTCTTTCTGTATGATGTTTTTGAAGTCATTCCACAACTCTTCTGGTCTTCAGTCATTAGTGTCTAATGATCAAATCTGTTTGGTCTCTAAATTCAGGTGAGGTATATTCAAGGTCATAATTTTACTCTTGCACTTGTTTTAATTTCCTTTTGCTTAAGTGTAAACTTCATATGAGCAAGTTGTACAGTCTTCCATATGGTCTGTTGTACAGTCTGTCATATGGAAAGGTCCATGTGTATGTTGTTAATAGGTGCTGTCGAGTAAGTTCTGACTCATATGCACAACAGAATGATACCCTGCCGAGTCTTGCGCCATTCTCACAGTGTTAACGCTTGAACCCATTGTTGTTACTATGTCATTCCATCTCATTAGGGGTCTTAGGGGTCTTCATCTTTTCCGCTGATCCTCCACTTTACCAGTCATGATGCCCTTCTCCAGGGACTGATCCCTTCTGATTACATATCTGAAGTATGAGAGATAAAGTCTCATGATCCTGACTTTTAAGGGACACTCTGGCTGTACTTCCTTTAACACATACTTAATTGTTCTTCTGGCAGTCCATGTACATTCATTATTATTCTCCAACGCCACAACTCAAATGCATCGATTCCTCTACAGTTTTCATTATCTAACTTTCACATGCATTTGAGGCTATGTTCTTTATGTTCTTTTAAAAAGGCATTTGCAATGAATAAGTCATTGGTCTTTCTATCATGAGATCTCAGTATCAGTTATCACACAAAGACTTCTTTCCCAGCTATTGATCCTTCCTCTTTGTTTCCAACCTTCACATATCAATCATCAGTAATTATCAATTCACCTTGAGTGCATGTTTGATCAATTTGAGACTGGAGAAGTTGTTAGAATTCTTTAATTTCATCATCACTGGATTTTAGTGGCTGGTGTGCAAATTTGAATAACAGCAGTATAAACTAGTCTTCTGTGTAGGTATATGGGTATTATTCTATCACAGACAGTATTGTACTTAAAGATAGATCTTGGAGTGTTATTTTTTATTAAGAATACAATACCCTTCCTCTTCAGTTTGTTTTTCCTGGTATAGAAAGTCATGTTATTATCTGATTCAAAGTGTCCAGTCCATTCCAGCTCACTAATGGCAGAGGATGGTCCACACAATTGAAAGTCTTTATATAGTCAATAAAGCACACAATAGGCATCTTTCTAGTATTCTCTGCTTTCAGCCCAAAATCCATCTGACATCAGCAATGATAATCCTACTTCCACATCTTCTGAATCTGGATTGAATTTTTGGAAGTTTCCTGTTGATATTGTTGCAACTGTTTTTACATTATTTTAGGCAAAATTTTACTCGCATGTGTTATTATTGATACTGTTAATGATTTCTGTATTCTTTTGCTTTGCCTCTCTTTGAAATGGGCACAAACAATGGATATCTTTCAATCAGTTAACCAGGTAGCTATCTTCTAAATTTCTTGCCATATATGGGTGAGAGCTTCAGTGCTGTATCATTTTACTAAAAGATACCAAGTTGTATTCCATGGGAGCCATGTTTTTTGCCAGTGCCTCCAGTGCTGCTTGGACTTCTTCCTTCGGCACCATTGGTTCTTTATCATATGCTACCTCTTGAAATAATACTTGAACATTGAACTTTTTTTTTTTTTTTTTTTTTGGTGAAGTGCCTATTCCTTCTATCTTTTTTTGTTTTAACTTTTTATTATTAATTGAGTGAAAGCTTACAGAGCAGATCATCAGTTTTACATTCAATAAATCATATACTTTGCTTCATTGCAATGATTTTAATCTTCTCCATGTACCATCAGTGTTTACCTCTATTCATTTTAACTCTTGCATTCCTCCCTGTGTCTTCCATCACTTTCATCTTTCCTCTGCCAGCCTCCATATTGTTGTATGTTGCCTATTGCCTACATCCTCACCCGTATTAATATGTGTCTGTTCTATGCCGCTGTTGTTAAGTGCCATTAAGTAGTTTTCAACTCTTAGTGACCCTTTATATGGTTTCCAAGTTGCCGCTGGTGAGTTTGAACCACCGACCCTGTGGTTCAAATCGACCTTGTGGTAAGTACTTTATTACGCCCTCCCCCGCGTCCCCCAAATAATCTTCATAGAATGGATTTTTTAACAAAAAATCCTTTTCTTAATTATTTATATTGGTCTCATACAATATTTTCCCTTTTGTGATTAATTTCACTCAGCATAATGTCCTCCAGGTTCATCCATGTTGTGAGTGAGGTGTTTTACAGATTCACTGTTTTGTTTCAATGTTGCATGTGTTCCACTGTATGTATGTACCAAAGTTTGTCTAACCATTCTTCTGTGGGTGGGCATTTAGGCTGTCTTCATCTTTTTGATGTGTCTCTTCTAGACAGCATATTGAAGGATCCTGTTTTCTTATTCTGCTGCTCTTGTCTTTTGACTTGTGCATTTACTGCATTACATTCAGTGTAATTCTCAATAGATATGAATTGATTGCTGTCATCTTTATGTTTGTATTTGTTGTTGTTGTTGTTGTTTTGATGCTACTGGTTTCTTTGTTTCCACATAATTTTCTACGCTTTCATTTTGTTGGTGGGTTTTCTTTTCATTTTCATTTCTGTTGTGTTAATGTTTATAGAATCTTTCTGATTGTCTTCTTTCTTATTTTGGTGTGAAGGTTTATTTTATTTGAGATTACCCTATAATTTATTAATTTTTTTCTACTGTTTATAAAACAGTCTGTTTTATCTTCAAATCTGCTTGACCTCCTTGCTATTTGGAAGTTCTGCATCTAATCTACACTATTCACTCTTTTTACTTTGTAGTTACTTCATTATAAATCTGGATTGATTCCTGGGTGGTGGTGTCATGTATGTTAATCTCAGCTTGTTGACTGCTATTGTTGGTTCTCAGTCCAAAGAATACCTTGTAATATTTTTGTACAGTTGGCCTTGTTATTGCAAATTCCTTCAATTTCTCTTTAGCTGTAAATATCCTAATTTTGCTGTCATATTTGATGGACTGTTTTGATTCTTGATTAACAAGTGTTTCCTTTCAGAGTTTTGTTATATGTCATCCTGTTGCCTACTTGCTTGCATGATTTTTTCTGAAAAATCAGAGCTTAGTCTTATTATTGTTGTTGTTGTTGTTAAGTGCCGTCGAGTCGGTTCCGACCCATAGCGACCCTGTACAGGGTTTCCGAGGGTGTAAATCCTTACGGGAGTAGAAAGCCTCATCTTTCTCCCGCGGAGCGGCTGGTAGTTTCGAACCGCTGACCTTAAGGTTCGCAGCCCGATTCGTAACCACTACGCTACCAGAGCTCCTTTGGTTCTCCTTAATAGATAACTTTTCATTTTTACTGAGCTGTTCTCAGTAGTCTTTCCTTGTCTTTGGTTCTGGAAAATTTGATTATGATACATCTTGGTGATTTTCTTTTGGGATCTGTCCTAGGACGTTTGGGGCTTGTTTGTTCAGCTTCTTGTATGCTTACTGTCTTGTTTTTTAGTCATTTAGGAAAGTTTACTTCCAGCAACTCTTGGATGATTTTCTCTGTGTTTTTTATTGTCTTTTCATGTTCTGGAATTCCAGTCACCTGTAAGTTGTTCCTTTTCATAGTGTACCATATAACTCTTAAGCTGTCTTCTGGTTTTTTCATTCTTTTTTTTTCTGATTGTTCTTCCAGCATACTGGTACTAGGAGGTGTTTCTTCAAGCTCACTTAATTCAGGCTTCCATTGTCCTTTCAATGAATATTACATTTCTGAAATCTTAGTATTAATCTTCTGGATTTCTAATTGCAGGTTTTATAGTGTTTTAAGTTTTGTATGTGTCTGTTTGTTCTTGTGTTTTGTTTTTTTCCAGTCCCCTTCACGATTCCTTTTTTAAAATCTGTTACATTTTGTGCATACAATGAGCATCCCATTGAAATAAATCAAAGTTAGTAGATATAAAAAAATTTTATAGATGGATAAGAAATTTTGAAAAAATATATATTTGCTTTAGCTACTAGCCCCTGTACCAGCTACGGTTGCTATTACTGTTATTTATTTGTCTTTTAAAAATTTTATCTGTGAATAACTCTTGATAGGTTAAAATTAAAGTAGATGAATGTAATTTTTTTTTTCCATGTTGAACAACACTCTTTAATTCTATGCTATATAGTTTTCTTCTATGTAAGATGGGGCTATTAATAAATACTGGTTCTTTTTTTAAAGTTTTTATTGTGAGATTTATATAGGAGAACATCAGCTTTACACTCATCCTATCATATTTCGTTTCATTGCAATGATTACAGTCCCCTCCATGCATCATCATATAACTACTCCAAAGGGTACACCACACAGGCCCACATCCTCCCCTCCCCCCGGCCACCAGCACACAGCCCTTCTCCCTCCCTGAGTCCAGTGTCCCCAGCCGCTCCATATGTCCACGACATCTTCTCTGTTTCCATCCCTGGTGTCACTGCCTCTCTAGGTAGGGTCCCGCTGTCTGTTCTTCTCACTTGATAGTCCCAGGGACCTCCACTCCTGGGCTACAAAATTAATCACTCTCCTCTTTTTGTCAAAAAACACCTACCTCTTTATTTCCTAGCCTCACAGTCAGTCTTGGTGGCAGTTATTCCCTATTGTGCCACAAGAGTCTTATCCCCATTACCTTTCACGAGCCTGGTCCCAACGGATTGGAAATCATTCAGTGGTGATTCTGCCTTCCCCCACCCCGTCTGGAACTAGGCTCCGGCTCCCTCTTGAAAGCTTGCAACCCAGTCACTTCTTGCCTTTATAGGCCCCCCATTTTGGGTATCTAATGTTTATGTTGCCCATCCTTGTCAACCCTGTTAACCGAGGGGTGGGAATGATCCTCGCTGTAAAGATTTGTTCCCTTTTTTGAGCTACTACATCCATAAGTATAGGTAAAATTCATCAAATTGTAGCAAGTTATGTGTCTCCACCTCCCTACCCAACCCCCTCTTCTTTCTTCTAGTCGAGTTCTGATCATCCAGCCATCGAAGCCAGGTCAAGTGGGTACTGTCTGCAAGTATGGGTGTTCTTATGTATCTCCCCTCAACTTCATATCAGCTGGACGCTTCACGCTCCACTCTCCACTCTAGTCCTCTGTGGCCATGTCACTGCCTCTGGGTCCAGGAGTCCCCGTGTCTTGCCATACTGCTGGCCATCCAGGTCTCCACCTGGGTTCATGGGGGTCTGTTGAATGTGGTCGGGCTTAGCTCACAACTTCATTGCTGTTTTTTCCCCTTCTTCCCTGTTCTTATATATTTTTTTAATGATTTGTTCTAAAGTTTTTGTGTCCTCATTCTTTTCCTTGATATTTCTGCTGAAGATACCTAAATATCATTCATTTTAATTCTTTTTAGTTAGTTCCATTAAACTTTCTTTCTCTGAAATGTGTTCTGGCTCTGCATCATGGTCATTTGTTGGAGCCATTCTCTCTTATTTGTTTATGTGAGATAAATGTATCTCTTGTTTCTAGAGCATTGTGGTATTGTCGTATTTGTATTTAATTGATGATTGTATGTTGCTATGTTCTTCAGCTCTCACCAGCAAGATTGTGCACCATTTTTGGTTTACTGTTCATGCACCTGAGTTTAGGATGGAATTGATTGGTGTTGGCTGCTGTCTAGCATTGATATGATGGGGTAGGAGCTAGTATTAGAGTTTGCTTAGTGGGTGGAGCTGCAGAGGGTACCATTGTGGCTGGGCTGTGTGGACATGGTTGCAGTCTCTTGTCAGGTGAGGAAGAGGAGAAAACTTTCCCGTACCATCACCAGCACATACACAAGAAAACAAAACAGAATAAACAAGCAACCAACAATGAAAAGAGAAATAATAAAGGAGAAAAATAAAATAAAAACAAGTAGCAATGAGGAAAAAAATAATATAGTAACAAAAAAGAGAAAACAAGGACAGGAAAATAGAACTTAAGAAATAGTAAATAAAAGGAAGAAATTTAAAAAGAAAAGAACACTAATAAAAACCAGGTAGATAAAAGATGTAAAGAGAGAGAGTATAGTAGTAAAGAAAGATCAAAAGGGAAGAAAAAAAAAAAGAACAGGGAAAAAGACAAACAGAAGAAAAGAAGGACCAGTTCAACTGTTGGACCCAGAGAGAGAAAACATTGGTGGGGTCCTGCCATCCTAGAAGCAAATAAGGTGCGTGCAAGAGGGATGTGACAGTAGAGTTCCTGGCCCTTGATGGCGTTCCTATAGGCCTCAATGTTATCTATGTTCAGGGCACTCAATCCGGAAGTAGTTCATGGAGGCCCTTGATGGAGCTGGCTTCAGTGTGTGTCTATTAGGACCATAGAGCAGCTGAGGGCAGGGTGGCTGGTTATGAAAGTTTCTGCTGTACTAAAGCTTGTCTGATGGCTCTTTGAGTTCTGTAGATCTGGAGCCAAGCCCTACTAAATCCAGGCACCAAAGCAGAGGCTAGCCCCCAAATCATACTAACTTGACTCACAACCATGTGACTCTACATTCTTAGTGTGCAGGGTCTATGCTGGGGGTGGACGAGGGTAGGAGCTTCTCACACTTCTGGTCACTAGGAGAACATGGGAAAAAGAAGGAATCCCACCTTTTCTGTCCAATGTGTGAATCTGTTCTGCCAGACCACTTTCTGTTACCAAAGCTATTCTGGCCGGCCATACAACAGCCCAGTCTCCCTCTCTCACCATCAGCATAAGCAAGCACTGAAGGCACTTTCCTCTGAAGTTTTTGGTTCCATGATTTTGATCTGTGTCTTGTTTCATTTGGTCCTTGTATCTTTGTTATGGTGGGTCCGTATAGTACATCTGCCTTACCTTGTCAAGTCTGCCACCTTATTTCCATCTTCTTTTGATACTTTCTGTATCATTCAGCATTTTTTGTCCTTAGAATCCTTCAATATTACAACTTGAGGCTTGAATTTTTTTCTTTAATTCTTTCAGTTTAAGAAGTACTGAGCTTTGGTTTTCCAACTCCAGGTCTTTGTACATTTTATTATAATATTGGACTTCATCTTCTTGAACTGCCCTTTGAAAATGTCTGCTGAGCTCTTTTTTTTTATTTTTTTTTATTTCCTCACATTGCAAACAATGGGTATTCCAGAACACTTCACTGGGCTTTTGTAGACCAAGAGATGGTTGTTTAAACAAAATAAAAAGAATACTGGATGTTTTAAAGTCAGGAAATGTGTGTGCCAGGGTTGTATCCTTTCACCATACTTATTCATTCTTTTTGCTGAGCAAATGATCTGAGAACCTGGATTATATGTAGAAGAACGTGACATCAGAATTGGAGGAAGACTCATAACAATCTGCAGTATGCGGATAATACACAACCTTGCTTGCTGGAAGCGAAAAGCACTTACAATACTAAGGAAGTTCAAAGATTGCTTCATTCCGTATGGATTGCACCTCAATATAAAGATCCATCCAACTGGACCAATAATTAACATGATGAATGGAGAAAAAATTGGAGTTGTCAAAGACTTCATTTTGCCTGGATCTATAATCAACACTTATGGCAGCAGCAGTCATGAAATAAAACAACATATTATATTAGACATATCTGTTGCAGAAAACCTCTTTTAAAGAGCAAAGATAATTAATTTGAGAACTAAGGTGCACCTGACCCCAACCATAGTATTTTCATTTGCCTTATATGCATGTGAAAGTTGAACAATCAATAAGGCAGATCTTAAATGAAGTGATGCATTTAAATTATTGTGTTGGAGAAGAATACAAAAAGTACCATGGACTGCTAGAAGAACAAACAAATTTGTGTTGGAAGAAGTACAGCTTGAATGCTCTTAGAAACCAGGATAACAAGACTTCATGTCTCATACATCAGGCATCTTATCAGGAGGTACCCGTCCTTAAGAGAAGGACATCATGTTTGATAAAGTGGAGGTTACATGGAAAAAGGGAAGGCCCTCAATGAAATGGATTGACATAATGGCAGTAACAGTGGTCTCAAACATAGCAACAATTTTGAGGATGGCACAGGACCAGGCAGTGATTTGTTCTGTTGTACATAGGGTCACTATGAATGGGAACTGACTTGACAACACCTAACAACCACAATTAGGACACCAATCTTTATATGTTCCATTTAACTTTTGACAGCTTCCAATTTTTAAGCCTATAGAAAAGTTGCACAAATTGAAATAATATAGTAATTTTCCTATATTCATACTTTGCACATTCCGTGTTTTGATTATTAATGCATGTTTGTAGCTGTTTCTCCTCATTTTGAGTTGTGATATATATCAGTAAATGAAGGTCCCGAAAGCTTTACTCCATTCAAGTCATTATGGTCAACTCATTAGAGTAGACAGCTCTTCCCCAATCTGATTTTGGGTGCCTTCCAATCTGAGGACCTCATTTGGTGCTATATCTTACAAAATGCTGTTCATAAGGTTTTCAGAAGTAGTCCGCTTATCCTTCTTCCTAATCTTTGTTGTCTGGAAGCTCCACTGAAACATGTCCTCCATGGGTGGCCCTGCTGGTATTTAAAATACCATTGGCAAAACTTCCATATCATAGCAACACACAAGTCACCACAGTATGACAAACTGACAGATGAGTGGTAGTTTATTCTCTTGGATATGTTAAATATAGATGTTTTCTCCCCTAATCACCTCATATTTCTCATTTCTTAAAACCAGTTTATAATTTTTCTTATGTTTCATACAGTTTTTCTTAAGGAATGATTTTTAATTTAGTGAAAGCTGTCATTTTTTTTGTTGTTGTGAGTTTTGCCTTTTGAGTAGCTTTCACCTACCTCTGTATGCGGTTACATATTTGTCCCAATGTTATTTTGCCTATTTTTTTTCACTGGCGTAAAATAGTTGTTTTTGTAACCTAATTATCAGATAAGAGATTTTGTTTTCTGGTGTTTACAGGGGGCTTCAAAATGTTTGTGGAAAAATGGTTTTAAAACAATATGATTTTCCACCGATATCTTTAAATTTCTCCTGTTAATATTCCACTGTTTTTTGTGTCCCTGTTGTTGTGGTTAAGTGCCTTCGTGTCGGTTCCGACTCATAGCAACCCTGTATAGGGTTTCCATGGAACGACTGGTGAGTTTGAACCACTGATGTTGCTTGTGGTTCAGCATGACAAATCATGAATCTGTGGTAGAACAAGGGTTTGTTTTCAGAAATGTTTTGGCTGATGCTCTGACTTTTGCTTTCTTCAAGGTGAAATTTAGAATCATTTTATCAAGTGTTCCCTACCCATCCATATCGCCACCCTCAGTAAAAGGAAGCAGAAATAATCCATTAATTTTCACTTTTTATTGCATTTTATAATTTGATGTTTCTCAGTTGTTTTGTACAGTATATTCCTATTCATTTTTTTCTATTGTGAAAGGAGTCATTTAAATTTTATGTTCTAGTCATTTGTTACTGGCTATGAAATATTTTTGCTTTTTTTTATATTCATTTTTTTCTAACCCAACTAAACTACCTTCTCTTTCTTGATTTTCATTTTTCAGGAGGATAGTCTTTTCATCTATCAATAATTGTCATTTTGTCTCAGTGATAATAAACATTTTTGCTTATATACAACATTTGACATTTTACTATTAAATACGGCATTTATGGTTGGTTTCAGAGAGGTACCATATTCTTTCATTGCAAATTTGTAAAGAGTTTTTTGGTATTTAATTAGGAACTAATTACAAATTTTCTTCAGATTCTTTTTTTTTTTTTTGAGACAGTGTTGGGCTTTTGTTGCTTTTTTTTCACTCTGACAAATATGAGGAATTTTATTACTAGATTTTTCATTCTTAATTTGCTAAATTCAATTCTACTTGATTGTAATATTTCATTTCATAATATAGCTCTGGATTTAAATTATACAAGACTTTCTTAATCTCTTCCATAAACAGTTGCTTTGTGTAACTTGTATGGTTTGTGAGTGAGCTATGTACTAGTTTAGTGTTTGGTAGCAGGATCAAGATTGATTTCTAAAATTTGTCATTTTTATGCTTTCAAATGCTCTGGAACTGTACAAACAGAATTAAATTTTGTATCTATTGAAGACTTAATAGAAATCATCTTAAATCCATCTAGGCCCACCCAGACTTTCTTTATTATTTTAGCAACTCTGTTACTTTTTTATTGGCAAACTATGAAGAGTCCTGGTCTGGCGCTGTATAGGATAAACACTGGACTGCTAACCTCAAGGTCAGCTATTTAAACCCACCAGCTCTCCTCAGAAACATGGTCGCTTTGAGTCAGACCAACTTGAAGGCACTTAACAGCAATCTACTGATCTTACTTCTGTTGAGAGGCTGTTCGTTTGATATCTAAAACTGTTCATTTATTTTTATATTAATCACATTCAGGAATTTAATTGTGTGTAAATCTACAGGGCTGTTTTTACATTATGACAGCTGGGCTAGATGTTTCCTTTGGATGTAGTATATTCAATTCAGAGGGAAAGGTGGATGTTCTTAAAGTGATCAGATGGTACCTCTTTTCATAGATAAACTTTTATTTCATCATTTTACTTAAAAAATTTTTGAACTATACAAAAATCGCACAAATGAAGACCTTTAATGTGTTAATTATTCTCATTCTTAGGTGCATTTTATCTGGTGTTTGAATACATGGACCATGATCTTATGGGGCTACTGGAATCAGGCTTAGTTCATTTCAATGAAAATCACATAAAGTCATTTATGAGACAGCTTATGGAAGGTTTGGATTATTGTCATAAGAAGAATTTTTTGCATAGAGATATTAAGTGTTCAAATATACTTCTAAACAATAGGTATGTATATAAGCTTGAATATATATTCAAAAAATGAGTGATATTCTTTCATTCTGTTACAAGGATTTAAAAATTTAGTTTATTCATAATTTAAAACTCATTTAACATAATAATATAGCTTGGGCTACCGACTTGACATATAACAATAAAAAACCTTTGAAATTGTGTTAAGTGTTCTTTAGTTAAATTAATTTACAATAATGGTATGTAATATACATAAAATAATATTTGGTTGGCGTTGTTGGATAGTCTTTCAGATGTTGATGGATCTTCTCTTGATTAGCAATATGATTTCAGTTTTAGGTGAAAAATAGGTTTCAGAATTTTTCTTTCATTACAGTATTCATTGTTGTACAGTGAACTCTTTTAGAAGTTGGTATATATACCCATATGCACAGACAGGCAGGCAGCCATATATTCAAAGCTTATATTTTGCTATATATATTTTTATTATGTTTACCTCTTACATGTCTGTCTGCTGTAATTGGTACTATTTGTTAGTTTAAATGAGTCCTGCCTTACACAGAAAATAATTAGTAAAAGTGTTTTAAACATCCAACCCTTTTACGAATTGAAAGTTAAACATAATTTTTAAATAATGTGATTTAGTTTAAGCATCATTGAGTTGAATAATTTGTCTTATTGATGTTTCTAGGAATTAGTGAATTTTGTTTTGTTTTCATTGTAATGTCATTTTCTAAATAGTAATGCAATAACACTGAGATGCTATTAATATTATTATAATAATGATTTGTTGTTGATGTTAAGTACCATGGAGTTGGTTCCTACTCATAGTGACCCTGCACAGGGTTTCTGAGGCTATAAATCTTTACGGGAGCAGAACACCTCATCTTCCTCCCATGGAACTGCTGGTAGTTTCGAACTGCTGACCTTGGCAGCCCGATTTGTAACCACTACACTATAAGAGCTCCTTACAATAATGGTAGTTATAGTAACAATGGCAGTATTAGTATAACAACATTGTTATTATGGTACTGAGTAGTAACCGAAACTATCCAAAGCAAAGTACTAATTTTTTGTATTATCTTTTCATGAATTTATGTACTACTTTCTTTTCTTGATGGTATGATCAAAGTTAAAGTTAATTTTTAAAGTATTTTTTGTTATTAGTTCTTGGAACAGACTATGAATGTATATGATCAGTAGTTCAGAGCAGACTAATACTTTTTGTTTATTTGTATTGCTTCTATACCAGAGGACAGATAAAACTTGCAGATTTTGGACTTGCTCGATTATACAGCTCAGAAGAAAGGTAAGTGTACCTTAAAATGAAGACTGTAGACATTAGAGCCCAGTTTTAGAAGATATACTAAGAACATCTTATTGATAATTTTCTTTAAAGGGGAGAAATTTATGTTTCTTGGTTACATATATAGAAAGTTTTATACTATATTGGGTAAAAAAAAATTTTTTTTAATTAGCTTACAAATTTCTTTAAAAAATTGCCAATTTGAATTTATAAGCATTTTTTAAAAATACTGTGTTCTATGTGAAAATTTACACAGCACATTAGATTCCCCTTTAGCAATTTTTGTAAAAACTGTCCTGTGGCATTGGTTATAATTTTTACAATATTTATTCTGTTTTCATTGGTTTAGCTTCCTTTCCTTTCCTTGCTTTTTCCATTTTTGCTTTTGGGTGTCTGTAGACCAATTGGTCTTATATAGGCAGTTATTTTAAGGGAACACATTACTCAGAGGTGATATTGTTTATTGAATAAGCTAGTCTGTTATTTGGCTGAAAGGTGATCTCCGGGAATAGCTTCAACTCCATGTTCAAAGGCTATGTTAGGAAGATAGTCTCTAGTGGGTTTCTCTAATGTCTTATCAATCTACACTGTCTTTGGAATTTGAGTTTTGTTTTACATTTTTCTATTCTATCTGGGGCCTTCTTTGTGTCTTTTTTTAAAAATACAGCTTTTCGTACTATATTTTGAGAAACAACTGTATGAAATTTCTAAGAATATCACCTTAAATACAAAGGTACAGAAAAGATAAAGTAAAAGAATAGGGAAAGATAAATCTCATAAAAGTTTAACCATAAGAAAATTGCATTGGTATACTAATAACTTAAAAATAAACTTTACGGCAAGCAATATTACTAGAAATGAAAAAAGTATATAGCATAATTAAAGCACTGGTTTTCAAAAAATAAATAAGTTTTTGTTCAACAAATAATACATATATAATATATAAAGACAAAGTATACAAATAATATGCACCGATGATACATATATATCAAAATACATAAAAAGTTAACAATATAAAGTAAATACATAGAACACCTTTTGTCTTTAATGTTTTCATTATTATGCTAGACTTCATGGTTTTTCTGTTATTGTTATATCTACAGTTTTGTTTTATTCAGCTTCATTGAATATATAAACAAACTATAGTGAGGAAGCTCTCAGTGTATAAGATAGAACAAAGTATAAAGTTTCTTTGGTGAAAGTTAGGCTGTGTATCCTATTTAGTTCTTTTTATGCCTGGTAGTACTCAAATATGACTTGTTTATTTCAGATTAATATGAAATATCAAGTAAAATATTTTAGTGAAGTAATGGATTTTATGTAAGTAAACTGGGCTTAATAAATTTCTAGAAGTCAGTTTGACCCCTTCCTTTGTTATCAGACAGCACTGTACATCTTTATTTTCAGAGACTTCGTGTGTGTGTGTGTGTGTGTGTGTGTATGTATACATATGTATGTGTGTATATACTGGGAGTGTATTGCTCTGTAAAAAAGATCAACAGTTCAAGTCCACAAGCTGATCCTAGGGGAAAATATGAGGCTTTCTGCTCCTGCAAGGATTTATACTTCAGAAACATTATATAGGGTCATTATGAGTTGGAACTGACTAGATGGCAGTTAACACCAGCACCACCTATGTATGTACACATACATACACACACACACACTGCACACAAACACACACTACACACACATACGAGGGAAATCCCAAAAGTTGTGGAAAGAATGGAATTAAAAGAGAAGAGCCAACCAAGAATTATATACCCAGCAAAATTGTCCCTCAAATATGATGGCAAAATTAGAACATTTCTAGGTAAACAGAAATTAAAGGAGTTTGTAAAAACCAGGCCAACTTTACAAAAAATTCTAAAGGCAGTCCTTTGGATTGAGAACCAACAGTAGCAGACAACAACTAGAGATTGACATACATGCCAACACCACTCAGAATTCAATCCATCTATAGAAGTATCCCAACTGAAAGTGTAGGGAATTTAGAGATATCAATTTATAATGAAGACAACTACAAAGAGGGAAAAATATATATACAGAACTGCCAAATAGCAAGGAAGTCAAATAGATTTCAAAATAAAAGAAACTGTTTTAAACTGGGGAAGAAATTAATAAATTACAGCGTATGTCAAGGAAAATTAATGCATCTTTACATCAGACCAAGAAAAGAAAAACTATGAGGATTTTGTAAACAAAAACTATGAATGGACAAGAAAATGCACAAATAAAATGAACTTAGCACAGAAAAATACAATGTGTAACAAAAGAAAAAAACAGTATCACATAGACACAAAAAATAAACAGCAAAATGACTGCATTCAGTTCATACCTGTTGATAATTGTGCTGAACCTGAATGGACTAAATGCCCCATTCAAGAGGCCGAGAGAAGCAGAATGGATTAGAAAACATGATCCTTCAATATGCTATCTACAAGAAACACATGTTATACAAGAAGATAAAAATAGATTAAAAATCAAAGGATGGGAAAAAATCAACTAATACAAATAAAATATGAGCAGGAATGGCAATATTAATTTCTGATAAAATAGACTTTAAGATTAAAACCAGCATAAGAGGCATGTTGTTGTTGTTAGGTGCCATCGAGTCGGTACCGACGCATAGTGACCTTATGCACAGCAGAATGAAACATGTCCGATCCTGGGCCAACCTCACTACTGTTGCCACACTTGAGTCCTTCGATGCTGCCACTTGGCCAATCCATCTCCTTGGGGGTCTTCCTCTTTTTTCTCTTACCCTCCACCCTGTGAAACATGATGTCCTTCTCCAGTGACAGGTCCCTCCTGACAATGTGTCCAAAGTATGAAAAGACGGAGTTTGGCCATCTTGGCCTACAAGGAACATTCT
>NW_006408524.1:8577998-8587854 GCF_000296735.1 Chrysochloris asiatica | reverse complement strand
AGAAAACCTAGAAAGAAATTCAACGTAGAAGAAAGAAACAACACCATCACCCAACTTCACCTCAAAGATTTGTACAGAGAACTCTACCCAACAACAGCACAATCTTTTCTAGTGTATGTGGAGCATTCTCTAGAATGCACCATGTTAGGCCACAAAGCTAGCCTCAATAAATTTTAAAACATCTAAATACTACAAAGCATCTTTTCAGTTTACCCTGATGTAGAATTAGAAGTGAGCAATAAGAAGATGAAGGAAACAAAATCCAGTACATGGAATTTGAATAACACCTTATTGAAAAGCTAGTGGGTAATATAATAACAAATAAAACATGATATTAAAAAATCCTTGAATCAAATGAGAATAGAAATACACAGCATACCTAAACTATCGGGACATAGCAAAAGCAGTGCCTAGAATTTATAGCAATAAACACACATCCAAAAAGAAGACTCGGTAGCAACACAGTATCTCCAACAGTTATAAAAAGACCAGCAATGTAATCATCCAGTCACCAGAAGAAAAGAAATAATAGATATTACAGCAAAAATAACTTAATTGGAAAACAATAGAAAGGATCAACAAGACAAGAAGTTGGTTCTTTGAAAGGATTGATAAAATTGACAAATCTATCTAGCAAAAGAAGGAGAAGATGTAAATAGCCCATATAAGAAACAATATGGGTGACTTCTTACCAGGACCACTGGGAATAAAAAGGATAATTGCAGAATACTATGAAGAACTATACTCCAATAAATTTGAAAATCTAGAAGAAATAGAAATCATTTTTAGAAAAGCAGGACCTAACTAAACTAATACCAGGTAAAGTAGAAAGCCTGAATAGACCTATAGTCAAAGAGAAAATTGGTCAGATAATTTTGAAACTCCTAACCACAAAAGTCCTAGCTCGGATAGCTTTATTGGTGAAGCGCTCATACCAATTTTATTCAAACCATTCCAGAAATTTGTAAAGAATAGAAATCTGAATACATTCTATGAAGCAAACATAACCCTTCTACCAAAAACCAGGAAAATGCATTCTTAAAATGGAAAATTATAGAGCAGTATCCCTCATGAACATAGATGTAAAAATTCTCAAAATAGTCCCAGTCAATAGAATTTTACAAAATATCAATGTAATAAATAATGTAAAAATATTAATGACATGCATCATGACCAAGTGCGATTCATACCAAGAATGCGAGGATGGTACAATCTTAGAAAAACAATCAACATACTCCACCAAATTTAAAAAAAAAGATAACTACATAATCTTATTGATAAATTCAGGAAAGGCATTTAACAAAATCCTACACCCATTCCTGATAAAAACACTCTACAAAGTAGGAATTGAAGCGAAATATCTTCAACATAATTAAAAGCATATATAAACCCTGTACAGGGTCGCTATGAGTCGGAACCAACTCCACGGCACATAACAACAACAACATGTAAACCCAACAGTCAACATTACTAGAAATGGAGGGAAACTCAAAGCATTCCCTTTGTGATTAGGAACCAGATAAGAATGGCCTTTATCACCACTTCCCCTTTGGAATATTTTGTTGGAAGTCTTAGCCAGATCTATAAGGCAAGAAAGGGAAGTTACAGACATCCATATTGGGAAAGAAGAAGGAAAACACGTAACAACAACAACATTCATAGAAAAAGGAGCTCTGGTAGCATAGTGGTTATAAATTGGGCTGCGAACCTCAAGGTCAGCAGTTCAAAACTACCAGCTGTTCTGGAGGAGAGAGATGAGGCTTTCTGCTCTCGTAAAGATTTACAGTCTTGGAAGCCTTGTACAGGGCTGCTGAGTCGAAACTGACTCCATGGCACATAACCACCACCACCACCATACATAGAAAATCCCAAAGAATGAACAAGGAAATTATTGAAGTTCATTGAAAGATTCAGCAAAGTGGCAGGGTACAAAATCAGTATACAAAAATCAGTTGGATTCCTCTATACTAATAGACAGCTCTGAAAAAGAAATTAGTAGAACAATGCCATTTATAGTAACTACCCAAAAGATTAAATACTTGGGAATAAATCTAACCAGTGAAACAAAAGACATATACAGAGGAAACCACAAAACTACTACAATCAAACGAGACTTACATAATAGAAGAATATACCATGCTCATGGATAGGAAGACTTAACATTGTAAAAATGTCAATATTGCCCAAAGCACTCTACAGATATAATGCAATCCCAATTGAGATTCCAACATCATTCTTCAAAATGAAGGAAAAAATGATCACGAACTTTTTATGGAAAGGAAAGAAATCTCAGATAAGCAAAGCATTGCTTAAGAAGAACAACAAAGTTGGAAGTTCTCACTCCCTGACTGCAAAATTTACTACACAGCCACGGTGGTCAGAACATACATAGATAGATCAGTGGAACAGAATTGAGAACCCAGAAGTAAATCCATCCACACACAATCAACTGGTCTTTGATAAAAGGCCAAAGCACATTAAATGGAGAAGAGATAGGCTCTTCAACAAATGGTGTTGGTGAAACTGGAAATCCATTTGCAGACAAATGAATATCTCAAACAATATGAAAAAAGTAACTCAGCATGGATTAAAAACCTAAATGTAATACCTAGAACTCTAAAGACCTTCAATGAGAAAATAGGGACAAACTTAGGGACTCTAATGCATGGGATAAATTCACTATGAAATATTACAAAAAAGCAGTAGGAGACAGATGACTGGGCCCTCCTAAAAATTAGACACGTGCTAATTTAAAAGATTGTGCCAATAGGTTGGGAAAAAATGTTTGCAGTGACATATCAGACAAGGGACTAATGTGATATCTAAAATTTGTAGAATACTACAACTCTACAAGAAAAAGACAAACAACCCAGTTAAACAATGGGCATAGGATATGAACAGACACCTCACCAAGGAAGACATTCCGGCAGCCAGCAAATATGAAGAAATGTTCATGATCATTAGCCATTTGAAAGCTGCAAATCAAAACAACAATGAGATATCAGCACCAATATATAAATAGTGAAGTTTTTAAAAACAGAAAACAACAAATTCTGGCAAGGGTGTGGAGAGACTAGGACCTTCCTACACTATTGGTGGGACTGTAAAATGGGTCATCCACTCTGGAAAGTGTTATGGTGCTTTCCCCTCTGCTTAGTATATATCACAAGAACCACGAGCTGGGACATGAGTAGGTATATGCACACCAGTGTTCATCACAGCACAATGCATACTAGCAAAAAGATGGAGACAGCCAAAATGCCATCAGTGGAAGGATGGATAAACAAACTTTGGTGTGTACACACAATGGAACACCACGTCATGTTGAGGAATAATGATGAATGTGAAACATCTCATAACATGAATGAACCTGGAGGAGATTATGCTGAGTGATATTAGTCAATCACAGATGCATAAATATTGTATGGAACCATTGTAAAAACTTAAGATAAAAGGTTTTCATGCCAAAACATTCTTTGATGGTTACCCAGGGATGGGAGGCAAGGAAAAGTAATTCACTGGCTAGAAGGTAGACACATGTTAACTCAGGTGACAGGAAGGACAACATACAAGAAGGATGAGAAGTCAATATATAAGAAGAGGGAGGGTAGCTGAAGAATGTTGAAGATAGGTGAGGACACCAAGATGTATGCATGTGCTAAAGGGGATAGAGGTAAACTGATGCATACACAGCCTTGGAACAAGAGTGTTCTATGCATAGATACATGGGCTGAGTGAGTAAGGGAAACAATGGTATATATATATTTGTTGTTGTTGTTAAGTGCCATCGAGTCGGTTCCGACCCATAGCGACCCTGAGCAGGATTTCCGAGGCTGTAAATCTTTACTAGAGCAGAAAGCCTCCTCTTTCTCCTGCAGAGCAGCTGGTAGTTTTGAACTGCTGACCTTGCGGTTCGCAGCCCAATTTGTAACCACTATGCTGCCAGAGGTCCACAAATATGTAGGAGTTTGAAATAAGATATTTGTACATGGGTATTTACCTTTCCTGAAAACACAACTATGAATGTGGTGGAGCACACAGCGGGCAACATGATGAAAACTTCTAGATATTATCAAACATCTTAAACCCTGGGCGCTCACGACCATAGTCTCAGGGTCATTTGATATAACATAGTCCACAAAGACTATCAATGTGAAAACGGGATATTCTTTAATTTGCTTTATCTATTATACTTCCAGTTGATCTTTTAACAAAGGTGTCAGTGTGTGTGTTTTTGTTTGTTTCTTGTTTTTTTAATTTTAAGCTATAGTAGAACTAAAAAGCTATTACCCTCAGTTTGCATTTTAGAAACCCATACTTAGGAAGATTTGAGTGACTCTTCAACATAAAATATATTTGAAGGTTTCTAATTCCTCAGTTTTTATACTTTTCATATATTACAACAGTGCTTCTTTGTAGAAATTGAAAATAAAAATTGGTTTAAACGTATACGCAATCCCAAAGTTCACCTGAAGCATAGTTTTGAGTGACTAAATTTCAGTTGCTATTATTTCAGGTGAAATTTTAATTAAGTTCTGTTTCCTTGTTTGTTGAGACTTTGTGTAGTTAGATCATGTTTCTTAATATAAGTAGTATGTGTTTGTGTGTTTGAATGTAAATCTCTTTCTTCTTGTTTTCTTGTTAGGTTTCCGTGGAGATGGAAAACAACTAATTACCATTTTCCATCTGACAAATTATTTTTCTGTAGATATTCACTCACATTTTGTCCACATATGGTTCAGAAAAACTGACTGTAAAGCAAACTTCTGCATATCAAACTCTTATTTTCCCACTGATTCTGCTTTAAAATGAAATGTTGGGTTCCACTGGAGTGCCAGGACTGTGGAGTGAGTGTTCACTGTGCCGTGGTTCCCATTGCCCTGCTTGGTTCCTATAGGAATTTTGAGGTTAGAAAAGCAGGGAATTTACAATCTCATAACTTTGCATCTTCAGGTAATGTGTTCTGAATTTTTCTGCTTAATCAAGTTTATAAGACAAACACTTGGTGTATGCTTTTGTTTTATGAGCAAGTGTAATGCTTAAAGGGTCCAGTTACTCCTTGAAAAGTTTTTCAGATTTTCAGAAGAACCATTAAGATTTCTGAAAAGTCCCCATGTAGAAATTGGCTAAATTTAATGAAATGCCTTTAAAACAAATATTTTTCTTGTAACTCTTAATAACCCAATTTAAAAAGAAATCTGCCTTTAACTTACATAACTACATTATCCCAGATTTTTTCAATGTTTTATTGTAAAACATAGAAAATTACAACATTCCCATCTAAAAGTTAAGTAGATTTGAAATCTTTTCTAAGAAGTTTGTTACTACAGATAAAATAACTGAAATGTCCAAGAAATTTTTGTATGAAAATAGAGCAGATTTAAGGTTATCCATGTGATAATTTCAAATTTGTGTTTCTCATATGACTTTTGGTAGGCTTTTTTGAATTTGAGGAAAACTGGATGGAATTAACAGCTAGTACATAAGAATTGTACATTGGGGATGTGTGATCAATTTAGATCTTCTCTGTCATAGTGTGCTATAAATAGAGGGAAAGAAAAACCTTTGTATTAAAACTAGGGGGGAAATGATATCTTTAAACCTGAAGAATCCTCTTCACATTCAGAATATTTCTGTATACACGGAACTACAGAACTTGAACACAAGTTTTTGCTCTTCTTTTTCATTATCTGTTCATCTTTCATTACCTATTTTTAAATCAACTTTTCCTGAGACTTTCACCCACATGGTATTTACTTCTGAGTTTTTATTTTACTAAGTCATTGCTCTACTTCTTTTCTAAAAGATGGAGTATCATTTTTGTATGACTGCCTTGATTTAAAAAAAGGGGGCGAAAGGTATGTTTTACAAGTTGAAAATAATTTATTTTCTAGATAAACTGTAATTTAGCACTTTTAAAAAAAATACATAATACAAGGACATAAATCTGTAGGCCTGATTTTGGCTGTAGTTCTGACTGACAATATCACTTAGCCACAATTTTCTCAACTTTAAGATTTAGAATGATAGCAATAAAAATTGCCAAATTGACAAAAATCCTTATTTATGGAGTACTGAAAAACCAATTTCTTAATGGTTCTAGAATGTACTGCAGTGAAACAGTTATAAAACAAACAGATTTTTAAGTATCTACCAAAAACTCAGTTTAATTCTATGTTATGATACAGTGAAATGGAGAGAAGAAACCAACTGCCACTGGGTCAATTCCTTATGTAGGTATTCCAAGGCTGCCACTCTTTATGGGATTAGAAAGTTTCCCCTCTTCCTTGGCATGGCTGGTGGATTCAAATTTACGACCTTGAGGATAGCAGCCCCACAGATTTAAAAAAAAAAAAAATAGGGGGGGGGAGTCTTGCTTGGTGTGTTAAATGGAAGACCCGCCTTTGAAATACAGTCACCTTTTGTGGAGGCAATGCCACCATCTAGTGGTTTTTTCAGAAAATTGCCATTATAAACAAAACTAATATTTTCCAAAGTTTTAATAGGCCATTAATGGAGTTCTGGTGTAGCACTGCAGGATAAACACTAGACCACAAGGTTGGCGATTCAAACTCACCAGTGGCTTCTGCGAAGCCCTATACAGGGTCAGTCTCTATGAGTTGGAACCAACTTAGTGGCACTTTAACAGGCCACTAATGGGTGGGAACAACTGTGTATCTTCCTAGCAACTTGTCCAAGGGCAAGATTAAGTTACATTCAGGATTAAAATTGCCTCCATAACTCTGTTCACTGTTTCTTTTGATCATATCTTATCATTCAGTCTGAATTTTAGTGACTTTAAAGACAGAGACAGGGTCAGTATCAGTCGGAACCGACTCTACGGCACATCACGACCACCACCACCAAAGACAAAGACCAACTTATACTTTGGCATTTCATAAATATATGCCCTAAAACATTGAATACTTTGAATATAGTATATGCTCAATTGATTCTGATCTGGAAGAGGGTTATCCAACTACCCTTCTATAGATTAGTTCAGGGAGCTTTGGGGATTCCAGATAATAAATAGAATCTTTTAAGGAAACCCTGGACGAGATTGAAAGAACCGTAATAATAAAAAGATCACTAGTAACATGAACACAAATATGTAATGTGACTAAACTAGCTTCAGAAACGGAAGTATTTAGATCTAACTTAACTGTCTCTAAGTTCCATCTAGTCATCTCTGACTCATAGCGACCCTGTATAGGGTTTCCGAAGAGTACCTTGTGGATTTGAACAGCTGACCTTGCAGTTCAAACCAACTTTACATAACTGTAAAATTGGGATGATATATGTGTTTTAGTTTTTCTTTTTTTGTTGTTGTGATACAAGTAAAAGTTTACAAAGCAAATTGGTTGTCCATTTAACAATTCATATAAATTTTATTTCATAATTTAATAGATTGCAATTCCCACAATATCAGTGAAACAGCACTCTTCCCACTTCTACCCTGTGTTTCCCGTTTTTATTCATCCTTCTGTCCTATCCCTTCCTTAATTCTCAGCTTTATACCTGGGCAAAAGCTATTCTTTTGATCGCCTATGGCCTGTAAGAATAAGACTAAATTATATTCCCCTCTGCCCTAATGTGTAGCCTACAGTTTTAAGCATATAAAGAAGAAAGGTAATTTAATTCTTTGTTACAGTGTTCCCCCCACCTAAATTTCAAACCTTGATTTTCTCTTCATCTCCAAACCTGTATGTTCACTGAAAATCTCTACCTAGATTATTTGGGTTGTCTTAAATTAAGCATAGTATTACAAAACCTCTCTCTCCTTCCCTAGAAATATGTCTGTTTCCTTTCTATTATTCCCTCTTAATTAAAGGCACATAGTCACTCTTACATATATAGATAAGTCTCCTGAAACCGTTGCTGTTGATTTGATTCTGACTCATAGCAGCCTTCTAGGACATGGAGAAGGGTGCGTGTCAGGATTATATCTTTTCAACATACTTTTCCACTTGTATGCTGAGCAAATAATAAGAGAAGCTGGACTATATGAATAAGAACATGGCACCAGGATTGGCGCAAGACTCAATAGCAATCTATAGTATATAGATAACCACAACCATGCTTGCTGAGAGTGAAGAGGATTTGAAGCACTTACTGATGATTGAAGATGACAGCTTCAGTATGGATTATATGTAACCAAAACAAAAAACCTCACACCTGGATCAATAAACATTATGATAAATGAAGAAAATATTGAGGTTGTCAAGGATTTCGTTTTTCTTGAATATACAATCAATGCCCATGGAAACAGCAGTAAGAAATCATTGCACTGGGCAGATCTGTATCAAAAGACCTTTTTAGTTAAATATGATATCTTGAGGAGTTGGGTGCACCTGACCCAAACCCTGATATTTTCAGTCACCTCATGTTAAATCTGGACACTGAATATAAAGAAAACTGAAAAAGCATTGATGCACTTGAACTGTGGTGTTGGGCAAAGAATATCGAATATACCATGGACTACCAGAAAATTGGACGAATTTGTCTTGGAAGAAGTAAAGCCAGAATACTTCTTAAAAGCAAGGATGGTGAGACTTCATCCCATATACCTCGGACATATTACCAGAAGGGATCAGTCCATGGAGGACATCATGCTTGATAGAGGTTTGGCAAAAAAGAGGAAGACTCTCAAGGAGATAGCATGGTACATTGGCTGCAACAGTGAGCTCAAATATAGTGTTTTCTGGATGGGGTGCTCTAGGAGCCGCTGAAGTCTGCATGGAGGCACCTTTAGGTTGGTGATTATTTCCTAGAATCTTGTTTTAGCAGATAGAGTGCTGCATTTACTGTCTCTGTTCTGTCACCCTCCAAACGTAGGATTTTTGCTGTGTGAGAAGTATACCCACTCCTAACTTATTGACTGTTGCATCATCTGAAAATTTTCACTTATGACAGTAGTAAAAAACACAGTTTCTGTTTTGTGCATTATTGCCATATCTGGCAATAAAGAACATTGGTGTGAGGCGAGAATAATGCTGGTCATGATAGTTAGGGTTATATGTCAGCTTAGTTGGCCATTATGTAATATCATTTGGCATTTGTAGTGCTATCATTTGACAGTTAATATAATGAGATTCTCCTCCATTTTGTGATTTGATGTCATCATCCATTTTGTCATAGACAGCCAATTTTTGAAGAATAGCTTGATCTTTGGAATCTTGCCATGTCTGTTTTCTAGCAGTTAACGAAACTATAAATTGTTTGATGGCATCGTATATGTGGTATTGTATCCATTTGCTTCTTCTCTCTGTGAGCTAGACAGGACCATCTTTAGAATATTAACAAGGGATAACCAAATATAGTAGGCCAAGTCTGAAATGTTCATATTTGGAGACTCTGGATTTTAATTTTGCAATAGTATTTATTTTACCTTGGATTTAAATTTCTTTACCTTTGACCTGTTTTTGAATGGCCCTTAAACTGAGAGTCATTCCTTACATTTCAAATACTTTTTTTATTAAAAATAATAATTTTCTGCTGAGACACTACACAAAAAATTTGTATACAATGATGCCAAAGGTCAAAATGGGAGGAAGGAAATAAGGTATAGCTAATTTCCAAAGTAGATAACCAGTCTCAAATTCAGACTTTTCTACAGTAATATCAACTGTTCATATTCTTGATAAACATTTGATTTCATAAATATATAATGCTGACAGTTCTCTGAAAATGCTCATTAAAAAAATAGTCCCACATTTTGTAGCAAAAGGAGGGGAGTGATTGACTTTGCAGTCCAGGAGCGGAGGTCCCTGGGACCATCAAGAGAGAAAAGCGGAGAGCAGGACCCTACCCAGAGAAGTAGTGACTCCAGCGATGGAGGCAGAGACAATGATGTGGA
>NW_006408524.1:8576643-8577898 GCF_000296735.1 Chrysochloris asiatica | reverse complement strand
GGGCCAGCAAAAATAAGGAAGACAGACCATCAGCAAGGTGAACTGACACAGTAATTGCAACAGTGAACACAAACGTAACAACAAATTGTGAGGATGGTGCAAGACCAGGCAGTGTTTCGTTCTGTTGTGCATGGGTCACTGTGAGCTGGAACTGACCTGATGGCATCTAAGAGCAACAACAGTACATCTTTTAGACCCTGTATTTACATGCTTATTATTGTATAAGAACAAAAGCTATTTAGTTTTTGGTTTTTTCCCCTATAAGAAAATGTTTACAGTTTACAGAAATCTTCGTTAACATGTTTTATGTTAAATGGGTACCATTGTAACTTACTTTAAACATAATAGTGCCATTTCTAGTAGACATTCCACAGTAAATGTATCTGTACATTTCTACTATATTCTTACTGTTGTTAAGTGTCATTGAGCTGATCCTGACTTGTAGCGATCCTGTATCAGGTTTCCGAGGAGCGACTGATGAGTTGAACCGCCAGCCGTGAGGTTAAAACAGACCTTGAGATCAAGTACTTATCCTGTGGTGCCACAACAGGAATATATATACATACATACACACATACATACATACATATATATATGGATAAATAAAAAAAATTATTACTGAAAAATGATAGAAGCCTTTATTAAACAAAAATATCAAAATGTGAAGCTGTTGTTTCTCAGTATCCTCCATCTAGGTTTATACTCTGTGGTCTTCAATTTATACCACTTGAAAATGGCAGTTTTGGCATCCTTGAGGGATTCATATTGTGTTCCTTTTAAATGTTCTTTGAGTTTGGGTAACAAAAAAAGTTTGAAGGGACAAGATCAGGTCTTTAGGGTGGTTGAGGTAAGATTTCTGAAGAAAATTTTCAAAGGACAGCCTTTACTATCCTCAGATAATGAGCAGATGCATTACGATGAAAGAAAGATTTTTCTTGGTGCAACTTGTCTTTTTCTCATCTTTTCATTTTCTTAGCCTTTGTGATCCTCTTGTGTCCTTTGAGAACATCTACAAAGATTATTGCTTTGGAATTCCAAAACGCCATCTCTGTAACCTTCTGAGGTGGCCTCTCATCTTTGAGTGACGTCTTCCTGCCCTTTCTTAAAAAGCTTGATCCCTCTAAAACTTGTTTTATCTGGGGCAGCATGCCCAAAAAACTTGTTGCAAAGCTTCAATGATTTTGGAAGATATATCCACTTGATATCTCTTAAAAAATTGATATAAGCCCTAACCTTTGGGCACGAAAAGTAATCC
>NW_006408524.1:8565296-8574510 GCF_000296735.1 Chrysochloris asiatica | reverse complement strand
TTTGGCTCTTGTGGACTTGTTTTCATTTTCTTCAGCTTCAGTTTGAATTTGCATATGAGTAATTGATGGTCTGTTCCACAGTCTGCCTCTGTCCTTGTTTTCACTGATGATATGGAACTTTCCCATTGTCTCTTTCCACAGATGTAGTCAGTTTGATTTCTATGTATTCCATCTGGTGAGGTCCATGTGTATAGTCGACTCTTAGGCTGTCTAAAGAAGTTATTTGAAATGAACAAATCATTGATTTTGCAGAATTCTATTATGCATTCTCCAGCATCATTTCTATCACTAAGGCCATATTATCCAATTACTGATTCTTCCTCTTTGCTCCCAACCTTTGCATTCCAATTACCAGTAATAATGACTACATCTTGATTGCATGTTTGATCACTTTCAGATTGAAGAAGCTGATAGAATTCTTCTATTTCATCTTCACTGGCTTTAGTGGTTGGTACGTAAGTTTGAGTAATAGTGGTATTAAATGGGATTCCCTGTCAGCACATGGATATTATCTTATCACAGACAGTTTTGTACCTCATGACTGATCTGGATGTGTTCTTTTTGACAGTGAATGCAACACCATTTCTCTTCAATTTGTCATTCCCTGCATAGTAAACCATGTAGTTGTCAGATTCAGAATGGCCAAAACTGGTTCATTTCAGCTCACTAATGCCTAAGAGATAGCATTGTTTATGCTTTCCATTTCATTTTTGACAACTTACAATTTTCTCAGATTCATACTTCGTACATTCCATGTTATGATTTTCCATGGATGTTTACAGATGTTTTTCTTCGTTTTGAGTTGTGCCCCATCAGCAAGTGAAGGTCTCACAGGCTTTTCCCCCATGAGGTTTACTGCATTTGCATCATCACGGTGAAGTCTACTTTGAGGAGGCAGCTGTTCTCCATTTGCATTTTGAGTGCCTTCCAGCATGGGGGTGGGGTGGGGAGATCATTTTCCAGCACTGTATCTGACAGTGTTTCTCTGCTATTCATAAGGTGTTCAGTGACTGAGTACTTGGAAGTAGTTCATCACTCCTTCTTCCTAGTCTGTCTTCATCTAGAAGCTCATCTGAAACCTGTTCACCATGGATGACCCTGCTGGTATTTCAAATACCGGTGGCATAGCGTTCAGAATCACAGCAACTCACCAGCATCACAGTATGACAAACTGACAAGACAAGTGGTGGAAATAAGTCATTAGTATTGCAAAATTCTATCATGCATTCTCCAGCATCATTTCTATCACTAAGGCCATATTTTCCAACTACTGATCTTTATTTCTAACTTTTGCATTCTAATTGCCAGTAATGCTCACTACATCTTGATTGTATGTTTGATCAATTTCATGCTGAGGAAATTGATATAATTCTACAATTTCATCATCCCTGATTTTAGTGGTTGGTGCCTAAATTTGAATAATAGTGTTATTAACTGGTCTTCCTTATAGTCAATCATATGGGTATTATCCTATCACAGATAGCATTGTATTTCAAGATCTTGAAATGTTCTTTTTGATGTTGCATGTGACACCATTCCTCTTCATTGTCATTTCTGGCAGAGTAGTAAACCATGTTATTGTCAGATTGAAAATGACCACTACTAGTCCATTTCAGCTCATCAATACATACGATATAAGTCTTCCAGTTTTCCTACTTTCATACTTTGTGTATTCCATGTTCTGATTATTAATGGATGTTTGCAGCTGGTTCTTCTCATGTTGAATTGTGCTCCATCAACAAATGAAGGTCCGAAAGGTTTACTCCATTTGTGTCATCACAGTCAACTCTACTTTGAGGAGACAGCTCTTCTGCAGTCACATTTTGAGTGTATTCCAACCTGATGGGCTCTTCTTCTGGCACTATATCAGATAGTATTCTGGTGCTATTCATAATGTTTCAATATTCAATATTTTGGGTCTATCTTACAGTGTTTCACTGCTGTTCCTAGCATTTTCAGTGGCTAAACATTCTAAAGTAATCTGCATCTCATGCTTCCTGGTCTGTCTTAGTTGGAAACTCCACTGATGCCTGTCCACCATAAGAGACGCTGTTGGTATTTAACATACCAGTGGCATGACTTCCAGCAGCATAGCAACATACAGGCCACCACAGTACCACAAACTGACAGTGGAACACACCATAGGTTTCGTATAAAGGGGTTTCAACAAGTTGGTGGGAAAATTGAATTAAAAGAGAATGGAAGTTTCAATGAACTTTTTAAAGCCCCTTTGTATACTTAAAGAGCCTAAAATGTGTTAGAAAAGTTAGTCATCATAATCTTTATAAACGTATTTGTCCTGTCCAGCTATGGTACTTACAGCTTCCGGGCCACACACATTAAGGTGCCAGCCCTTGCCCAGCATTGTTCTGGGCTTTGTGGGATCATAATAAAGAATGCCTTGGGGTGTTTTGACTTTCTGGGAAGATATAAAACATTTTTATAGAGGATAAATTCAAGACAGTGGTAAATATGATACAAATTTAAGAACATGAAAATAAACATTGTTAATAGAGATTAAACTCTTTGGAAGTGAGTCATTCACTTTGTTCTGAAGAAGATAAAAGATTAGCATGAGAAAAATAGGAAAGTATTTCCAAATTAAAGCATAAGAAACTATATTATTAAGAATATTTGTAAAGAATTGTTGTTGTTGTTGTTAAGTGCCATCGAGTCGGGTCCGACCCATTAAGTCCTATTTTATTGGAGTACCTAGAATTTAAAAGCTGTTTCATTATGTGAAAAAAAGTGATGATAGGAAACAAGCACAAATGACTAAGAAAACTACATAAATTATGTTGGAAAAATCTAATCTTCATTTGATGTTTTAGAAAAGACTATGCTTTTATTTTTACTACTTATACCTAGGCAGTTGCCTCTTTTTTCCTGGTTTGAAAAAGTATTACTTTAGTTCTATCTGTGGTAAGGGTAGCACAGTGCCTCTGTAGGATAAACAGTGGACTGTGAACCACAAGGTCGGAGATTTGAGCTCAATAGCCACGCGGTGGCAGAAAGATAAGGCTCTATGCTTCTGCCAAAATTTATAGCCTTAGCATCCCTATACATGGTTAGTGTGAATTGTAACCAACTCAACAGCTCTTAACAATAACAAGTATCTACAGTAGTGGTTATGAATCGGGCTGCGAACCGCAAGGTCAACAGTTCGAAACTACCAGCTGTTCCACGGGAGAAAGATGAGAGTAAAGATTTGCAGCCTCGGAAACCCTGTACAGAGTCGCTATGAGTCGGAACTGACTCCATGGCACACAGCCACCACCACCACAGTAATACTGTGATGACCAGACTGAAGGCTTACAGTATGAGTGCTTGAGCTATTTGGAAAAATTTGACTGAATGGTGCAGAAAACATCAGATTACTGAGGTCTTATGCTGTCTGGAACTTTCGATCTATAGTTGGCATTATGAATGCTTAGAAGGAATGGTTTTATAGTCGTATGATTCTTGTCCTTCTTCCCAAAACTGGTCCAGGTCCAAACCAACCTCAGGTAAATGCGCTTGGAATACTATCTTCTTGGGGAACTTCTTAAGATATAGCCTTTGAATCTTTGTAACTTGGAGGTTATCTGAAAATAAAAAGGGTTTAGAGTTGATGTAAAGGCATAGTGATCTCTCCTTGAAGTATGTACCCTAACTCTGGATCAGGTAAAGAGCCATTTCTGACTTCCTCATTCATGTGAGTCAATTGGTGGTGGTGGTAGTTGTGTGCTATTAAGTGTGTTCTGACTCATAGTGACTCTGTATAAGATTTCCAAGGCTATAAACCTTTACGGAAGCAGAAAGCCTTATCTTTCTTCTGAGGAGCTACAAGTAGATTCGAACTACTGACCTTGTGGTTAGCAGTTCAGCTTATCTACTATGCTATCAGGGCTCCTTGTGAGTCAACTAGAAATTGATTATTCTCCGAGGCTTGTTAACACTGCCAAAGAATGTGTACTGTAATGGTCAAACAGGTCCTTAATATAAACTGCTATCGATAATGTTTCCTAAGAGAATATCGTTTTCTTACAAACACTAACTCTTAAGAGTGCTTTTCTGTGTTTTTAGTCGACCGTATACTAACAAGGTCATCACTTTATGGTACCGTCCACCTGAACTGCTGTTGGGAGAAGAACGATACACACCAGCTATTGATGTCTGGAGCTGTGGGTAAGATGCACTTACTGGTTTGCTTATTTTACATGACACTTTGGTAGTGATGTAAAATCAGCTCATTTGCTAATAATGGATATTTTTTCTATTAGATGCATTCTTGGTGAACTCTTCACTAAAAAACCTATATTTCAAGCAAATCAGGAACTTGCACAACTAGAATTAATAAGGTAAGCTAATGATTTTAGTATTTAGGATGGAGAAAGGTCAGATTCCACACAAAATTTAAAATGTGTCTAGTGTGCCTTTTTAAGAGTTAAAACATGACAGTTCTCTAGCATGCTTAACAAAGGAAAAATTAGAATACATAGCCAGTTTGGTACATGTTCCAATAAAATTAATGTGTTTGTGTGATTAAGGTCTTGAGGCCACAAAAATAAGACTGGGAAGGAAGAATAAATATACTGACGGAGAAAATGAATGGTAGATATTCCTTATAAAGTATGGCTGAAAACTATTGAAGAATATTTTGGTGTACTGTACTGTAAAGAAATAGTCTATTTTATATGCATACAGACATATATGTGTTTGTATATGTATGTTGTTGTTGTTAAGTCCCGTCAAGTCAGTTCCAATTCATAACAACCCTGTATAGGGTTTCTGAGGAGCCTATAGTGAGTTTGAACCGCTGATCTTGTGGTTCAAACCAACCTTGCAGACTAGTGCATTAACTCGCAGCACCAAACCAGGACTCCATATATGTATATGCACACCAGATTATGTGCATATGCTCTAGCTAGCATAGGTCTTTTTGATTGGGAGAGCCTGTCATAGTACTTATTTCATAAGGAGCTACTCATATAGAACACTGGTCTTTCTCTTAAGCCCATATATAACATTCTTTATGACAGATGTTGATGTAAGCTACAATTTACAGAATTATACTTCTCAGCTGGGCAGAATGATCATAAAGCAGTAACCAGAGACAAATCCCAATTTCATACTGTAAACTGTGAAAAGTAGTACCCAGAGACAGTTTTAATTGAACTAAGAGAAGATACTGAAAATTCACAAGTGTTTTACTTTTGGGGGAAACCATTGTAGATAGCTAGAGTGTTGGCAGTTTATTAAACAGCATCGTTAATATCACATGCAAGTAAAATTGTTCTTAAGATAAGTCAGAGACAGCTGCAATAGTACATAGACAGAGAACTGCCAGAAACTCAAGCTGGATTCAAAAGAAGGGGTAGAGATAGCATTTGAGAATACCAGAAAGATGCTTACTTATGCTTGGACTATGCAAAGACTTTTCAACTGTGTAGATCATTACTAAAACTATACATAACACTGTGAAGAATGAGTATTCCAAAACACTTAATTGTGCTCATGAGGAATCTGTACATAGACATTTAAGCAGTAATTTGAGCAGAACAGTGGGATACTGAATGTTTTTAAATCAGGAATGGTGTATGCCAAGGTTGTATCCTTTCACCATAACTTATTCTGTATGCTGAGCTATTCCAAGAAGCTGGATTATTTGAAGAAGAACATGGTATCAGGATTGGAGGAAGACTCATAAACAACCTTTGATATGCAGATGATTCAACCTTGCTTGCCAAAAGGTTTGTTGTTGTTTAGTGCCATCAAGTCCATTCCAACTCATAGTAACCCTGTATAGGGTTTCCAAGGAGCAGATGGTGAATTTGAATCCCTGGCCTTGTGGTTCAAAGAGGATTTAAAATAATTACTGATGAAGATAAAAAACTCCATTGTACGTCAATGTAAAGAAAACAAAAATCCTCATGACTGGGCCAATAAATAGCATCATAATAAGTGGAGGAAAGATTGAAGTAGTCAAGTATGAGGGTGAGTAAAAAATTTTAAGCACTCTAGGCATAGAATTGATTTTAGTCAACTTTTAGAAAAGACTAATACATCATTTTCATCATAATCTCCTTGCTTTTCAATATGTTTTGTCCCTCAGTCAACAAGTTTCCCCTTAGTAAAAAATGTTTAAGCTGCTGCGAGCCATGAACATGAATGCTGTCTTCACGTCTTCATCAGAAGTGAATCTTTGTCCTCAAAGGGTTGCTTTCAGGGGACCAAGCAGGTAAAAGTCCAGTGGAGCAAGATCAGAACTATAGGGAGGATGCTTTAACACCTCAAAAGGAAATGTTTGCAGAGTGTCAACAATGTGGACAGAGGTGTGCAGACATGCATTGTCATGCAAGGTCACAACACCCTTGGATAGCAGTCCTCTGTGTTTAATCTGAAGTTTGGGCTTCAGTGAGCATCTCAGTGTAACAAGCACTGTTAATTGTTGAACCTTTTCCCTGATATTGTTCTATTACTGGCCATTGAGAATCCCAAAAAACTGTAAGCATCAATTTTCCAGCTAATGGTTGGCTTTTGAACTTTTTCTTGATTGGTGATTGAGGATGTTTCTATTCCGTACTCTGTTGTTTACACTCAGGCTTGTAACGATGAATCCATCTCTTGTCACCAGTAACAATTTTTTTAAAGAAACTTACCTTCCTTTGAGTATTGGTCTAAATTTTGTTTGCAGAGTGCAAACACTTTTGTGTAGACTCTTCCATGAGTTGTTTCCATACCCATCTCACACTAACCTTTTTGAAACTCAAGTTTGTTGTGTATTATTTCATAGGTAGAACCATGGCTAATTTTCAAATGATTTGCTGCCATATAATCCACTGTTAACTCCTTTAGTCGACAGAATCATTTCTCATGCACACTCAATGTCATCAGCTGTGAATGGGCATTTTAATATAACCAGAGTGCAGATAATTTTTGATTCCACTTTGTATTTCATTTTGCTTCGTTCTACAATCAACGTTCATGGAAGCGGCAGTTAAGCAATTAAATAGCATATTGCGTTAGACAAATCTGCTACACAAGATCTCTTTAAAATGTTAAAGAGCAAAGATACCAGTTTCAGGACTAAGGTGTGCCTGGCTCAAGCCATGGTATTTTTAATAGCCTTATATACATGTGAAAGTTGGACAATGAATAAGGAAGACCATAGAAGAATCAATGCATTTGAATCATGGTGTTGGCAGAGAATAGTGGGAGTACCTTGGACTTCCAGAAGAACAATCAAATCTGTGTTGAAGGAAGTACAGCCAAAATACTCTTTAGAAGCCAGAATGGGGAGATGTTGTATCTCATACTTATTTTGGACATGGTATCAGGAGGGACTAATCCCTGGAGAAGGGACATCATGCTTGGTAATTTGGAGGGAAGACTCCCCAACGAGATGGAGTGGCATAGTGGCAGCAACATTGGGCTCAAAGGTGGCAGCAGTAGTGAGGATGGCACAGGACCAGATGGTGTCCTCTTGTTCATAGGTTCACTACGAGTGGTACCAAACAACAACAAAAGTGTGTGCAAAATAATAATTAAAAAACAATACAAAATCCATAATGTTGCCCTTTTTGGTGATTGGAGAGCTGTAGGGTAATGCAAGGAAAGATGAATTGCCCCAGTTTGAGCCCAATTCTTACGGGGATAATTTGACATAAATCAGAAGTATGCAAACCAGAGACTAGCAGTGATTTTACTTCCACGACAGACACTTCCTTACCCTAGCATGGAAGCATAGAGCCAGTATGTCCCAGAAATGAGTTGAAGGACTCCCAACACAGAACTTTTAGGATGGAGGTTAAAAAGAAATTCACCAGAAGCATAAGTATTAGGAAACTTTTATTTCACCTTTTTTACTGTTGTTGTTGTTGTTTAGTGCCGTTGAGTCAGTTCCGACCCATAGCGACCCTGAATAGGGTTTCCGAGGCTACAAGTCTTTATGGGAGCAGCTGATAGTTTCGAACTGCTGACCTTGTGGTTCAGAGCCTGATTCGTAACCACTACGCTACCAGAGCAAAAAAACTGTATTTGTCTGTTACACAGTTTTTTACTGTATAACGGACAAATAGATAAGGTTATACAATAATTAATAGATACTCCTGAGAACAAGCAGTAATACTTTTTTCCATGTTGATTGTACATTTAGAGAAATTGGCTATAAGTAAAAAAAGAAAGTGAGAGTAAACTCCAAAGCATTGGAGAGGACAGACTATATTTGCTTAATGAAAAATAGAGTAAAAATAGAAATTAATGTAAAAATGGAGTCAACAAAGCCTCTCAACTATCTCAAAAGTTTAAATATCTTAAAAGTAGTTTATTGTGTTAGAAATTAAACTATCTTTCATATGAAAAGCTACATACTAATTAGCCTGTGCTTAGGAGAAAAATCTACCTAACTTTGAAAGTTAAACACTCAGTTCAGCCAATAAGCTAGAAAACAAAGCAGAATAAACACAAGGAATAAAAGTAACTAATGAATTACAGCAAAAGATAGAACTTACTAATAAGTCTAAGAGCTGCTCCTGTGTTAATTCAGAGATGTTGAACAGTATAAACTTAAAACATTAATTTAACTTAGTAAAAGAAAAGATAACATAAGATTATAAGATGGGACTTGACCAGTATATAAAGAAGATAAAATTAATTATGAGACCACTTGAGTGACTAACTTAACCTACAACATATTAGAATATTCAAATAGAGGAAATAATGTTGTCAAAAGATTTCTCAAAAGAACCAGGTTCCAACATTTTTATAGGTAAGACTTCGCAAATCTTTCAGAAATCAGTCATTGTATTGATTTTTTAATTGTTCCAGAACAAAGAATAATGCAGTAGAAGGTTTTTCTTAGTCTATCCTTAAACATTTCTTGGATTAACCAATATTGTTTTTTCCTTCTGTAAATACTAATCTGGTGATAAGGCAAGCTGAATACTTGCAATAGATAATAGATTGCCAGTCTTTATTATGACCGTGTACTTTATCCTACCAAAAGTACATGGCCGCAATATGGTAGTTTGTTTCTGAATTTTTTTTATGCAAACTATTCTTACTATAATTGTATAGTTAGATTAAATGCTACATAGATACAGAGCTTTATACCTAAAAGGGTTGCTGTCCAGATTAATTGTTGTTGTTGTTAAGTGCCATCAATTAATGGTTCCAACTCATAGTGATCCTGTTTAGCATTTCCAGTGAATGGCTGATGGGTTTGAACCTCCAG
>NW_006408524.1:8563258-8564531 GCF_000296735.1 Chrysochloris asiatica | reverse complement strand
ACTCCACGGCACATAACCACCACCACCACCACAGAGGTAGTACTAAACTAGTTAAAAAGTAATGTGAGAAAATGAAGGAATAAGAGGTAATGATAGTGGAAAAGCAGTATTGCCAGAATCTGTGTGGTAGCCGTGGTGCTGCTCAATAATGTGCTGGACCACAAGATCAATTTGAACCACAAGGTTGGTGGTTCAAATCCACCAACTGCTCCTCAGAAACCCTATACAAGCTCACTATGGGTCGGAACCGACTCAATGGCACTTAACAACAATGTTCTATTATTGACTGTGCAAGGGAATTACCTGAAAGATCTCAAAATAAAGACTTTGGTAAAATGGCAGGTGTTAAATAAAATGTGTGTGTGGATATGTATTACACAAATATGTACATACATACTATGTTAGGAATCCTGGTGTGGCACTATAGGACGAAGCACTACATTGCAAGTTCAGTTTGAACCATAGGGTTGGCGATCCAAATTCACCAGTCGCTCCTGGGAAACCCTATACAAGGTCACTATGAGTCAGAACCGACTCAGCACTTAACAACATACTGTGTATATTGGGAGTGCAGTGGCTCTATAGGATAAGCAGTGGACTGTGAACCATAAAGTCACTGGTGGGAGCCCACCAGCCACTCTGTAGAAGAAAGATGAGGCTCTACTCCCACAAAGATTGACAGTTTCAGAGTCCTTATCCACAGTCACTATGAGTGAGAACCAAGTCGACGGCACTTACTAACAATACATATGTAAATTATATACTAGTAATTAAAAGATAGATGCTGAAAGCATTAACTTGTAAAAACCTGTATATCAATAATAACCACCTAAATAACATCATGGAGAAAATGATGCCTTTAACAAAACCACCACCACGCATATACCAGGAGTATTGAAAACTAACATCCTGCTGAAAAAATGTGAAGAATATTTAAATAACAATTGACAGAGCATATTTTTTTCTTGATTATAAAGCCTTCACTTTTATTTAAAGATGGTAGTTCATTCTAAATTTATCAGTACATGCAATAGTGAGAATTTCAGAAGCCATATTTTCAAACATGTTTATCTGTAAGGATAAATGTGAAAGTAACTAGGAAAATTCTTACAAAGAAATAATACTTGGTACATCCTAGGGGAGACAAATCAAAACAAACTGTAAAACATAGCCAGTGGTGGTAAGTATAGTAGGATAGTAAAGAGTGGAGGTGGTCATGTCGTGTATGTAGTGTCAGTTAAGGTCTGCCACAAGGTGACTTTTTTTTTTTTTT
>NW_006408524.1:8533841-8561388 GCF_000296735.1 Chrysochloris asiatica | reverse complement strand
TCCTCCCCCCTTCTTGTATTACCCTCCCCCACAAGGTGACTTTTTGAGCAGAATTATTTCATAAGCATGTTAATAACTCACTGAATGAACTATATGGGAAAAAGGAAAGCTGAATCTAGCCACCAGGTGGCACACAAATACCATTATCAGAAAGGAAATAGTAGAACTGGATATTATTTCCATGGACTCCTGGACTGTGAGCCACAAGATTGGCCGTTCAAACCTACCAACTGCTCCTCAGAAACCCCATGCAGGGTTGCTATGAGTTGGAACTATCTCTGATTGACAACACCTAACAACAACATTTAAATGGAAAAGCAACTCAACATTGCATGAAAATAGCAGTTTTGCAGAAGTGTGTATTTTGTTATGATCCCATTAAGGAAAATATATGTAACAAAGAAGTCTGGAAATTGTTAATCCTAACATGTATTTATGACCCCTGGGGTGGCGCTGTGAGATGATGCACTGGACCACAAGGTCAGTTTGAACCACAAGGTTAACAGTTTAAACTCATGACCCACTTCTTGGAAACCCTATGCAGGGTCATTATGAGTCAGAATTGACAAGACCGCACTTAACAATAACACTTAGAGAGGACTATGGAGAGGACAATTTTGCCTTCTTTACTTTTTAAATTTCAGCAGTTTTGGTCTTTTTTTGTTGCTGAAATACCAAATATTTTTAATATGAAAAGACACTTCAGTTTTGGTTCTGTAGCATTAATAGTTTTCAAAAAAAGGTAAGAAGTTTCTGATTAAAAAGACAAGTCTCCCAAGTGTAAGGAAGCAGCAAATGTCTATTTTAAAGAGGTGTGTGTAAACTTTGGAAAGTCACAGAACTGGGATCTAGTGCCAGCCTAGCTCCTTCCTGCTCTTGTGACATAGAGCAGGCTCCTTAATAGGCTTCTTTGCATGTAAAACAAGACTAGTAATATGCTTAGGGTTCTAAGAATTTACCTGGCTGCTAACCTCAAGGTCAGCAGTTTGAAACTGCGCACTGTTCCATGGGAGAAAGATGAGGCTTCCCATAAAGACTTACATCCTCAGAAACCTTATACAGGGTTGCTGTGAGTCAGAACCGAATCCAAGGTACATAACCACCGTAAGAATTCACTTATGTAAGTAAGCCTTTGGGCACATTCTTCTGCTTGTGTTATTTGCAATGATGCTAGGATCTTTCTCCAACTTAAAGCCTTAGAAATGATGAGATCTGCATTGTACAAATACATGTAAAACTGGTAGAGAATGTATGGATACGAATCAGAATCTCTCTTTAAAGAGCTTTACACTACAGAGGTCAAGTTGTATTTTACCTTCTTCTAGAAAGCATGTTTGGTAGACTATAAAAGTCTTGAGATAAAAATAGCATTGTTTAAAAATAATAAAAAAACAAAAACATAGGTGGGGACAAAGTGGCATGGATAAGGGCAACAACTAACTGAGTTACACTTTTGACTTTAGGCCTTTATTGTTGTTACATGCCTTCAAGTCGGTTCCAACTCACAGTGACTCTGTACAGGGTTTCCAAGGTTGTACATCTTTGCAGGAGCAGAAAGCCTTATATTTCTCTCATGTTAAGCCTTCAAGCAGCCAGCGAAAGAGCCTCTGCATCACCCATTATATATTCTTTTTGAAATAATAAGATTTGTCATTGGAAGAAATTAAAATTAAAGTTTATAAAAGAGTCTTGCTTCCTTCTGTTCTCCCTTCCTTCCCTTCCTTCCCTTTCCCCATAAACATTTACAAAATGCTTCAGGCTTAGATGGTCACACAGGTGAAATTTTAAAAACTTTAAAGGAATAGACTTTGCTTTATCTATGGATGCTACCTTAAAGATTTACAGCCTCGGATGGAGTCGGTTCCGACTCATAGTGACCCTGTACAGGATTTCCAGAGCAGCTGGTAGTTTTGAACTGCTGACCCTAAGGTTAGTAGCCCAATTCGTAATCACTACGCTACCAGAACTCCATATATATATATATTTTTTTGTTTTTGTTTTTTTCATTTTAAATGAAGCTTGTATACCTTCAAAAACTATAATGGTGTAAAAATTTTGTAGACTTGTGCTTCTCAATCTTTTTGTTCTTGGACATTTCTTTATACTTAAAACTTATCAGATTCCGAAGTTACCATATTAGAAGTTAAAGCTTAGAAATGTTTTTAAAAAAATGTTAATTCATTTAAAACAGTATGTTAACATTTAAAAATTTTTAACATCTATATTTTTCCAAAATGAAAGGAAATTTTGTGAAATAAATATACTTTTACAAATCATTTTAATGTCTGCTTTAATAAAAGTGACACTTGGATTATCTGTGATAATGCTGTTTTGGTGAAGATACTTGAAGAAAATCTAAATATGAGGTTGGACAAGGCAAATAGTACTTTAATAGTCTTCAGGTAATTGGGATTGTTCTTTGTGAGTGCACAAGGACTTAATGCATGATACTTTTTTATACAGGTTAGTTGTAAAAGTGCATTCTGAAACCATACACGTGAATATTTTGTACTCTAGTATACTGCAGTCCATTGGTCTATGGATTACACTTTGAATTGATTTTTTTGTCATTGTGGGAAATACTGGTTCATTGAATTAAGCATGTCTTGTAAGTGTAACATATCATGGTATAATATTTTTCATCATCACTAATCTTATCCCAGGAGTCCAGGTGTGGCACTGTGGGTTAACGCATCAGACTGCAAAGCCGTTTGAACTGCAAAGTCGGCAGTTCAAGCTCACCAGCTGCTCATCGGAAACCCTATATAGGGTCGCTGTGGGTCGGAACCGACTCGACGGCACTTCACAACAACAACAATCTTATTCCAAAAGCATCTTGAGAATTATGAAGTTACCAAGATGGTGGTTTACCAATACACACATTTTTTATTGAAAGCTCGTTTTATCATGGACACTAAATACTGTCAGTTGCTCTCCTTGAATTGACAGGCTAGCCTTGTTCATAGTTGAGACAATGCATGGCAGATACATAACCATAGTTTGTTTATTGTTCTTCCAGGTAAAATGATAAAAGAAGTTACTTAAGCTTGCAACTCAAGTACTTGCGCAAGTGCTTTTCCTGAAGATAGCCATCATATTTTGTTTTGCAACAGAAGTTTTTCATGAGCCTTTCCTAACTTAATCATGGGAAATACTAAGATGGTATATATGCAAGATTGGGATTTATTGAAATTAGCAATTTTTACTGCTTCATTAAGTACATTTTTCTCCCTTGAAATTGCATGGTAGTCAAGAATGCAGTTACTACTTGTACAGTTTGGTGCCACTGCCTGGAATCATGCTAAAGCACCAGCAGTTTTACTTACCAGTGGTTTTATACCATTAGTGCAGAATCAACACATTGAAAAAGACAAGTAGTGTCTTAACAAGGACTTTGGCTGAAGGTTCCTGGGGACTCACAGGGGAAGCTGCTGCTATGTACCAATGTCATATATAAATATTTCCATAGATCGTCTAGATTAACAAGGAACAGCTTTATAGTACGGCAATCATGCTTTTATTAGGCCACGGCAATATTCTTCTTGTATCCAGAAATCTGGTAATTAATTAGTAGCCCAAGGGAATAAGTGAAGATGATCATCATAATGTTGTTTGTTGCTATCAAGTCAGTTCTGACTCATGGCAAGCACATGTTAGAGTTTTAAAAATCATTGATAAAATTAAAGCATCCTTTTTGTAACTAAAATTCACAAAAATAAAAACCCATGGTGAAAAGAATAAATGGATGCTTCCTTTATAGGAAGTATGTGTATACATGTTGTATATCTGTGAATATCTGTGTGTTTCTCAAACCAAAAAATCATCGTCCTTGTTAATGATAAACATTGAAAGTACTTCCATAAAAATCAGAAACAAAACGAAGTTACCCAATACCGTGTTCCATCACTATCAGTTTTACATTGTTTGATAATTGACATGCAACATAACTTACCCACTGCCATCAAGTCAGTTCCGGCTCATAGCAACTGTTTAGGACCGAGTAGAACTGCACCTTATGGTTTCTGAGAATGTGAATCATCTGTGTGGGAGCAATTAGCCTCATCTTTCTCATATTTCTCCACAAATAATCATAATCCATCCTTATTTGTTAAATCTTTACTATTATGGATGGAGTGCTGGTGGCACAGTAAGTTTTGGGCTACTAACCACAAGGTCAGCGGTTCAAGCTCACCAGCTTGGAAATCCTATACAGGGCCACAGTGGGTCAAAACGGATTCAGCAGCATTTAACAACAACAATAATTGTTCTTTATATATTATAAAATGGTAACTCTAGAAAACTTCAAAAAAGTTACTGCTGGTAATGCTTAGGAACTGTAGGCCATCTAAAAATTTGTAGGCCAAATTTCAAACCTTTCCTATAAACAAAGCTTTGAAAAGTAACTGCTTAAAGAAACAGAAGTAAAACGTAAGAAGAAATGTGCAATACGGGGGTAAGTCAGAAAGTATTGCTACAAAATCATAGAAACTTTTAAAAAAATGAATACATCAAAACGTATAGTTATAGTTTCTTGACACATCCTCCATTTAGATCTGTACACACCTGAAGGAGATGTTTCCTTCACTGTAACACTTCCCCAAAGAGGTCTGTGTGCTTTGATTTATATACTATGTCAAAACAGCAGTTTTGGTATCCTTGAGGGATTCAAATTATGTTCCTTTTAAATATTCTTTGAGTTTGTGGAACCAAAGAATGTATGAAGGGACAGGATCAAGACTGAAAGGTGGAGAGGGTCAAGTTTCCCATTGAAATTTTCGTGGGACAAGCCCAGACTACCTCTGAAGAATGAGCAGGCACACTGTGTCAAGATAATCCCTTTGGAATCTCTAAAAACAGTCACTGCCTTGCCTTGAATTTAATTGGCCCAGCAGATCCCCTCCAAAGCCACTGGATCTTTTCTAAGACAAGTGCATTACTGAGAGAACTTGTCTACAGCTATCCACTGATTGCAGAAACATGTATAACCACGTTTTGTTTGGACACATGTATGAACTGGAACCCTAGTAGCAATACTTTTTTACTTATCCTCCACATTGCTTATACTTTGCTACTTTCATGCATTTGCCTGTCTTCTCATCTTTGCCAGTTACATATTTATGTATTTTCTTATCCCACTTAACCTTGGAGTTGTAGTAAAAATTCTGTATCCTCCCCCACAACTAGTGCTTTTTTTTGTATCTCTGTAGTACAAGATATCCGTCATTTCCTGTTTTCCAATGTATTTTATATTTCTACTATAATAAGCATTAGCCACTCAGAATTAATTATGTTTATGTATTCACTTGAGGACATATACAAAAATGTGTGGGACATGATCCCTGAGCATAAAGAGAAACAGAAATTGACATGTAAACAACTAAAAAAATAAGGCAAGATGAAACAAGTGCCTCAGAAAGAAGCGCATTGATCATGGTTTTAAGGATACAGAAGACCTCATTGACTAGATTGCTTTTGATCTGAGCCTTGAGGAATGAAAAGGTAGAATCTGGGTGAGAAAGAATGTGAACATAATCATGGAGAAGTGACTTGTGGGGATAGAGACATACTGGGATGAAACTAGAAAGGTAGTTTGGGACCAGGCCATTGAGAACCCTGCCATGCTATTGAGTTAGGCATTCTTTTCTAAAGGATCCACTATATTTTTGAGAGTGTTGTGATAATTTGGTTTAAAAAAGAAGAAACATATAAATGCTTGTGTTTCTGAGGTACCATTCTAAAACTTAACTGAAGAATGTCTGGCAGTTTTACTCATTATTTGCTAATACACATTTTTGTATGCGTATGTATGTAAATACATTTGTCATAGGAAGTTGGGGGGCAGTACAAATGGTTAAGTGCTTGGCTACTAAGTGAAATGGTAGCAGTTTCACTGTACCCATTTGTGCCTTGGAGTAAAATCTTAGTGATCTGAAGTGATATTGTTAAGTGTAAAAGGGACCAGATGCATAACAGAACAAAACACTGCCGATTCTTGAGCCATCCTCACAATCATTGCTATATTTGAGCCCATTGTTACAGCCATTATGTCAGTCTATCTCTTTGAGGGTCTTTCTCTTTTCCACTGACTCTCCACTTTACCAAGCATGATGTCCTTTTCCAGGGACTGGTCCCTCCTGAGAACAAGTCCAAAGTACATGAAATGAAGCTTTGCAATCCTCACAAGGAAGATTTAGTCTGTATTTCTTCACAGATTTTTTTTGTTCTGCTGGTGTATTCAGTATCCTTTGTCAACACCATAGCGATTAGAAACCCTGTGGACTGTGGTTCTGCTTTAAAACACAGTCACCTGAAGTTAATCTAGTGGCAACTGGTTTGGTTTTGATTTTATGTATATATAGAATGTTTTTACTTCTATTCAGGGCTGCCTCAGCGTTTTCGTTTTACATACCAAGACGGGTGCGTCATTTTGTAGAGGATATACATTTATTTTTTAGATTAATTTTACTCAAGCGTATTTAGCCAATTTTTTAAATCAATTTGTTAAGGTGTTTACCAGCTAGAGCTGGAGCGGTGCTGTGGGTTAATGCCCTGGTCTACAATGCCAGTTTGAACCACAAGGTCAGCAGTTCAAGCTCACCAGCCACTTTTCAGAAACCCTATGCAGTATCGCTGTGGGTTGGAACCAACTCAACAGCACTTAACAACAGCCTGCGGGAGCTACTTGTTTTATACCATTCAAAGATATATTAATTCATACTGATAAAATGAGGGTTTTTCAAGATACAGAAAGTCCCCTGGATTACCACTAATTTATGGACACCTCATACTTGCTCTTTAATGTTATGTAAGTGTACTCTTACTTTGAAACAAATGAACCAGCTCCTACTCACAACAAATCCTTCCTTATGATCAACTTCACTTGCTGTTTGTTGTTGTTGTTAAGTGGTGTCGAGTGTGTTTTGACTCATAGTGACCTTACGTAGGGTTTTCAAGGAGTGGCTGTTGAGTTTGAATCATTGACCTTGTGGTTCAAACTGACCCTTCAGCCGAGTGCTTATCTTACAGTGCCACATCAGAACTCCTTTAGGAACAATTCTTGTTCATAATCAAGGGATTGCCTGTATTGATAAGCAGAAAGTAAAGCAGTTATATTGCTGAAGCATCTTGAAATTGGTGGCACTACTTGATTTCATTCTTGGTCTACATTTTGACTAACCAAAAGGTTGGTAATTCATTTGTACCTGAAAGGAGCAAAAGCCCTCCAGAGCAGTCCTACTGTGCACACAAAGGGTTGCCATGCCCTGGAGGCAACTCAATAACAATTTAACTGAAAAACTGTGTTTCAAAAGTCTTAGGGTCCTCTTGTTGACAGCATTCTGTAGCAACCTTAACAGTAGCAGCTTTCCTGAAAATAGTGTAGGAAATATGTTTCAGCTGTTTATGTAGACCACCTTGTGTTCATGGGAAGAGGTAGTAAGTAACAGGTACAAATCTTATTTTAGAAGAAGTACAGCTAGAATATTCCTTAGAAGCCAAGATGGTGAGACTTTGTCTTTGACACTTTGGACATATTGTTAGGAGGCACCTGCCCCTGGAAAAGGATATCATGCTTGGTAAAACAGGGGGTAAGAAAAAAAAAAGAAAGACCCTCAAAGTAATGGATAGGCAGTGGCAGCAACAGTAGGCTCACCATATAGAAATAACTGTGAGCATGGCACAGGCCCAGGCAGTGTTTCAGTCTGTTTATGTAGCGTCACTAGGAGTTGCATTGACTCAATGGCACATAATAATATAAAACACATATACAAAGATGTATACTAAAATATATAACTCCATAACTTACTGCTAGAAAGTGTGTTACTTCAGATATCCTTTTGCAAATTTGAAGTACCTCTTTCTAGGAATTACAGTTCTAACTGTAGTGTTAGAAGCATCCACTGAAAATAAATTGATTTCCTACAATAAATAGGAGAGGACTTCAAAAAGTTGATGAAAAATGGAATTAAAAGGTAATAGAATTTTCCACATACCTCTTAACGCCCCCTTCTAAAATATTTAGTGGAATTTCTTATATGTTATGTTAGAACTTCAATTTTGTGTATTTAACAATGAGTTGCTATTTTGTATGTTTTATCTTTTTCTGTGTAGTTGATAGTGATGTACTTCTTTTTGTGTATTGTTTAGCCGTATATGTGGAAGTCCATGTCCTGCAGTGTGGCCTGATGTAATCAAACTACCCTATTTCAACACCATGAAACCAAAGAAGCAGTATCGTCGAAAGTTAAGAGAAGAATTTGTTTTGTAAGAAAGGGATGCTTAAATACCCATGTTGCATTGAGTGCTTTTTAAACAGTTATGTTTTGTTAATTCAAAATGTTATTTTATCTGGTTACTGATCGAAAGTATATCTAGCACAAATCTTTTTGTTCATTTAATTTTGAATTTCCCTTTGTTAAATGCAAATCAGCATTTCATTATCATCATGTAATTAGGAATTTACAGGGCATGTTTGTGTTGATTCTTGAAAGAACTTTAATAATTGTTTTAAATTTCAATGAAAGAGTTTTCAATTTATTTAAGTTAAAGTTCTAATTTTGTTTTAGGACACAATCTGTTAACAAAATTCAAATTGCCCATAGAGTAAAGCTTTTTGTCAAATTTCAAATAATTTTGGTTAATAGCTATAAAATTACATAAAGTAATGAGATTTATTCAAAGGAAAATTTGGAATCTATTGGGAAAAAAGCATTTTAAGCATATTATAAAATGCCAGTGTTTAAAATAAGCTCAAAAGGAAATGCTAAATGTGTAAAGAATAATGGTTTTTGTAATCCTCTTATGCCAGTATTCCTGCAGCCGCATTAGATTTATTTGATTACATGCTCGCCTTGGATCCTAGTAAGCGCTGTACTGCGGAACAAGCTCTTCAGTGTGATTTCCTGCGAGATGTGGAACCCTCAAAGATGCCTCCACCAGAGTAAGTAAATTTTTATTTTATTAGATTCTACATATTCCAAATCTGATCAGTTTTAATAACATTTATATATGATGATCAGAAGATATTCCATGCTCAGTTAAGTCAAAAGAAATAGAACAAGTCAAAAGGAATAGACAAGACAGCAGTAATTTATACACATAATCTACACACCTAGAATCTAATGCTTGCTAAATGTTCAGTTAGTCATAGGAAAAAACAGCTTTCCTTTGGCTAGTTTTAGGGTTAATTAATTTCAAGTTTTCATTAATATTTTTCAACTTCAAAAAAAATATTACTGCTGCTGCTATTATTTCTAATATTTATACCAATACTAATACTGCTATAACTAAAATTTTGAGTGCTATAGTAAGCATTCTTCATGCATTGCATTAATCTTATCAGGTGGGTATTACTACTATTATTACCATTTGTAGACGAGGAAGCAGGCTCAGAGAGGTTAAGAAACTTGCCCAGGTATACAAATCTATACAAGAGTAGAGTTAGCTTTGAAACTCAAATTGTTTCAATAAGAAAGAGAATATCTAAAATACTTGCATGCTCCACAATAGAAAACTTTTACCTTTGAGTCGTGGTGTGACACTATAGGATAAACACTGGACCACAAGGTTGGTGGTTAAAGCTAACCAGCCGCTCCTCAGAAACCCTATACAGGGTTGTTGTGAGTCGGAACCATCTCCACAGTAGTTAATAACAACAGCCATTGAATAGAAGAATGGGTATCAGAAGCCTTCATGGAATAAATGTATCCTGTGCATAGAGTTCTTAATCCATAAATCCCTTATGGTTTTGTGGCTTCTCTAGGATTGATTTTGGGAGAGGAATATATGGCAGACAGCAGGCTATCTGGTTCTCCTTATTGACAGGATGTAGAAACTTTGTAAATATGTTTTCTCAGCAATTTTTAAATGAAGATGAGCATGAGATCAAACCTATCACTATAATAAAATGTTTGTAATAAAATTAGCATACTGTGAACAACCGTGGGCTTTGGAGTTCAGATCATGGCTTTTCTATTAGTTACACTGGACTTACTATATTTCTATGAGATTTTCATTTTCAGCTTTATTAAGTTTTCATTCAACTAGGCTTTCTGCTCCCGTAAAGATTTACAGACTTGGAAACCCTTTGCAGGGTCGCTATGAGTCGGAACTGACTCCACGGCACATAACCACCATATACTTGAATGAGGAGTCTTGTGGCGCTGTGGGATAATGCACTTGGATTGCCAGGTCGATTTGAACTGAAAGGTCGGTGGTTAAAATTCACCAGCCGCTCCTTGGAAACCCTATACAGGATTGCTATGAGTCGGAACTGACTTGATGGCACTTAACAACAACAACGTATTTGAATGACTTTTGTGTGATGTTTTGAGAGGTAGAAAGGATTTATCTTTCATGCAGAGGAACTTGAATTGTTTACTGTTTCTTTGCTTATTAGTATGTATCAGCAGTCTTGAAATTTAGGCTTTAGTATCCCTTCAAAGAATTTGTAAAATTTTATTATTTTGAAAAACGTTAACCTCATCAAAAAATAGAAATAGTACAGTTAGCATGCATAAAACCTTAACGCATATTTAAGGAATGCTGGTGGCTCTGTAGGGCAAGCACTGAACTGCTAACCACAAGGCTGGCAGTTCAAGCCTACCGCTGCTCAACAAAAGACATTTGAGGTCTTCTACTCCCATGAGGATTTGGTGGTGGTGGTAGTTACATGCCGTGGAGTCTGTTCTGACTGACAGCCACCCTGTGTAGGGTGTCTGAGGCTGTAGATCTTTATGGGAGCAGGGAGTCTCATCTTTTGCCCATGAAACTGCTGCTAGTAAGTGCAAAAGTAACACTTCACTCTTCAATGTTTGATGATGTTTCTGTAATCACTAGGACATCTACACAGCTACAGTGCCATATAAGACATTTGCCACTGTAATATCTAACATGTTATAGTTCTTTAAATGTCCCAAGTTACTTGAGTAATTTTTATTACAGAATGTTTTTGCCCCCTCAGATGGTTCATTTAAAGCTCTCACACATTGCATTTAGTTATTCTGTCTTTTTAGTCTTTAATTCCTCCATGGAAAGAACATTTATATTTTTGAGCAATCTGTTAGCTGTCTTAAACCTTCCATAGTCTGGCTGTGATTGGGTTTTTGGTGTGATAAGAATTAGATTAACATTTTTGACAAGAATACTACCAAAGTAGTGATACATGTTTCCTGCCTGTCAAGCAAGAGGAATATAATGTTAGTTTATACTTTTATTGGTTATACTAATCTTTATCACTTGGTTCAGGTCGTTTACCTTGAAAGAATTCTGGTAAAATGATGCATCTAGAGCATTTCAGTTCACATATACTTTTTGAATTAAGAGTAAATAGTTGCAAAAGATATAATTTTCAGTATACTGTAAATGTTGACACCTTAAAGTAGAGCAGTGAAATTATTCTTGCAAATGCATCTTGTGGAATGTAAATTAGTATTTTGATTTTCAACAGATTTCACTTAAAATCTGTGTGAACAGTTGAATGTGTTCATCTTGAACATATTGCTCACACAGATTTATGTTTGAAAATACATTATTATTAACCCTATTGTACTTTAAAAAAAAACAATTATATATAGAAAGAGAGAGGAATTTAATTTTCTTTTAACTTGTGATTTTACAGTTTTTTGTTCTTGATTAAAATTGTTGTTGAAATAGTAATTGTAGATATTTCAATTTTTGGAGAAAAAAGGGGAACTTTTTTGGGGAATGCAACTTAATGAAATAGAAAGGAGTGAGGTTTTTTTCAGTACTTTACATATCCATTGATTAATTTCACTTATTCAACGATGATTTCTTTTAAGCAGCCTTATAAGTATTTTAGAATAAAAGGAACTATATTGAAGCTACATCATTGAGCTCTCTGAACTCCTTCTAAATTATCTCCAGAATTCACACAGTTGATGTAACATCAAAAATTATTTTAATGGCCTTTCAGATGTTAACTGAAGATTCTTTATTTCTTCAAATTTCTTGACAGTAAACAATTGGAAACCACATGACTTGCCAAAGCATTTCTGATGCAATTTTTCACTTTCTCAACTTTTGAGAAAATGATCCTTAAAAGCTTTACCAGTATTAAGTGACTTCCTATTATACTATATTTTACTTTTCCTTTTAACTGCACTTGTTTTATTCAATTATATTCGGAAAAGGTTGGATAGTATCATTAATTTTCATTGCCACTTTTCCAGTCTGTGTTTTAAATTTGGTACTTATTATATACTTTAAGTAATTCTCTTTTTTTGTCAAAATCTTTCAACTGTAGATTTATCCCATTCCGTTTATGGAAAATGTCTGTCATATAATCTTTAAAAATAAATTCCGTCCATATTGTCAAACAGATCACTAGACTTGATTTTTATTGGCCACAACTTGACTGCATTTTTTCCCCATTAAAAAATAAGCGTATTAATGCACATCTTGGCTGCATGTTTACTGGAGCAGTATTATAATAAAATGTTATGTATAAACAATACAATATAACATTTCTTACTTTCAATATGATGTAATGAGTAGTTAAAATTGTAAGTTATTTAAGAAGTAAGGACTATGATGAAAGCTGTGTCCCTTTGAAAAATATGTATACATATCAAACTCTTACGGTCAGTGTTTAGAAATAATCAAATGAGAGTGGGAATTTAAAGAAGTTAGAAATAAAGCTATGCATTTTATTGAATGTCATGTCAAATTTTCTGATATATGAAGGGACTTCAAACGATTAGTGGATATTCCATTATCCTTTAACTCCATTTGTTCACAAACTTTTTGAACCTCCTTCATACTTTACTTTTATTAACAGCAAATAAAGCATATTAAGCAATTTATGATTAAATATGATTAGCTATAATTGGAATAAATATTACATGACAGAAATTGTCTTAAACTACTTTATTATTAAATGATGGCAATGTAATATAAAACATGAATATAATGCCTACTGTGTGAGAGGCATGATCTAAGCACTTTATATATGTTTATATATATGTTACCTTCTACCTGCTGAGTTGTCAATCCTCTTTTCAAAGATAAGGAACTTAAGGCACATATAAATCACTTGCCTAATATAATCCAGAAAAGTATGTGGCTGAGTCAGCATTTGAACTTTCAAAGAGTACATAAAAGTTTGGTCATCCTGGAAACATTCCAGGTATATGTAGTTCCCAACTTAAAAATGTTATGACGAGTTATGACAAATCATACTTATAACTATTGCTTCTTTTCTTTATTTCTTTCTTTTTTTAAAAAAACATCAGTAGTAAGTACCACATACAATATTGCAGCATGTATCTGTAAACTTTTGTGTAATGTTTCCGACCCCTAAAGGTAAAGATTGGATATATAAAGATTCAGATAATAAAAGGCAATAATAATGAAAACAAAAAAAGAAAGAGGAGGGAGGAGGCATTTGACTTTTGTCAGAATGAAGTCATTGGAATAGAACCCTATCATGTCAGGGAGTACTTGTACTTTCAAAGAGTCAACATCATTAATCTGTACAGTTGTAGCTATGTGTAGGGTAATGGTTTTCTTTCCTAGAGATGATTATTGAGAATATCCATCAAGAATTTTTTACCTTTGAATTGTGGGAGCATAAACACAGCTTCTTTTTATAGTATCTTTCTTGCTTGATTTACAGCTTCTCTCTCATAAATTCAGTGCAGTCCCTGACAGTTACCCCTCTCTGCAGTACATTATATATATTACATAGAATCCCAAGAGAGGGTAAGGCCACACATCATGTAATACCCACACACACAATAAAGGAAAGTCATTGGCAGGTTTATGATGCTTAAGGAGGCTTCCCAGTATCAATATTTCAAATTGTCCCTTTGTTTGTTACTCCAGGAGGTTTTTACACGCTGAGGCAATGCACCATAGTAAGATGGCTGAGAGGTATGCCTTTGTTTTTATTTTGGACCTCAGGTGCATAGACTTGGTTTAATCATAATCCTTGTTTCACTCATCATTGGTCCATGCATGGCTCTCTTTTATTTATTTTAGTTACTTAATTAGTAATTTTTAGTAATGTTAATAAGCAGCCATGAACCCACCATGCCCAAGCAAAAGCTAGAACCTTGAAAATAACCTACTTGGATCATATCATATCCGCCCCCCTCCCCTCCAGCCCATCCCCTTGCCCTTTTCTCCCTGGGGTAACCATCATATTTTGTTTTCTTCGTATGTACTTTTGTTGCCATCTATATGTACTCATGAGAAGTTATATTTTATTTTAGCTGTTTTTAAGTTTATAAAAGCGTGTCATGCTGTTTGTAATCTTTTGGGAATTACCTTTTAATATTATATTGATAAGATTCAACCATATGTTTGCAATGCCTTTATTTTATAAAATAAGGGAAGAATAATTATAAAAGAGGAAGTATGAAAAGAAGAGCCTGCTTGAACATGTAGGCCATTCTCAAAGATCAGTTTTAAGAAAGAGAATATGTGGTTATGGAAATGCATTCCTTTAAAACAGTTCCTGTCAGGTGTTCCCCCATGGAAAGTCTTCATGTGCCCCTAGAGGTAAACATATTCCAGCTTGAAGACTGCAGATGTATATCACCAGGTTGGGGCCGCTTAAGGGAATTTGTAGGTATTCTGGGCAAGTTTGTTAACCGTTTCCAAGCCTCAATTTTCTCATGTTTACAACAGATATAGTAGTAACTTTCCATTGGGCTTTTTATTAGGGGAAGAAAAGCCATTTATAAATCAACATATTCTTCAGTGTTGCTAGCTATAAAATTCTTTTAAAGTAGTAGAATTATATCTGTATTGTGGCCAATTCTCTCATAGTTAGTAGTTATTCAGAGTTCTTTATTGATGAGTGGTTGATGAGCCTCTTTGTGCCTGGATTACCTATTTAAAAAACTCATCTCTAGCATCATTTTAATTGTAGAGTATTTGACTGTTAAAGCAAATAAGAGAGCATTCCAAAGTCAGAAGCTCTGAGTAGAAAGGTGTTCACAAATGTTATATTCCAGTTCTTAGTACTTTTTTTATCCTGTGTTTAGCTTTTACGAATGCCATGTTGCTTTTCCTTTTTTATTCAAAACATGTGCTGTGATCGGCTTTAAAGGGTTTTACACCAAGGACCGTTAGTAACCTATCTTTATGGATGTATATTCTTCATTCAAACTTTATTAATAAGTGATGTCTTTTTATTCAGAAGTCAAAAAAAAAAAAAAGTAGTTTATAAGTAAAGGTAAAGCCCTGGAAGGAGAGGTCAGGGCATCAAGGATGATTTTTGTTGGAGGAATTTTACAAGTATGAAATCTTCAAAAATTTTGTTTTTGTTTTTTTGCCTTTGCGTGTACATAGTAAAAATTAATAAATTTTTTGTTATGTAATGTCACTAACAATTACTTTTTTTTTCTTTTTTTTTCAGTCTTCCTTTATGGCAAGATTGCCACGAGTTGTGGAGTAAGAAGCGAAGAAGACAGAAGCAGATGGGCATGACTGATGATGTTTCCACAATTAAAGCTCCCAGAAAGGACTTGTCTTTGGGGTTGGATGACAGTAGAACCAGCACCCCCCAAGGCATGCCGCCATCGTCACAGCTGAAATCTCAGGGCAACTCAAGTGTAGCACCTGGTAGGCAATTCCATGATTTCTTTCCTTCATGTTTTGTGGTTGGTGTTGATTCTCTGTTATAAAAGCCAAGAGATGAAGACTAAGGTCTGTTCATTCAAGTGCCAGTATAAACATTTCAGTGCAAATGACACTACTGTTTTAAGCACTGTCAAGGTAAGATGGTATAAAATTATTTGGTGATTGGTTGATTTCTCTAATTAGCTCCTTCCACCCCTTTGTGTAGCAATCAGTAGGACTTTAACGACCACTGCCCTCAGTCCTGGTGTGGTGCTGTAGGATAAGTACTGAACTGCTAACCACAGGGTTGGTGATTTAAACCACACCAGCTGCTCCTTGAAAACCATATACAGGGTTGCTATGAGTCAGAATTGACTCCACGGCATTTAATAACAACTTTCTCAGTTAGAGTCCTGGTGTGCCACTGCAAGGTAAGCATTGAACTTATAACCATAAGGTCAGCAATTCTAACCCACCAGCCACTCCTCAGAGGGTTGCTATGAGTCAGAACCGATTCAGTAGCACTTCTTAATAACGTCAACATTCACAGTGAGGCTCAGCATTCAATGTCTGTGAGTGCTAAAGGTGATTATAAGTGTAGGAGGAAAGATATAGGGAGAGATCGGCAAATTCATAGTGGGACATATCTCATGCCATTTAGTGTCTGTTTATTTTTTAGAAACTAAATGTCTTCTGATTCAGTTCTGCCTGTCATAAGATAAAACTTCTTCATGAGAAGTCAGCCTTCTAAGTGTTGCCAGAAGTGTTAAACTCATTATCTCACTTTAGTGGAAAACTAATTTTTTTTAATGGATTCCACTATCATTTTGTAAAACTCAAAAAACCAGAATGCATTCAGCATTTGTGTGTGTGTGTGTGTGTGTGTGTGTGTGTGTGTGTGTGTGAAGAGAGAGATTGATAATGGAAGGCGGCACAGAGAGAAAAAGTAGTGGTTAGTATACAAAACATGCAAAATTTGCTTAGCACTTACTAAGAGAAACAATAAATGTTGATTTATCAGTATGTTGATTACAAAAGATCTGTGGATTAGATTGAATTTTTGGTGGAAAAATATAAATATGGGCTAGATTAGCAAGAAAGTTTGAGAATGATTACAATTATTATTTGTCCATGTAATCTACAGGCTTCCCTTTGACCTTGTTTAATGTACTTCATGTTTAACTGATATATTTCACTTTACAACAATTGTTATTTCTTGTTCAAAAGTATTCTTCCATGGTTTCTTGAATTAGTGAATTCTCCTTGTACATGAAGGTATTTGAAATACCAAATAACTTTGGAGAACACACCTGTTGTACAGAATAAGAGTTATCAGTGCAAATTCACTATTATTTCTCTTCATTTTAAAAACATGTAAATCTGGAGAAATGCAGAAGAGAAGCAAGAGTAAGTTTTTCTTGACTTACATTTATTTTATATACCATCTATTGCTAAAAATTACAGCTAACAATACACTATTGGGCCATTCTACTCTCTTACTTGGGGTGAATATGAATCGGAATTGACTTGATGGCATCCAACAACTGCTAAAATGGATTTGACATGAGAATAACAGGAAGTCTAGATTGTTGTCAGTTGTTCCAAGGGACAGTTCTCAAGACTGTTGTTGTTATTGTTAAGTGTCCTCAAGTAGATTTCCACTCATTGTGACCCTGTATAGGGTTTCTGAGGAGCAGCTGGTGGGCTTGAACCATTGACCTGGTGGTTAGCAGCCCAGTGCTTATCCCATAGCACTTCTCGAGGATTCCCTAACAAACCTAATGAGTAGTTATTTTGCTCTGTTTTAGCTTGTAAAAAACGAATTGCTCTTTCTGGGTTCATTTTGTTTTGTTACATTGTTGTTAAGTGTCATGGAGTCTATTCTGATTCATAGCAATCCTATATAAGGTTTCCAGGAAACTACTGGTAGGTTTAAACCGCCCACCTTGAGGTTCAAATCAAGCTTGTGGTCTAGTGCTTATCCTACAGTGCCATACCAAGACTCCAAAATTGAGTGGAGGATGTGGGCATTGATCCCACTACCTCTGGCTTGCTAAAATGAGCATTCTCATATGCTGAGCTAGCGCTCTACCATTTGAGCTAATCACACTATCAGTGATGGGAAGTTTGTTTTTTGCTTTTTATCGTAACCCCAACCCCTGTGTGGGTTTTTTTTGTTTTTTTTTTTAACTTTTACTATTAAGAATTTGGTATTTTAGAATAGTGATTAATCCTCTCATGCTTTGTTTTCTTCTCCTTCCTCAATAAATGACTTGAAATAGGAAAATTCCCCTTCTGTAGAGACTCCTTAGTTAGAGTATTTCCCAGTTCTTAGAGATACCTCTACTAATCGAGAAATGAAAGGGAAGGGAAATGGCCTGTGGGTATAGCAAAACAGCATAGTTATTAATTAATGATGTGAATGATAAGAACATTGCAAAGTTTAGTTATGAAGTCATCTGAAAAAATATTAAGAAGTAATGTATCTCAAAAAATATTTCAGTACATGAAGAGAGAATATTAAAACATAGCATTAAATCATCAGTTTTTCATCTCCCTGGAGTTTTTCTTGTATTAGTGTGTCATATGTAGATGTGAGAATTGCTTGTCAGTATTGTTCATTTTGTTATTTAATATATGTAGTATTGTACACATGCATGTTTTGTTATATGTGATTCCAATAAACTTACACAAGAACCCATTTAAATCATCACAAATCTAAAGTAAAAGTTGGAAAAAGGAAAACAACTGAGTTGTCTTTACTGGTGATAAGTTAATATCGTCGTATACACAATACACAAATTATGAGCATGCTGCTGTAGTTCCTACTTTATTCAGTCACTTAACTTAAAAGACTAATACTTGAGTAAAAGAGCAGACATTTTATCAGAGAGTCTGCTTAATGCTAGTTTGAATTGACTGCAAAGCTAAGACTAGGTTCTTAGGTTGTTGCTGTTACGTGCCATCGAGTCAGTTCCAACTCATAGTGACTTTGTATAGGATTTCCAAGAAGCTGTTGGAGAGTTTGAACTACCCACCTATAGTTAACAGTCCAGTGATTGTTGTAGAGCACTATAACCAGGCAGGACTCCAGGCTCTTCGGTAATAAAGTCTACTTTAGAAAAATAGCAGCACAGTATACCAGCTAAGTGCCCAGACTCTAGAATCACAATATCTGGATTCTCTGCCACTTATATAGAATCTGTGACCATAGGCAAGTTACTGAGCCTTGCTGGGCCTCAGTTAACAATAGAGGTTACTTATAAGATTGTGAGGACTAAAGGATATAAAACACAAAGTACCTGTGTAGATGTCGTCACTATTACTCCTTTCCCATTCACAAGTGATAGTTCTTGGTTAAATCTGTAGCATGGGGCTCTTGTTGTTAAGTGCTGGTTGAGTTGATTCAGACTCAAAGCAACCCTGTATAGTGTTTCCAAAGCTGTAAATCTTACTGGGAGTAGGAAGGCTCATCTTTCACCTGTGGAGAGGCTGGTGGACTCAAACCACTGACCTTGTGGTTTTCAGTCCAGTGCTTATTCTACAGAATGACCACACTCCCTAGGGGGTTCTAATTGGAATCATGATTTTCCTTTGAAGTAGTTACCCCTGAAAGATAATTGACCATGGTTCTTTCTCTAATTTATGTGCAACTTAAATGTACATAAAATTGAACAACATTGAAGTTCCCTTGTTCATAATATTTTATTTGTTAAGTATCCTACCTCAAATACACATTGTATGGTAATACAGAATCTGGGGGTGGGGTTGGGGTTGGCTGTAAGGCATGGCAATTATAATTAATATAGATTTTGTCTTTAGAAAAAACAGGCCCTGGACAGCAGTTAAACCACAGTGAATTGGCAATTCTACTAAACCTACTACAGTCTAAAACGAGTGTTAATATGGATGATTTTGTCCAAGTGTTGGACATTAAGGTAAACTCTGAGACTCAACAGCAGCTAAATAAAATAAACCTTCCTGCTGGAATTTTGGCAACAGGTGAAAAACAGACAGATCCATCAACACCACAACAGGAGTCTTTGAAACCACTGGGAGGAATTCAGCCAGCTTCTCAGACTGTCCAGCCTAAAGTGGAGACTGATGCTGCCCAGGCGGCTGTGCAGAGTGCGTTTGCAGTTTTGTTGACGCAGTTAATAAAGGCTCAGCAGTCAAAGCAGAAAGACGTGCTACTGGAAGAGCGGGAAAATGGGTCAGGACATGAAGCATCATTACAACTCAGGCCACCTCCAGAACCCAGCACTCCAGTATCGGGTGAGCATGCAGATGCCAAGCAACTATCAACTGCCTTACATCACTTTCTTGCTGTTGTTAATTATGTCCAGTACATATTGTTCACAGTCATTGCTGGCTGTCCTGAGATTTATCAGGTCACTGGTTATGGGTTGGTTTCCTAGTCTAAGTACTCCTATTATTTGTGACCAAATTGATTTATGACCAAATTTTCATTATAATGAGTGCTTTAGATTTTTCTCAGGTAAGCCTAAGAGTAAGAAATAACCATTCACTCTGAATATAAAAGAATGATTGACTATAGCAGGAACTTTATATATTCAGTAGCTTTTGTTTCTCAAACAATAAATGCCTTTGAAAAACCAAATATAATAAAAAAGTTTTTCCGTGATCATTGAATTTAAATGATAGTAGGTAATCCTTTCCTTTTCATTTAATATTGTGCCAGAGATGGAGCTTCTAATAATCTTTAGGACCACCCAAAGGAAACATAGAGTATTTTGAATATTTCGTTTTACCTGATAACTTTTGATTCTCCTTTTTGTTTTGTTTTACTTAGGGCAAGATGATCTCATTCAGCATCAGGATGTGAGGATATTGGAACTAACACCAGAACCAGACCGTCCTCGAATTCTGCCTCCTGATCAACGACCTCCTGAACCCCCTGAACCTCCACCAGTCACTGACGAAGATCTGGATTATCGGACAGAAAACCAGCATGTACCTACCACTAGTTCTTCGTTAACTGACCCTCATGCCGGAGTGAAAGCAGCCCTGTTACAGCTACTTGCTCAGCATCAGCCCCAAGATGAGCCCAAAAGAGAAGGTGGTATTGATTATCAAGCAGGAGACACTTATGTACCTACTGCAGACTACAAAGACAATTTTGGATCCTCCTCTTTCTCTTCTGCTCCTTATGTTAGTAATGATGGTCTAGGAAGTAGTTCTGCTCCATCTCTGGAACGACGTAGCTTCATTGGAAACTCAGATATTCAGTCTTTGGATAACTACAGTACTGCTTCATCTCATTCTGCTGGTCCACCTCAGCCTTCTGCCTTTTCAGAGTCATTTCCCAGCTCAGTAGCTGGATATGGAGACATTTACCTCAATGCTGGTCCCATGTTGTTTAGTGGAGACAAGGATCATAGATTTGAATATAGCCATGGCCCTATTGCAGTCCTGGCAAACAGCAATGACCCTTCCACAGGGCCAGAGAGTACTCATCCTTTGCCAGCAAAGATGCATAACTATAACTATGGTGGTAATTTACAGGAAAATCCAGGTGGCCCCGGCCTCATGCATGGACAGACCTGGACTTCTCCTGCCCAAGGACCTGGATATTCACAAGGATACAGGGGACACATCAGCACATCAACTGGCAGAGGTCGAGGCAGAGGGTTACCATACTGAGTATCTGTTTTTCCTCAGGCACATCATTTTTATCTGGAAAGACTTTTCTTAGCTGCAGTTTAAGGCAGCAATCCAAGAGACTTGAATAATATTAATTCAACAACAGCTTTATTTTTATGTGGAAAGGGTCTTGCATACAATAGTAAAAAAAAGAAAAAAAGAGAAACAAAACAACAACAAAAAAAAACTTTGCTTAAATTCATGCTGTTCTCAAAACTAGATTTATCAATTGTACATCTTCACAAATTCTAGTTAACAATTTTATTTTGTATTCTTGCAGTTTTAAGTGGATGCTAATCTTAGGGACATAATAAGCCTTTTATGACCCTCTTGCAGATATTCTGAACTATGCACATTTGTGCTTTTTTTGTAAGTTTGGACCAACTTTTATGTAACAAACACCCCCTTCCCTCCAGTTTTACAACAATCAGAAAGGGCACTGATTTATTTGGTATTTTTCTTTTTACAAAGCTACCTTTAGTCAAAGGTCACTGTCAGTCTTTGCACCTGCTTTCAGTGTTAATTGTGAAAGGTGTACTTTGTGCTCATTTCAGAAAATAAAACACAACCTTTCTCTTGATGCAACAGTTTTATAAAAAAATGGTCAACTTTATTTTTGTTTTGTTTTGCAGATTATCATAGCCTAGCAAATGCATTAAAATGAAACAGTGGGTTTTATATGAAAAATATGGGTTGGGGTGGGAAGGGTAAGTAAGTGCCTTAACAGGTAAACTTAAGGTTTGAAGAAGTAGTTAACCTTTACACCCATTTGTCTTTTAAAGGAAATCAGTGCATTGTGTCTCAGAGACAGGAAGCCTCCAGGTTTTCAGGGCTGCCTGCTCTCAGTTCCTGATAGGTTCGCTCCCTCTGCCTGTGCCACCTCTTCTTTTCTCCCTGTCTTGGGCTGTGTTACCTTTCACTACTGCCTTCTCTTGGGAAGGGAGTGAGAGCAAGGAAAGGGAGTAGAACTGCCACCAGTACCTTTTGTTACCTTCTGTGAAGTTCTGAGAAGTTTGACGTTTAAATGGTTGAAAGGAATAGCTAAAGGAGAATTTTGAGTACTGTTTGCATTCAGGTTGCCATATTATCTCTGCTTGCGTTTTCTGGGAATAATTGGAGAGCAGCAGTATAGGGGCAAGGGTTAATAACAGAATTTGTGTAATTCTATTAAAAGTTTATGGGGGGGTGGCAAACACCATGTTCTAAGTTATTTAATTGCCATGTGAAGGAAATGTCAACTCTACTCACCTGTTAACTAGAAACATTGGCAAGATTAGATTTATGAAAGGAAAAAGAAAAAGTAGTGAGAGAACCTCATATTTTCCTTCCTCTCACCTTCTGTAAGGTTTCTTACGACTTATGGCAGATTTTTAGAGCAATTTTAGTTCATTTGAAATGTTTTTTTACAAGCAGTAAAGTATGATGGATTAACCCTTATTTACACTGTAACTTTCTTTGCATGTACATTCATACTCAAAAAAATTAGGACAATTACCAAAAGGAACCAAAGGTAAATAACCAGTGTTTCCATTATCATGAAATGTAAAAACAGATTTTGAAAATTAGATTTGTGCCAATTAACCATTTTGCTTTAACTATTCTCTTGGTAATTTATTTTTTGATTAGTCTTCAATTGGAATAATTATTACAGATAGGAAATTGCTCCGGTTCCAAAGTCAGTCTTTTAACCCTGTACCCTCTATCTGCCTTGTGAACCTTCATATCTTCAAGTGTGTGGGAAGCATTACAGTTTGGTGACAGAATGAATATTTTAAATTAGATAACTGACCATCTTACTACTATAAAATGAGTTGGTGTCAATTTGATCATTTAATTTTTTTTGATGGACTTTTTTGTTGGGGAGAAAGAATTGAATGGAGAAAAATTACTTTGTTTTTGTTTGAATATCGAGTACTAACAACTTATACTTAATTACTACGTTGCAGGAAATGAAGAAAAATATTTTGAAATTTAGCAAAATTAGCTACAGTATTCAAGTATTGGAAATTTTAATATGGTGAGTCTTAGAGCTTTAGACTTTCCAATAAGTGACAGTATCTAAGTTATTCTTAATAGTCACACTAGAGAATTCTGCTTATCATAAGCAGCTAACCTAAAAATGAAGATATTTATGTGACATGAATAGCCTGTGTTTTAAAAATTAAATATTTTGTATAAAATTGAACTGTGTTTGAATAGTTTTTCTCATTAAATATCTCAGTTATATATTTGTGGTGGGAGAGTGGCTGGGAGGACAAGGAAATTGTTGCTGGAAATTGGACACTTGAACTCTAGCTTCTATTATCATTCTAAGATAGCCTTGACTGACTGTGAGACATACCACAGTATTTATGTACAGCTTAGAAAGAAAAAAATGTCACCAGTTCAATTATAACACAATGCTAAGATGCCACTATCTAAAATATATCCCAATTTTAGGGATATTACTTTATGATGTTATGTTAAGTGCCGTCGAGTCGGTTCCGACCCATAGCAACCCTGTACAGGGTTTCCGAGGGTGTAAATCCTTACGGGAGTAGAAAGCCTCATCTTTCTCCCGCGGAGCAGCTGGTAGTTTCGAACCGCTGACCTTAGGGTTCGCAGCCCGATTCGTAACCACTACGCTACCAGAGCTCCTTTATGATAGTGTCTTATAATTCATGAAATATAGTGGCAGAATCACAATGTATCCTTCTGTAGCGCTGAATACACTAGTTCAGTGAATTCAGATTTTAAAAAGCTCCAAACCCCAAACCACTGCCATCAAGTCAGTTCTGACTCAGTGAAGAGGGTTTGTTGTTGTTGTTAAGTACCGTGGAGTCGGTTCCGATTCATAGTAACCCTGCACAGGGTTTCCGAGGCTGTAAATCTTTGTGGGAGCAGAAAGCCTCATTTTTCTCCTGTGGAACAGCTGTTAGTTTCGAACTGCCAACCTTGGGGTTAGCTGCCCGAAACATAACCACTGTGCTACCAGAGCTCCTTAGAAGAGGGTTTACAAGGCTGTAAATCGTTACAGGAGCAGAAAGCCTTGTCTTGGTCCCACAGACCAGCTTGTGGTAAGCAAGTACTTATCAGAGCCACCAGGGCTCCTCAAAAAAAAAAAAAAAAAAGAAATAGGGTTGAGAAATCACTGATAACTTCAGTAGTTACTGAGTATTCTTGAATAAAATCTAAAGAACATAAAATATTTATTAAATTTGGGGATATGAAACCTGCAAATCAGATGTAAGTAGAAAAGAATTGACCTAACCAAGAAAAGAAAATAGTATCCTCTCCCATGCCAAATTTCGTTTCGATGAGTGTAATTTATGACAGCAGATTTTTCTGCATGCAACTCGGTATATTTTCCAATCCATTATTTCATGAAAATTTTAGAGGCTCAGATTAAGCTTTATTGATTAATACTAGCTGTCGAATATAAATTAAGGTAACAATGTATCTGTGTGTCAGAACTTTGTTCAGTCACAGATCTATTCAGTACCAGCTGCCATGTTGCCAAGTACTGTTCTCATTCTTGGGATGTGTCCTTAAGCATGAAAGATAACTTCTAGCTGACAATAAGGACACAGATTTTAAAAGTGAAGAAACTAGTGGTATTTGCTACTTTCAGCTGTATTTAAAGTTACTCAAATGAGCAAGAAATGAATATTTCAGTGTCTCTGTAAAGTTTTATTTAAATGAAATTTGAATCGAAAATAAGGTTCTGAAACTGAAATAAAAGCAAAATTATAAGTTGCATATGGTCAATTTACAATAGGCCAAATTTGTTGAAAATATTAAGATTTCTTGAAAACATGAAATGTGAGTGGGTTAAATGCTTCCAGACTAACCAGGTACTTGTGAGTTAAGATTTTGCTGTGTATTTACTATGAACTTAATTGAATCTTGGATGCCTTTTTCACCCTAAGGTTTTCTTTTTTTCTTTTTTTTAAATTAATAAAGCTGAGTGTCAAGTTTTAAATAAAGATCTACTAATTCTCTGTTCCTTGGTTTTGAAAGGCTGCCCTAATCATCCATCAGTCTAATGAGGTTTAGAAAGACTGAGTGCCAGAACCCTTTCTTTAGTCCCTGATAAGCACTTGTTCTGCTAAGTCATATCCAAATTCTTCAGTAAAAATGTTTTAAGGAAAATTACATGTGAAAATACCTGAACAGTGGTATAGTAAAAGAAAAGAATTAAATTGATAATACTGGATTGATATTTCAACACAGATGGTTTTGGAACTCAAGAAAAAATAGTTTTTTTGTCACTCAAGTAGGAGTTTAAAGTAGGAAAAGAACTAAAATGAAATTTTAGAAAACTTACGAAGAGCCTTACATACTTTTAATTTCATACACAAATAGTCTTTACAAAGGAGGGTCCTGTGTTTTTTTTTTAAAGATCATTTATGTTTTAAGTGTCAGATTAAATTATTAAGATATCATTCAAAGTCAAACCCACTGCCATCAAGTCAATACTGACCCATAACCCGTTGTAGGGCTTCCAAGACAACTTTTTATAGGAATAGACAACTTCATCTTTCTGGTGAGTTTGAACTGCTGATCTTGTGGTTAATGGTCCAGTACTTATCCTGAAACACCACCAGGGCTCCTTAATATTACTCTTAAGCCATATTTTTCTTTTTGGAGGAGGAGGATTGGATATCAGCAGGCATTCAAACAATCTTTTCAATTACTTCATGGTTTTATAATTTCAAGTGTTTTTACCAGGGAAGTAAAAAAGTATTGCTCTTACAGTTCCAGTTCATATATGCATAGGTTTATTCCAAACAAAATATGTTTAAACACATGTCAGCAGTCAGCTGATGACTGCAGACAAGTTCTCTCAGTAATGCACTTGTCTTAATCTTTTTAAGTCCTATCAAGTCATTTCTGACTCTTAGCGACCCTGTATTGGGATTCTAAAGAGTTACTAGTGGGTTTGAACCACTGACCTTGTGGTTAACAGTGTACTGCTTATCCTACAGCACCACCAGGGCTCCTTAATCTTGTTGTTAACTGCTGCCAAACTGGTTCCGAGTCATAGTGAGCCTGTTTAGGGTTTCTGAGGAGTGGCTGGTGAGCTTGAGCTGCCAGCCTTTTAGTTGAAACCAGCCTTGCAGTCTAGCACATTAACTCCCAGCTTCACACCAGGACTCCTTAATCTCATTTGTTGTTGTTGTTAAGTGCTGTCGAGTCAATTCTGACCCATAGTGACCCTGTATAGGGATTCCAAGGAGCAGTTAGTGAGCTTGAACCACCGACCTTGAAGTTCAAATGACTTTGCAATCTGATGCATTAGCCCACAGTGCCACACCAGGTTAGGGTGCCTTTAAAAAAAGCACCAAGAAAGAAGAGCCAGTAATGGAGTGCATCCTAGAATTTTTGCACTTTGAAGCTTCTAGATCCAGGGACCACTGATGTCAAGAGACATGGATATCTCCAAGAAACACTGGGCTACAAATTCTGAAAAGAGGCAAAGCCCTTTCTCCAGAGCTGCCAAAGAGAGAAAGCCTTCCCCTAGAACCAGCATTCTGACCTGTGAGAACATAAATTTGTTAAAGCAAAAAAAAAAAAAAAAAAAATTCTGAGGTCAGGACAAGTAAATTTTTCATAAAACGGACATCTCCCAAATCAATGAAGCTTTGCAACAAATACATGGGAATGGTGTACCACATAAAAACAGTTTTTTTTGATGGATCAAACATTTAAAGAAAAGTCAGGAAGACTTCAAAGATGAGCCAAAGAAAGGGAAGACCTTGATGAATGAAAAAACACTGAAGTCAGGAGACTAGTGAAAGAAGAAGACTCTAGAGTTGCCATTGATGCTGATATTGGGATCTCACATGGTTTGTTTTGGTATTTTCCTTAAGTGGACATCGTGGCTTGACAGATGCTAAAAGTGTTGCACAAAGCTAGCTCAAAAAGCTCGTCAGTCTTCTTAAGCAAGATCAAAGCTAATGTTGCTAGGGTGCCATAGAGTCTGTAACAACTCATAGCAACCTTATGCACAGCAGAACCAAACACTGCCCGATCCTGGGCCAACCTCACCACTTGCCACGCTTCAGTCCATTGATGCTGCCACTTGGCTCATCCATCTCGTTGGGGGTCCTCCTCTTTTTCTCTGACCCTACACATTTTAAAATTGGGAAAGCTGTGAGACAGGGTTGCATTCTTTCACCATACTTATTCAACCTGTATGCTGAGCAAATAATATGAGAAGCTGAGTTCTATGAAGAAAAACGTGGCATCAGGATTGGAGGAAGACTCATTAACAACCTGCGATATGCAGATGATATAACCTTGATAGCTGAAAGTG
>NW_006408524.1:8511803-8532761 GCF_000296735.1 Chrysochloris asiatica | reverse complement strand
CTTCAACACTTTAAAAAGGTCTTGTGCAGCAGATTTGCCTAATGCAATATGTCGTTTGATTTCTTGACTGCTGCTTCCGTGAGTGTTGATAGTTGATTCAAGCAGAGTGAAGTCCTTGACAACTTCCATCTTTTCTCCATTGATGAAGCTAATGGAAAGATTTTATGGAACAAATCCAGGGACAAGTCTTAGATTTATCAATAAAATCCAGAGAATAAGAGCTAATCAGAACAGTAACTTGCTAGGGGATCTGTTTGGCCAGTTAAATTCAAGGTAGAGAGGTCTGCTCAGAAAGTGATGGCAACTGATAGATTTTCTTTTAAGAAATTTGAAAGCTGCATTCGTGAGAAAAAAGGATCAGGTAAATTGTGCCAAGGAATTCTTTCATTTTCCATCAGGATCGTGCACTTGTTTAGTCTTAGAGGATAGCAATGACTCTTATCTGAGAACTGCTTGGGAACACTTAACCACAGCCTTCCTACAGCCCTGGTCTTGCCCTGTCAGACTTCTCTTTGTTCCCAAAACACAACATTTAAAAGGAACTCAATTTAATCCCTCATGGAATCTGGTGAAGATGGGGAAAGAAAATTTTTACCTTAATGGAAGAAACTTGAGGTTTGGAGTATATAAATTGACAAACGTTGTGGGTTTTATTCTTTGCATGGGCTCCTGGTATGGTGCTGGGTGTTAATACGCTGGACTGCAAAGTCGGTTTGAACTACAAAGTTCACGGTTCAAGCTTACCAGCTGCTCCTTGGAAACCCTATACAGGGTCGCTGTGAGTTGGAACCAACACCACAGCACTTAACAATTACTTTCATTGTATCAAATGTCCGTTAAAAAAGAACTTCCTATTTCTAATAGTCCTAATTCATAATGAGGCTCTACAGTGATTAGAGATTCAACACTTTGGCTTTTTTCACATTTACATTAACTTAATTTGTAAAAGATACGACTTTTTTTGCAAGAACTTGTTACTTGATGTTTAATGTGTAAATATAACCCATTTTTATTTTTAAAAGACTATTTGGTAATCTAAATAGACTGCCATAAGATTTACTGACCATTGTGTTTTCTTTTTTGCTTATATCTAGAATAGACTCTCCAAGATAATTTGATCTGTTAAAGCTGCTTGAAATGTACTTTGTCAGGTTTTATTGACATAAAACCTGCAACCTTTCTCTTCCCCGTCCCACTTTTTAAAATGTATTTGTACAAATTAAAAAATTTCGGAGAATAGAGAAAACTCTAGAGATAACCAACATTAATGTTTTGCCTTTGAATGGATATGTATTAATCCATAGCTAATTTTTTTTCTTCAAACAGTAAATTACATGGGCCATAGCTTTGTAAACTTGACTCACTAATAGTTGTGAACAGCTTTCTAAATTGATCAATTAAATTCTAGGCTCTTTTTAAAATAGTTTAAAGTTACTCCTCTAAAACCATAATCATCAATTCCTTATTGTTGGAATACAATGTTGTTAAGTGCAGTTGAGTTGATTCCAACCCATAACGACCCTGTGCAGGGTTTCCGAAGAGCAGCTGGTGAGTCAGCCGCCGACCTTGCGGTTTATACCGATTTTGCAGTCCAGCGCATTAACCCACAGTGACACATTTATGTCATAAATAACAATGCAAATAAAATCAATATAAATACTTAAATCCATATAAATGTCCTTGGAATTGCTGGGTAAAAGAATGCATGTTTAAATTTTTAGCTATATCCAAATTGCCTTACAGGAAATATTTACCAGTTTTAATTTAGCTTTGTTGGATATTCAAAAAGTTTAAATCTCTGACAATTGGATCGTCTTTTAAAAATTTGATTAATTACTAGTGAAGTAACTTTTTTCATGTGAGCTTTGTTTATTTTAACATTTACTTGGTGGTGGTGGTGGTGGTGGCTATGTGCTGTGGAGTCGGTTCTGACTCATAGCGACCCTGCACAGGGTTTCCGAAGCTGTAAGTCTTTACGGGAGCAGAACGCCTCATCTTTCTCCCGTGGAACCGCTGGTAGTTTCTAAAGGCTGACCTTAAGGTTCGCAGCCCGATTCGGAACACTATGCTTGTGTTTATTTCTTGCTTTGAAAATCTCTGTACATTAAAAAAAAGCACTTTGTAAGAGATATATATTAACCCTGTGGTGTGATTTGATACAGTAATTTTTAAGTTTTTATGTAGTCAAGTCTGTTAAGCTTTATGTTTTCAGCTTTAGAAAAGATTTCGCTACTCCAAGATTATGAAAATATTCACACAATTTTTACTCCTCTTCTGGCTTTTTATATTTAATTCTACATTGGACTTTATTTTGTTGGATATTGTAAAGTAAGGATGTAACTTTATATGTTTTTCAACAGAGTTCGTTATATGAATCATCCTCCACTGGTTTAAAGTAGGGTTTAAAGTGGGTTTACTTCTGGGCTGTTCTGTCTCACTCTCATCTTTCCGTTCTGGCTACAGGCACTACATTATTCATCTGACATCATAGACCTATGTTTTTAATCACTGTTGTCAATTCCTACAGTAATTTGTAGTATATAACAGTTAAAGAATATTTGTTGGTAGAAAGTAATTTGAATGCTGTCTTTCAAAGTTGTTTTTTGTCCCTACTTATTTTTCCAACTTACTTTAAAATAATCATTTGATCATTTCCTCAAAATATCCAGTAACATTTTTATTGAAACCATGTTAATAGTTTTAAAATGTTTAAATTTACTTAACATTCACTGGGAGTTTGCCCATTCAAAGTCTTGATGTTATATTAACGGCCATTGGGTTTGTTTCCAAGGAGTGGCTGGTGGATTTGGAATGCCGTTAGCGGTCCAGTGCTTATCTTACATACTAGTAATTTTGTTTTTTTATGTTCTTCATTCAAAACTCCAAATTTTTCTGTACTGTCCTGGTGTGGCACTGTAGGACAAGTACTGGACCACAAGGTTGTTTTGAGCCATAAGGTCGGCAGTTCAAACTCACCAGCCACTCCTTGGAAACCCTATACAGGGTCACTATGAGTTGGAACCAACTCAGTGGCACTTAATAACATATAAAGGAGCCCTATGAGGCTTTCTGCTCCCGTCAAGAGTTACAGCCTTGGAAACCCTGTACAGGGTCGCTATAGGTCAGAATTGACTCGACGGCGCTTAACAACAACGACAGAGTAGTGGATTATGTCAGCAGTTAGAAATTACCAGTCACCATGGACACGTAGTGGTTACGAGTCAGGCTGCTAACCTCAGGTTCAGCGGTTCGAAACTACCAGCTGCTCTGCGGGAGAAGGGTGAGGCTTTCTGCTCCTGTAAAGATTTACAGCCTTGGAAATCCTGTACAGTGACGCTATGAGTTGGAACCAACTCCACGGCACACCACCACCACCACCAAAACCACAATTGATGTGAAGGAGGCCTGGAGGTGCAACAGTTAGGTCCTTAGTTGTTAACTGAAACATCTTCAGTTCAAACCCACCAGATGCTGGGATAAAAGACGTGGCAGTCAACTGCCATGAAATGAAAGCCTTCACCCCAAAGAGCGGTTCTACTTGGTCCCAAATCGTCACTTGGAAGTGGCACATGACATAGCTTACATAATTCATTTACTAAAGTTCCCCCAAATACTGTTTTGCTTGTATAGAAAAACAGTTGTGTATGTGCGGGCCTGTGCTGTGCCCCTTTTGGCGTTATTTTTTCTTTTTTTCCTTGTTTCTCCCTTCTTCATACTCGCTTTTTCCTCACTCTCCCTCCCTTTTTCTTCCCCATCAATTGGGAACAAGCAACCCTACCCAGCCATCCTCCCCACAGCTGCCACTCATTGCTGGGTGAGTACCACCACCTGCTCCAGCACTACCAGACTGAAGGCAGATGGTGGCCAACACATGCCCAGCAGGGGCTCTTCACAATCAGTGACCCAAGACTTGTGGCTACACTCCTACCCATTACCAAAGCTACCCACAGATGGGGTGAGTGCCTCAGTGTGGCCAAACTAGTGACCAGAGTAGCACACCCACCCGTTGCCTGTATATACTAAACAGAAATCGGGATGAAGCAAACCAACATACACTAAAAAAAGGGGCTTCAAAAAGTTCATGGAAAAATTCCATTCTCTTTTAATTCTATTTTTCTGTGAACTTTTTCAACTCCCTTTTTCGATAAGACTAAATGTCTTAGAGACTACAAGCAACTTAAGTCACACACAAAAAAAACACAGGATGGCTCAATCAAGTGGCCAAATTACAGAGCCAGAAAATCTATCAGAAGACAAAATAGTATTGGAAGTACCTGATAGTGAATTCAAAAGCATTATACTTAAGACACTTCAACAGACTTAAGAGGTAAAAGTAGCTGACAAAATCAAGCAAAGCAGACAAACCATATACCTTAATTCAAATGCATCATTTCTTTGGTCTTCCCCATTCATTGTTCAGCTTTCACACACATAAGAGATAATTGAAATACACTGTAGCTTGGGTCAGGTGAACCTTAAATCATCAAAGTGACATTTTTGTTCTTTAACACGTGCAACAGGTATGTTGCTGCATATTTGCCCAATGCAATATGTCCTTTGATTTTTTTGGCTGCTGCTTCCATGATCATTAATTGTGGAGTCCTTGTGTGGCACTTTAAGACAAGCACTCGATCTTAAGGTCAATTTGAACCACAAGGTTCAAACAAACTGAGCAAGTAAACTGAATTCCTTGACAATTTTCAATCTCTCTCCATCTATCATGATGTTGTTTATTGGTCCAAGTGTGAGGACTTTTGTTTTCATTACACTGAGTTATAATCCATCCTGAAGGTTGTAGTTTCTAATCATCAGCAAATGCTTTAAATCCTTTCCACTTTCAGGAAGCAAGGTTGTGTCATCTGCATATCCCAGGCTGTTAATGAGCTTTCCCCAATCCCAAGGGTATATTCTGCACAGAGTCCAGCTTCTCAGATGATTTGTTCAGCATATGAATTTACTAAGTATGGTAAAAGGCTACAACCCTAATGCATACCTTTTCTGACTTTAATCCTGCAGTGTCCCTTGTTCTTGGTCTATGTCAGGTTCTGCATAAGCACAGTGGAGTATTCTGGAGGCCCATGCTTCCAGTGTTAGCCATCATTTGCTATCCACACAGTTGAATGTCATGGCATAGTCAATAATACCTGGTATTATGACAATTGGTTATCTACAAAAAAAGTTTTTTTCAGGAAAACTCACATTTTTAAAAGATAAGCGTTTTCATAAGCAATCATTAAAAAATACATAATGAGGAAGGAAAATACTTTGGCACAATTCCACTTCAGGGTTTGTTAAGAAATAAAACTAAATATATCTATAAAATGAAATATGTAAATATCTTAAATGCTCTTTCATGTTGTTAAGTCTGTTCTGATTCAGCGACTCAATGGAGGGTTTCTGAGGTGGTAAATCTCTGCGGGAGCAGAAAGCCACATTCTTCTGTGGAGCAGCAGTGTGTGGGCTTCAGCTGCTGACCTTGTGGGTCACAGCCTAGTGCTTATCCTACAGAGCCACTGCGCTCCCATATTCATCTACAAGAGAGTGTTTAAAAATTATGGAACATATGTATCGTCATGTGTTGTTTAACGTCCACAATACAGTTTGTGGCATAGGGTGTGATATGGATGCTGTGTGAACACCGTGTTGTAGTCTGGGCCTGCTTTTTCTGTAAGCATTCGTGAACAAGTTTCCTTCTTTAACAGTAATCATGAACATGCTAAGTGAGATTCACTTCTGTGTTAGATTGTCAATCCATGTCACTAGCAATTTCTCCATATCTAATATCGCTCCCTCTCACATTTCTTTTAGCCTGGTAGCTATCAGTGGTACCAATCCTTTAAGGACTTCGAGAACTTTTTCCTTGATTTTGTGGCGCTGTGGGCTAATACGTCAGACTGCAGTCATTTGAACTGCAAGGTTGGTGGTTCAAGCTCACCAGCTGCTCCTTGGAAACCCTATACAGGGTTGCTATGGGTCGGAATTGAGTCAGCAGCACTTAACAATAACAACAGTGGCACTGTGGGATAAAGCCCTGGGCCACAAGGTCAGTTTGAACTACAAGGTTGGTGGTTCAAACTCACTAGCCACTCCTTGGAAACCCTACACAGGGTGGCTATGATTAGGAACAGCCACAGCAGCACTTAAACAACAGCAACAGTGAGGGCCATGGATGGGGCTGTTTCATTTTATTGTGCGTAGGGTCAACATGAGTCTGGCCTGGCTTGATGGCACCTAAGCACAACAATGATCATCTGGCATGATGTTCCTTTGTCATGCGTAGTAACATTCACTGATTTTCCACCTTTGTGTTGTTAAGTAAACCTTTCATTTCACTTCCAAATCCATACTTCTCCTTTTCCTCTTGCTGCTGCTGTTGTTAGCACTGGCTTTCCTGTGATTGGGAGCCAATATACAATTCACAGTAATATTTTCTAAAGAAAAACAGATACTGCTACAACACTCATGGGACATGGAATACATGCGATTGGATGTTGCTGCCTATCAATTGTTTACAGCTGTTTCTCCTCTTTTTGAGTTGTACCCCATCAGCATATGAAGGTCCCGAAAGCTTTACTCCATTTGCATCATCAAGGTCAACTCTACTTTGAGGAAGCAGCTCTTCCCCAGTCATAAATGAGGAGAAACAGCTGTTATTGTTATTTAGTTGGTTCTGACCCATAGCGACCCCGTCATAGGGTTTCTGAGGAGCAATTGGTGAGCTTGAACCACCAACCTTGTGGTTCAAACCGACTTTGCAATCCAGCACATTAACCCACAGTGCTATACCAGGACTCCAGAAACCGCTGTAAATATCCATTAATAGTTGGACCATGGAATGCACAAAATATGAATGTAGGAAATTGAAAGTTGTCAAAAATGAAACACATAACCGTTGATATTCCAGGCATTTGTGAACTGAAATAGACTGATACTGACCATTTTGAATCTGACAATCACATAGTTTACTGTGTTGGGAATGACAAATGGCATGGCATTCTCATCAAAAAGAGCATTTCAAGATCTATCTAAAACCATAATGCTGTGATAGGGTAGTATCCACAAGCAGCAACTACTAAAGCCAGTGATGATGAAATTGAAGAATTCTACCAACTTCTTCAAGGAGCTCTGGTAGCATGTAGGTTACGAATCCTCAGCACTGGATGAATAAATGACTTACATATAAATGGAGAAAAGATTGAAGTTGTCAAAGACTTCATTTTGCTTGGATCCATTTTCAATACTCAGGGAAGCAGCAGTCAAGAAATCAAATAACGTATTGCATTAGGCAAACCTGCTGCACCAGACCTCTTTAAAGTGTTCTAGAGCAAAGATGTCAGCTTGAGGACTAAAATGTGCCATGTATTTTCAGTAGCATGTGAAAGTTAGACAACAAATTACAAAGAACATAGAAGAATTGATGCAGTTGAGTTATGGTGTTGGAGAATATTTAAAGGTATCATGGGCTGCTAGAAGACTACACAAATCTGTGTTGGAAGAAGTACAACCATAATGCTCCTTAGAAGCCAAGATGACCAGACATCGTCCCTCATAATTTGGACACATTGTCAGAAGTTACTAGTCCCTGGAGAATGGGGCCTTAAGTAGAATCCAGAACCTTCTGAGGGGGGACATTCCCACTTGAAAAGACATACAAACCAACCTGGAACGGCTTGAAGAAGAGAAGATGCTTTTTGAAAGAAAGACTAGCAGGAAAAAAGCAGACTGTTGGCTTGTTAGATATCAAGCAAGTTGTTTGCTTTGGAGCCATCAAGGCAAGAAAAGTCAGCCCATCAGGGAAAAGCCTCTTTTAAGACTGAAATTCAAAGGGAACATGCTAGCAGTCCGGTATGCTCGGTGGTGACTGCCCTGGTCACCTGTGAATGGAAATCAGGGAAGTGTAGCAATGAAGACTTGAGCTGAGTTTGGTCATGTTCCATTGACACCCGTTGACCTTGAGATGAAAGAGAGAACAGGAAGTTCTCTGAAAGACCATCCCAGACTTGAAGATTTGGGAGATGTGTGAACTACCAAGCCCATGGACACTGACCTCGCCACTGGGAGCTAGAGCTGAGAGTGAAGTAAGTGGCCAGTTGGTCTGAAGTCGAGGGAGGTGTACGAGAACTCCCAAACTTGCAGACAGTACTCATTTGACCTAGCTTGGATAGCTAGCTGACCATAATTTGACTACTTGTTCAGTGCCATCAAGTCGGTACCAACTCATAGAGATTTTCAAGGCTGGTGAACTTGAACCGTAGACCTTGAAGTTCCAAGCGATCCAGCTCATTAACGTACAACGCCACAGGAGGACTCCAGAACTTGACTAAATGAAGATAAAGATTGATACTGGGAGCAAGTGTAAAATGCTACAATTGGATGAACTGGACCTGTGCTTAAGAATGCAGTTCCTCAAAATTCTAATCAAAATGCAAGGATTCTTCATATCAAGGATCAGTTTGTTTCCTCAGTAACTGGGTTGATAGGGACAGGCAATGTAGACATTAGGTATCAAAAAGGGGGGGCTATAAAGGCATGTTGTGGCTGGCTTACAAGCTTTCATAAGTGTGCTTAGTTTCAGAATGAATGGGGGTAAGGTAGAATCCCCACTGAATAGTTTTCCTTCTTTCCAGATGGATCTGGTGAAACGGTATAGGGGAAGATGGTGATAGGATTTTATGATTCAATTGCGAGTAATTGTTATCAGGGTTAATCACGATTGTCACAACTGTAATTGTTGAAGATGTGTAACTAAAAGTCAGGGGAGTAGTTAATCTTTCATTTTAGGAACAGAGGATCCTAGGACCATCAAGAGGGAAGAACATAAGTGGGGTGTGAGGGAGATCCTACCCAGAAAACAGCGATGGCAGAGATGGTGGCAGAGGTGATGGTATAGAGAGACAGAGCAGCTGAGAACTTTAGGTCCATGGACTAAAAAAGGCTGTGCACTTTGTGGACAGTAGGCTCGCTTGCAAAATGTGTCCTGTGTATGTGTGACTGAGTATATATTTTTGTTTTGTATGGGTGCATCACATATCTTTGCTTTGTTCATTTGTGAAAAATAAGACATAAAAGGGAAACCACAGGGTAGAAGCAGAATAACTGTTGTTACAGGGAGGGAAGTGTAATCACTGAGATGAAACAAATCATATGATTGAAAGTAAGGCTGATGATCTTGCCTGTTTACCTTCACTCAATTCACAATAAAAGTTTTTTTTTTAATCAAATAAGACAAGGATCTAATCCACCTACAGCACACAAACTCCTTGAGCGAAGGACCAAATATAATCCCTGTTGTATCTTTAGTGCCTGGCATAATACATTCTTTATAAATAATGAATGGAGTATATTCCAATACTAAACATTCAAAAAAAAAAAAAAAAAAGCATGGTATTAGTACAATGTGGAGTCCCGGTGTGGTGTTGTGGGATAAGCAATGAATTGCTAACCTCAAAGTTAGCAATTCAAACCCACCAGCTACTCTTTGGAAACCTTATATAAGGTCACTATGAGTCAGCACCAACTCGCTAGCACTTAACAACAATAGTACAATGATAGGCACATAGCACCAGTGGACCAAAATACAGATCCAGAAACAGACCCCCACATGCACCTTACCTTCCTGTAACTCAGTGGAGATAGAATAATCTTTTCAATAGATGTTTCTGGAACAATTGGTATCCACATGGAAAAGAAATGAGCTTCCTCCTGTATCACATCATATTCAATAACCCATTTGAAATAGTTCTTAGGCTTAAATGTAATAGGTAAAACTTAAGTCTTCCTTCCCACCCTTCTATATTTCTTTCCTCCTTCTTTCCTTTCTTTTAAGTTATTTATTTGGTGGGGGATAGGAGTAAGGAGTTAGGGTTAGTTCTATGACTAGGCCTAGGACTTCATTTAGTGTTAGGGTTAGGGTTGGGAGTAAGGTTTGGACTAGTTCCAGGGTTGTGGTGGTGGTGTGGTGCCATGGAGTTTTAGGGTTAAAGTTAGGTTTTATTTTTATTTTATATTTTTAATTGAAATCTACTTGATGTCCTCTTCATTTATAATTTCTGTAAATACATTACCTCTTTTTACTTTATGGGTTTTTTGTGGTTGTGAAAACTGTTATCTTTGGTTCCATATTTTCAGCCTTGCAGGTTTGTTTTGCTTTGAATACTTCCATATCAGGGTTGAGTTCTGGGTAATACTATTGTATATGTTAGTCTTAGTTTGTCACCTTCTGGTATTGGTTCTCTGCCCAAAGAACTCCTTATAGTATATTTTTAAGGTTGGTGTGGTTTTTATAAATTATTTTAATTTCTACTTATTTGGAAATGTGTTAATTGTGCCATCATGCTTGATGACAGTTTTGCTGAGTATGGGATTCTTGGTTATAATTTGTTTCTTTCAGTTTTATATATGTAATTCCATTGTCTTCTTGCCTGCCTGGTTTCTACTGAGAAATCAGAGCTCAGTCTTATTAGTTCTATTTTGTAGGTAACCTCGTTTTACCTGAGCTGCTCTCAGGATTCTTTCCTTGCCTTTGATTTACAGAAGTTTGATAATAATATGTCTTGGTGATTTGCTTTTGGAGTCTTTCTTGTTTGCAGTTGGTTCCACTTCTTTGGCTGGCTGTCTGCTAGTCTTTCATGATGCTACAGAAGTTGTCTTCCAACAACTCTTGGACTGTATTCTCTATGTCTTCCTGTTGTGGAATTCCAGTCGCATGTAAATTATTCCTTTGCATAGTGTTGCAGGCTTTCTTTGGATTTTTAAATTCTTTTTTCTGATTGTTCCTTTGTTGTTATTGTTAAGTGCCATTGAATTAGTTCTGACTCATAGTGCCCAACTCTGAATATTGTGTAGCAAATGAATATTCAGAGATTTGTTTTCAGGTTCAGTCATTTATTCTTCCATTGATCCAGCTCCACTTCCCTTCCCTCTCAACGTAGTATCTGTTTCTGAAGTTTAAGTATTACTCTGTTGTTGTTTAGTACCATGAAGTTGCTTCCGACTCGACTCATAGTGACCCTGAACAGGGTTTCTGAGGCTGTAATCTTTACGGGAGCAGAAAGCCTCATCTTTCTTCCGCAGAACCACTGGTAGTTTTGAACTGCTGACCTTGAGGTTGGCAGCCCCACTCGTAACCATTACGCTACCAGAGCTCCTTGGCTTTCTAATTGCTATTTTTGTATGTTTTCCCATTTTTCATTTATTTTGTCAGTTCTTGTGTTTTTCTGAACTCTTCTCCCAGTTCTTTTTCTTTGTTCTCCTTGTTTTCCTAGATCTTTCTCTCAACTTGCTAAAGGTACCTAAGTATCATTCTTTTAAATTCCTTGTCCAGTAGTTCTGATACCATTTCTCATATTAGATTCTCTGACTCTGCATTTTAATCACTTGTTGAGCTGAATTTTTTTGTGGTGTCATATTAATGATTGTATGTTGGTGTGTTCTCAGGCACTCACTGTCTGTCTACTAAAGGATAGAGACTGAAAGTGTGAATGTAGTTTGTGCAGCATAGCTGAGGGTGGGGTCACATGCCTCCAGAATTAGGGGGGTGGCACACTTGGTGGCTGATCCCAGGCAGGAGAGGGCGCCACTGGCCTCTGGGATGGCAAGGGCAGGCACTGGTCACAACTTTGGCTATCCGGAAGCACAGAACAAGAGAAAAATCACACCCCCTTTTGCTGCCAACCTCCAGGCACATCCTGTGTATGCAGGCCCCTGCATTGACAGCTACTTGAAAAAGCTCAAGCTGTCATGCCAGTCAGCCAGTTTTCTCTCTCTTTATCTCATTGATTACAATCCCCTCCATGTCACAACTCTCGTCCCACTTCCTTCCCATCATTCCTATTTCCACTCCACCCTCCTTCCCATCCCTTCACAACTTTGTCCTTAGGAAAATGTTGCCCTTTTGATTTCACCAAGAAATGCTACCATTTCTTGGTGAACATACCTTGCTAGTGTTTTTGTCCCCCCCTATATACCTAGATACTGCTTAGCTGAAAATTGGGTCACCAGGGTGAGTTCTGTTCCAGATCTGATGGGTTTCAGAGACACAGTCTCAGGTTCCTCCAGTCTCTTTGTGATTTGTAGACCTGGTCTTTTTTTTTTTTTTTTAATAATTTTGAGTTTTGATCCACATTTTCTCCCACTCTGTGTCCTTCTAATGCAATCCCTTTCTGAGCAGTTGGTAGTGGTAACTAGTTCTTCTGGTCTCAGAGTCATGGTAACTGATGCTCACATGTTCCATTGGTCCATTGAACTACTTGAGTCCAAGCATCCTTAATTCTCACTCTTCTTTTTCCTGTACATGTTGCCATTGTTGTTAAGTGCTGTCATGTTGGTTCTGACTTATAGCCATGCTGAATAGGGTTTCCAAGGAGCAGCTGGTGAGTTTGAACCACCAACCTTGCAGTTCAAACTAACCTTGCAGTCCAGTGCTTATCCTACAGACACAACACCAGGACTCCATGTATATGGGTAGACCAATAGTTGCACCTTAGATGGCCACTTGTGAGCTTTTAAGATCTCCAGTCACTACTGACTAAAGTGGGATGTGGAATATTGTCTTTGTGGACTATATTCAGTCCATTGACCATAGTGTTCCCTAACACCATGATCCTGAGCCCCCAGGTCCAGGAACTCATTGCCTTAAGATGTTTGGTAATGTCTACAAAGTTTTCCTCATTATTCTTTCTGCATGCTCTATCACATTCATAGGTGTGTTTGCAGCCAGCAAATATCATCTTTCAAATCCTTATATATTTGTGTGTATACTATGTTGTTGTTCCAGGGTTGTGTATATAACAGTATTTACCTCTATCTCCTTTAACCCTTGCATTCGTTCCTACGTTTTTATCTGGATTCATCATTCTTCTGCCAACGTCCCTTATTTTGTATATTACCCTTTCCATCACCTGAGTTACCATGTGTCTACTCTCTAACCAGTGAATTACTCTCACTTCCCTTTCATCCCTGGTAACCATCAAATAATGTTTCTTTTAATATGAAAACCTATCCTTGACTTTTTACAATAGTGGTCTTAAACAATATTTTTTCTTTTGTGATTGACTAATTTCACTTAGCATAACATCTTCCAGGTTCATCCATGCTGAGGTGTTTTGAAGATTCAATGCTATTCATCAATGTTGCATAATATTCCATTGTATGTATGTGCTGATGCCAAGGTTTGTTTATCTTTTCTTCCATTAGTGAGCCTTTAGGCTGTCTCCATCCTTTTGCTATTGTGAATAGTGTTGTGATGGACAGGGATGTGTGTATATGTCTACTCATGTCATGGCTTTTAATTCTTGGGGTTTTATATCAGAGGGATTGATGGGTTATATGGTATTGCTATATAACATTTTGAGGAAGCGCCATACTGTTTTCCACAGTGGTTGCACCATTTTACAGTCCCACCAGAAATGTAGGCGGGTCCCAGTCTATTATTTTTTATATGTCCTCCATCTAGGTCCTGGTGTGCCACTATAGGAAAAGCACCAGACTGCTAACCACAAGGTTGGTGGTTCAAATCCACAAGCTGATCCTTGGAAACACTATCAGGGTTACTATGAGTCAGAAATGCCTCAACTGCTCTTAACAACCACAAGAATATATACTTCTGAAGGTGGTTTTTCATTTCTTTAACCTGATGTGGCGCTGCAGGATAATGTGCTGGACTTCAAAGTCGGTGGTTCAAACCTACCAGCCGCTCCTCGTAAGCCCTAGACAAGGTCACTATGAGTTGGAATTGACTTGATGCAGTTAGCAACAACAAACCCTCCTCTGAAGTATTTTGAGTTCTTTGACATGTGCCATGTCAAAATGGCAGTTTTGACATCTTCGTGGGACTCCGATTTTGTTCCTTTTAAACGTTATTTGAGTTTTGGAAACAAAAGGTTTGGAAGGGCAAGATCAAGGCTGTGGAGTGGATGGGTTAAGGTTCCCAAGTAAATTCTAGGACGGCCCTTACTACCCTCACAGAGTAAGCAGTTGCTTTACCACAGATTTCCTGGCTTTTTTCTCACCAATGCAATTTTCACTTTCCTTAAAAGTTCTTCATAATAAGCCCCCGTGACCATTCTGTGCCCTTCAAGAAAATCTGATCTGACTCCTTTGCCTTTAATTCGTTTTTAAGGTCTTCCCGACCATTCTTAAAATTCTCGATCCATCAAAAAAGTGTTGTTTTATGTGTGGCAGCATTTCCATACACTTGTTGCAAAGTTTCTGCATTTGGGAAGATGTCCATTGAGTTTTATAAAAAGCTTGTTATTACCATAGGATCATCAAGAGGGAAGCGCATGAGTGGAGCGTGGAATCTTAACCACAAAAGTGGTGGCAGAGGCAATAACAGACAGAGAGCAGCTGAGGACTCCTGACCCATGGAATGAGAAACGCTGTGTGCCTGCGGACAAGAGGCTGGCTTGCAAAGAGTGCTCTTTGGACATTTAAATGAATATATATTTTCTGTTTTGTATGTACACCTCAAAAAAAAAAAAGTATATAGACGTAAATATTATTAATGGATGGTACATAGAGGGGCTTGTAATCATCACAACAAAACAGTATGATTTGTAGAATGCAAAACTGATGATATGCCCTGTAAACATTCACTCAATTTTCAATAAAAACTTAAAAAACAACAAAAAAGAAACAAAGTGGTTTTAAAGAACCAAAGGGAAAAACAACAACAAACTTGTTATTAGCCCTGATGTCTGTATAATTGTGTTCTTTAAGTAAGACAAGTGCATTATTGAGAGAACTTGTCTGCAGCCATCTATGGATCACAGGAATATGTTTAAACACTTTTTGTTTGGAATGAACCCGTGTAAGTATGACCTGGGACTCTAGTAGTAATACTTTTTAAAATATATTATACCTCTAACTATGGTATATCATGGATAAGCACTAGACTGCAAGGTTGGTTGAACAGCAAGATTGGTGGTTCAAACCTATCAGCTTCTGGAAAACCCTATGCAGGGTCTAAATGAGTCAGAACTGACTCAATGGCATTTAACAGCAACATGGCATGGCATAGATTTAATAGGGTGGGTCCTTTTGTTTCTCCTCAAATCTCCAAATCATTCCATGCCATCCTTACTTTCAATGATCCTATTTCAGATTTCACTCAGCTTGTTGTTGTTGTTGTTAAGTGCCATCGAATCGGTTCCAATCCATAGCCACCCTGTATAGGGGTTCCGAGGAGCAGCTGGTAAGCTTGAACTGCTGACCTTGTGGTTCCAACCAACTCTGTGGTTCAGCGCAGTAACCCACAATGCCACACCAGGACTCCTATGTTGAGATAGAAAGAAGTAACAGAAAATCACAGCTCCCGTATCATCTCTCCTTTCTGTAACTGTTTCCATTTCACTACCTTTCGTAATTCCTGTTATTCTGGACTGTTTCTAATCCTAGAAGTTCTGTTGCACCTAACAAAGAACTTCACTCCAGTACATCATTTCTCCCTTACTGATCTTTAGTTTTTCCCACAAATGTGCCATGAGAGCCAGACCTTTCATTTTTTTAGGATTACAACTAAGTTTTTTTAGATTTTTAAAATGTATTTCTTTTCTTGAAATTTACGTGATTTGATCTTCATCTGAAGTTGTGTACCTGCACTATTCCCACTCCATCTCCACGTCATCGTCTCTGCCTCCATCTCTGGCATCACTGTTTTTCTGGGTAGGGTCCCACACTCTGCTCTTCTCCCTTGATGGTCCCAAGGACCTCCGCTTCTAGACTGCAAAGTCAATCACTCCCCTCCTTTTGCTATAAAACATCTACCTTTACATTTCTAACCCTCACAATAAGTCCTGATAGTAATGGTTCACTGTTGTGCCACATGAGTGCTATCCCCGCCCAGACAGATTGGATACTACTCAGTGGAGATTCTACCTTCCTCCATGCCCTCTAGATCTAGGCTCCCTATACAGAGTCACTATGGGTTGGAACTGACTCGACAGCACTTCACAACAACAATATATTCTAGGGTTCTAATAGATATGAGCATGACCTGTGCATACCTATGTTTACTGCAGCACTTTTCACAATAGAAAAAAGATGGATGGATCAATAAAACATGGCGCATACCTACAATCCAGTACTGTTGTTGAAGTGCCATTGAGTCCATTATGACTCTTAGCAACCCTGTATAGGGTTTACAAGGAGCAGCTGGTTTGTTTGAACTGCTGACCTTGTGGTTCACATTCTAGTACTGATCCTACAGTGCCACCCCACTGATAAATAAAAATGAGCTCGGGAAACATCTTACCCCATGGACAAGCCTGGAGGACATTATGTTGAGCGAATGTCAATCACAAAAACTCAAATATTGTATGTGCTTTTATGAAGTAGCATGAACAGGCAAGATTTTCATTAGTGGTTACCAAGAGTGAGGGAAAGGAGTAGTGGTCACTTCCTGTTTATAAAGGAAAAGGTATCCCCGAATATGGCTGGAGTTTGTATACCTTGGTTCATGTAACTGATGGCAATATGCTGCTCAAAGGGAAAGGGATGGACGGGCAAATGCTAGGTTGTATGTGGTTTGGCAACAAGAACAAGAAAAAAGGAGTGCTACAAATACTGACAAACAGAACCAGTCACCTCATGGAATGAGGTCTCCTAGTTTGGCGGCTTAGGGCTGGGGTCTTGTGGAATAATCCAGTCAATTGGCATAATATTTACATAGCTCTTACAGCTTATATTCTGCCTCTCAGAATGATGAATAGTGTCTGGGGTCTTAAAAGTTATGAGTGGCCTTCTAAGATATAGTTACTGGTCTTTATTCTACTGGAACAAAAGAGAAAAAAGGTACCCAAGAGTCAGAGAAGAACGTGGACCACAGGACTAACTGTCTACACTCAGCACTGCCTTTTCCACTTTAAGTAGCAACCAGTACTGAATGTTCTGATCAGAAACACTGTAGATGAATGCTGATAAAAAGGGCGAAAAATGTAGAACATAACTTGAAATTCTTAAAGAACTCAGACTTACTGGACCTAATGAAGCTGCAGGAGTCAGTGAGGCTTGAAATTATCCCCTAAAGTCAACTTTAGACTAAGTTACAGTTTACCCAGAGAGTAAAGATTGATATCCATGAACATTGTGTTTATTTAAAGAAGAAAAAAAACCTCTAAGTAAGACCAAAGGACCGACAGGTGTTTCAAAGCATAGATGATACAATTGGGGGTCGGCAGCGAAAATAAGTAAATGGAAGTGTAACAACTACAAAAGACTGAAGGAAATGCCAACTCAGTAGGAAGACCACAGCCAACGTCACTCTTTATGTGCCTAGAAATGACTGTGCGAAAGCAGTATTTTTGTGTTTATTTTCTGCAAATATAAAATAATAAAACCCCCAAATCTATGAATATTTCATATAAGGAGCCCTGGTAGCATAGTGGTTACGAGTTGGGCTGCTAACCTCAAGGTCAGCAGTTCTAAACTATCAGCCTTGCTGCGGAAGATTTACAGCTTCGGAAACCCTATGTAGGGGGGCTATGAGTCGGAACTGACTCCACGGCACACCACCACCATGAATATTTCATGAATAAGTCAGTCTTTTTTTGCCCTTCTCAGTAAACGTTCAGCTTCATGACAGAACATAGAGTAAGTATTGTTGTGTGCCGTCAAATTGGTTCCGACTCATAGACACCCTGTATAGGGTTTCTGAAGAGCGTCTGGTGAGTTTTAACCATCGACCTTGAAGTTCAAACCGACCTTGAGGTCCAGGGCTTATTCTACAGCACCATACCAGGACTCGAGACTATGTATAGTTAATGACTTGTTAACATGGAGTCCTCGTGTGGCGCTGCGGTTTCATGTGCTGAACTGCAAAGTCACTTTGAACCAAAGTCAGAGGCTCAAGCTCACCAGCTGCTCCTTGGAAACCCTATACAGGGTCTCTATAGGTCAGAACCAACTCAACAGCACTTAACAACAATATATACATACGTGCATGTTTTCTAAATATATATATATATATATATATATATATATATATATTGTTGTTGTTGTTGTTGTTTTTGTGAAGTACCATAGAGTTGGTTCTGACCCATAGCTTCCCTGTATATATATGGAGTCCTGGTGTGTCGCTACAGAATAACGCGCTGGATGAAAAGGTCAGTTTGAACCACAAGGTCAGCATTCAAACCCACCAGTCACTCCTCAGAAACCCTATACAGGGTGGCTATGAGTCAGAACTTAGCAAGCAGCATACACACACACACACACACACACACACACTGTTGGAGTCCTGGTATGGCGCTGTGGGTTAATTCGCCAGACTGTGCTCCTCAGAAACCCTATACAGGGTCGTATGGGTCAGAACCGACTCGAAGGCACTAACAATGACAACACACATTGTTGGTGTTAAGTGCTGTTGAGTCAGTTCTGACTTACAGCAATCCAATATAAGGTTTCCAAAGTTTAAACCACTGACCTTGTGGTTAATAGTCTAGTACTTTTTCTACAAAGCCATGCCAGGGTGCTCTCTACATAGATTCACATCAAGAAAATGGCTCACACAGGTGTATAGGTGGGCAAGTTCTATGTCAGTTGTCAGGATGGAGGCTTCTTCAGACTCACTTAGCTGAAGAGGCTGATAAACCCAAGATAAACCCAAGATAGTAGGCCAGACAGGCAGATGAATCCAAGGTTGTTAGGTAGGTTGGCAGGCAATACAGCAGTTCCCTTGCTGAAGTCCAAAGAACTGGAGGTCAGATGGTGAGCCAGATGCATGACTGAGATCCAGCAAAAAGCAAGCAAATTTGCCCATGTATTTAATACATTAGAAGCAAGTCACACTTCTGGGAAAACTTCCTTTCAGTTTACTGATTGCTCATAGTAGATCCCATCATAGAAATGATTACATTATATTAGATCTCATTAGGGGGAATTACTAGGTCTTAACTGTCAAACCACTGAGGATTCTAGCTCAGTCAAGTTGTCACAAAACTTTAATTATCACAGCATTCAGACATTTCCCAAGAATCAGTATTGGACTGTGAACCACAAAGGTTGGCAGTTCAAATCCACCAGCTGCTCTTTGGAAATCCTATTATAGGGTCACTATGAGTCGGAACTCACTTGACAGCACTTAGCAACAAGAAAAATCTTAGAGAATTTTCTCATTAAGTACTATTCTGATATGTGGCTAATGTTTTGGCTAACATTTGAGCCAAATTTGAATACTAATTGATGCTTGTTGTTGTTATGTACCGTGGAGTCGGTTCTGACTCATAGCGACCCTGTACAGGGTTTCCGAGGTTGTAAATCTTTATGGGGAGCAGAAAGGCTCATCTTTCTCCCACAGAACAGCTGGCAGTTTCGAACTGCTGACTCTGAGGTTTGCAGCGCGATTCATAACTACTACGCTGCCAGAACTCCTTAATTGATGCTTATAACAATATTATTCCACAATACCTAGACATGGATTTGCTGTGCTGGAGGGTCAGTGAAAAAGAGGAAGACCCCCAATGAGCTGTATTGGCAGTGGCAGCAGCAATGGGCTCAAACACAATTGTGAGGAAGGTGCAGGACCAGACAGTGCTTTGTTCTGTTGTGCACACGGACACCAAACAACAGGGCATTGAGCATCTTCAGTTGCAATATATGTTGCCAAATGATTTTACCAATTTATATTCCCATGAGCACTTTTTTAGGACATTTTACATATTCACCATGTTTTAAAAAATGCCCTTTAAGGAGGAGGAAAGGAGCACAGAGAAGACGTGGGATAAGTGATGTTACATTGAAGGGATTGTAATCATTTAGACAGAACAAAGTATATGTGTTGAATGTAAGTGTAATGATCTGCTCTATAAATCTTCGTTCAATTCAGAATAAAAAGTTTTTCAAAAAGTTCTTCAAAAATGATTTGTAACCCTCCAAGACTGAAACTCAAAGGGAACACATGAGCAGGTATGTAAGCTTGCAGGTGATCACACTGGTTTTACTGGTGAGTGGAAGAGGGGGAAAGGCAGCAATGAAGAAATGGGCTGAGTTCAACCACGTTCCATAGACTCCTGTTGACTTGGAGATGAGAGAAGAGGAAGGGCTGGTTGGTGTGAAGTGTGGTGAGACCTGGGGACTCCTGAGCTCATGGACAAGGACATAGCCAGAGGGCTAGAACTGAAGCATGCAGCTGATATGAAGTGAGGGGGAGACGCACAAGAACTTGCAGATAGTACCCATCTGACCTAACCTCAATGGCTTGATAATCAGAACTCGACTAGAGGAAGATAAAAAAAAATTTTTTTTGATAAAGGAAATTAGGGTAAATTGCTACAATTTGATGAACTGGACCTATTCTTATGGATATAGTGTCTCAAAATACCAACGGAGAGGGAAGGAACCCTCACATCAAGTATCAATCCTATTCCCCCTGTATACAGGGTAGATAGGGACGGGCAACTTAGACACTGGCTACCTAAAATGAGAGGGTGATAAAGGCACAAAGTGATCAGCTTACAAGTTTTTAAGAGGGACTTTAGTTTCAGAGTGTGTGGGGGAAGGTAGAATCCCCACTGAATAGTTTTCATCTTATCTAGATGGGTTTGGTGAAGAGATGGGGATAAGATTCTTATGAAACTGTTATCATGACTAATTGTGACTGTCACAATTGTAAGGTAGAAGTTTTGTAACAAAAATGGGGGAATAGTTAATCTTACAGTCCAGAAACAGAGGACCCTAAGACCATCAAGGGAGAAGAGCACAAGCGGAATTCAAGACCCTATCCAGAGAAGCAGTAACACCAGAGATGGAAGCAGAGATGGGGACATGGAGAAAGGGAGCAACTGTGGACTCTGAACTCATGGAAAGAGAGGGACTTTGTGCTGTCGGCCAGGAGGCAAGCTTGCAGAATGTACTCTTTGGTTGTTGAAATTATTATATATTCCTGAGGGTTTGTTTACAAATCCCCCCCCCCCCAAATAACAGAGGGAATGGAAGCAAATATTGTTGAATGATGATGCATGG
>NW_006408524.1:8496719-8511703 GCF_000296735.1 Chrysochloris asiatica | reverse complement strand
ACAGAGGGAATGGAAGCAAATATTGTTGAATGATGATGCATGGAGGAGACTGTAATCATTGCAATGAAACGATGGTGTAAAGCCAATGTTCTCCCATCATTCAGTTCACAATAAAAACTAAAAAAAAAAAAAATTTGTAATGTTCTCTATAGAAATACTAGTGTTGCTTTGGATTAACCTCAATATACCAGAACTGTCATCATTTTCCATTTGGATGTAAAAGACCCTTTAACATATATACTTAGTCATTTAATGAAAAAAAGAAGAGATAGAAACCATTTAATTGGCAATTTAATAAGAATGTAAGCAAGTGTCTTAGTTATCTAGTCCTGCATAATAGGGAATAGCAAGTGGGCAGTTTTAACCAATAGAATTCCATGTGCTCACCGTTTGGGAGGCTATACATTCTAATTCAGAGTGCTGGGTTTGTAGCAAGGTCCTTGTCTCCTTTCAGAATCTGTAGGTCCAGCATTCCCTGGAGATTTATTTCCATGTGTTTTGGCAACAATCTTGGATTTCCTTGGATCGAGGGGCTTCTGTTCTTCTTGCCCTTTGTGGTACATTGAATTAGGGCTCTTATACCATGGTTCTTCCAATTCCCACAAAATAATTTAGACCAAGCAAAAAGGTGGGGATTGGTTAGTTTTGCCATCCTGCTAGGTTTAAAAAAAAGCCATCGCTGAAGCAGGAGCAGATGATCCCAGGACCATCATAAAAGTAGAGCCATGAGTGGAGTGATATCCATACTTAGAAAGTGGCAGCAGCAGAGCTGGTGACATGAAGAGACAGAGCAGCTGTGGACTTCAGGACTCACGGATGCCTGCGGGTAGGAGGCTGATTTGCAAAAATGTGCCCTTTGGGCATTTACAGACAGTGCTAAAGGAGCTGTGTAACATTTGCCAAGCAGGGCAGATGCCAAGGAGTCCCATGGCTGAGAGGCCAAAGATAAGAGGGAGGCATGCCTGCAGTACGGCTGAGCAGAGACGTTTCTGACTGGAGAACTGCTGCATCCCAAGTTGTTTCTTCTCCTGAATTGTACCATTCAGTTCTTGATTAAACCCCATAATCTTTTTTTTTTTTTAAAGTTTTTATTGTGAACTGAGTGATAAGTTAACATGGGAGAACATCGGCTTTACCCTCATTTCATTGTAATAATTACAATCTCCTCTGTGCATCATCATTCAACGATATTTTCTTCCATACCCTTTTTTTTTTTTTTTTGCAGTGGGGATAGTTCACAAAACCACTCAGGAATATATAATAATTTAACCAACCAAAGGGTACGTTTTGCAAGCCTGCCTCCTGGCCGCCAGCATCCAGTCCCTCTCTTTCCATGACTTCAGAGTCCTCAGTTGCTTTCTCTTTCTATGTCCTCATCTCTGCCTCCATCTCTGGTATCGCTGCTTCTATGGATAGGGTCCTGCATTCCGCTTGTGCTCTTCTCCCTTGATGGTCCTAGTAAACTCCATAATCTTGAGTATTGTCTATGACTTCTGTTTGGCCATTGCAACAGATTATTGAATCCAGATGTAAAGCAGAGAGTATTGTGGGATGGATAGTTGGTATCAGAAGCGGGCAGAATGTTGAAGGTAGGAGGCATGTCTGACCTCTGCCTCATTGGACTCAGCCTTGGGATGATTTTGAGTATGATTATCTTTCCCTCTTGTGAAGCCAGAGGAATGCAGACACAGCCTCCATGTCGTTTTTACACACTTGCATCATCAAAATGAAGTGCTTCAAAACATACATAATATATATATATATTTGTTGTTGTTGTTGGAAAGAGGATGGGCATCTCCTCAGCTTCATAATTGCGAAACATTTTCACTTCTAGATTTGTAAATACTGAATTACAATGACTAGTACAAATTTATTTGGTTTCTATATCATTCATTTACTTTCAATCATCCCTTAAAACACATCTGCCTTTAGCATTTATCTACTTACAAACACTATCAAGAAAATTTAGATGAACATATATTATAAGCGATATTCTTGTCACAAAGTATCTGTTAAGTCATTCCTTTAGATGATTAACTAGATGAAAGACCCATGTTTCCTTTGAGTCTTTAGAAACATATTGTTCACTTACTGATTTTTCAGTCTGAGAACATTCTTCTAGATTACTGTCATCTGAAAATTAATAGCCTGTAATTTTGCTTCTAAAATCAACTTTACCATCATTTGTAGTCTAGAGAGCTGCTGTCTTTTTGTATGAATCTGATTCATCTAATAATTATGAAAGATTTGTCAATTTTCTCTTTACCATCATGAAAAATGCTGATTTCTCAATGTGCCCAATGAAAACTTAACAATTATACAGTGTCTCTGTATTTCTTGTGAACCACAAGGTCAGTGATTTAAACCCATAAGCTGCTCCTCAGAAACCCTATACGGGGACGCTATGAGTTGGAATTGACTTGACAATGCTTAACAATTCTTTTAGGAGCCCAGATGGCACAATGGTTAAACATTTGGCTAACTAAAAGCTTGGTGGTTCAAATCCATCTACTGACTCCATGTGAGGAAGACCTGGCATAAAGATTGTTGTTAAGTGCCCTTGAGTCGGTTCTGACCCATAGCGACCTTGTACAGGGTTTCCAAGAAGCAGCTGGTGAGCTTGAACCGCCAAATTTGTAGTTCAAACGGCTTTGCAGTCTGGCGCATTAACCCACAATGCCACACCAGGACTCCTTGGCATAAAGATTACAGCCTAGAAAACCTTTGGCCCAGTTCTACTTTTCACATGGGGTTGCTGAGTTGAAATCAACTTAATGGCACCTAATATCAGATTTCTCATATCTTTTTGAAAAGTGATGCAATCCTTGGGGGCAATACAATAATAAATAAGCAACAAAAGTAAAAAATTGAAGGATGGTGTCATGATTTATTTTACTAACATATTCTCTTTCTAGCTGATCCCAAGTATTGTTTTTTTTTAAGTTTTTTATTGTGAATTGAGTGAAGTTTTACAGATAAGACCATCAGTTTTACATTCAACAAATAACACACTGTTTCATCTCAATGATTACAAACCCCCTCCATGGAACAGCAGTTATCCCGCTTCCTCCCTGTGGCTCCTGTTTCCATTCCACCCACCTTCCCATCTACTCACCTTTGTCCTTAGGTACATGTTACCCTTTTTTGACCATTCCATCGTTCATAGTGAGGATACCTTACTAGTATTGTTGTTTCCCCTGTATACCTATTTACTGGTTGGCTGAAAGTTGGGTTACAAGGGTGAGTTCTTTTCCAGACCTGTAGGGTGGTTGAGGGACACAGTCTCAGGTTCCTCTAGTCTGTTTCTGATAAGTAGTCCCAGTCTTTAAACAAAAATAATTCTGAGTTTTGTTCCACAAATTTGTTGCTCTATCAGGGACCTTATAATGGGATTCCTTTCAGAGTAGTTGGTAGTGGTAGCTGGGCACCATCTAGTTCTTCTGGTCTCAGTCATGGAAACCTATGTTCACATGTTCTTTTAGTCTGTTAGACTAATTGATTCCACCATCTTCAGTTCTCACTCTTCTGTAAATGGAGAGACCAATAGCTGCACCTTGGACGGCTGCTCATGAGTTTTTAATATCCCAGATGCTACTCACCAAAGTAGGATGCAGAACATTGTCTTTGTGGAATGTTATGCCAATTGACCATGTTGTCCCCTGAGACTATGGTCTTGAGCCCCACACTGCCTTAAGATGTTTGACAATATCTAAGAAAGTTTTCATTATTTTGCCCACTGTATGCTCCACCACATTCACAGTTATGTTTACAGGAAAGGTAAATACTCATGCACCAATATTCTCTTTTAAACTCTTGTATATCTATAGGATATATTACTCTCCCCCCCCCCCCATATATGTATATAAGGAGCTCTGGTAGTGTAGTGGTTACAAATTGGGCTGCTAACCTCAAAGTCGGCAGTTCAAAACTACCAGCTGTTCCACGGGAGAAAGATGAGGATTTCTGCTCCCGTAAAGATTTACAGCCTCGGAAACCCTGTGTGAGTCAGAACCGACTCCATGGTACTCAACAACAACAATATATGTATATATATTTTTTTTGTGTTGCTGTTCGTTCCTTTGTTCTGCATGCCTTCTTGTGCTGAGTTCATGTTTTTTTGTGTGTGCTAATTCTTGTCAGTTTCTTCTTAGTTTTAATGTTTCCTTGTTCTACTTGGATCTTCATTTTCATGGTAAATTGTGAAGAATTTTCTTTGTAGTTACCCCATAGTCTATTAAGTTTTCTTTGCATTTAAGACAGTCTATGTATCTTGCAATCTACTTGACCTCCTCACCACCTGGATTTCTGTTCCTTTATTTTTCCCTTCATTGACATTGTTAATATTTTGATCTTTGCTTGGCCTCACAGGTCCTCTGAATTCATTGTAATTTTGTTCTGTTCTGGTCTCTGCTGTAAACTGAGTTCCAGGTGGTGTTGCCACGTCTGTCAATCTCTGGTTGTTGTCTGTTCCTGCTGATTTTCATTCCAAAGAACTCCCTTTAGGATGTTTGGAGGCACTGGATTGGCTTTGACAAAATCTCTTAGCTTCTGTTTATCCTTGTGGACTTCTGTAATTCTTCCTTTTCTGGAATGCCAATAATTCCTAAGCTATTCATCTTCATGATACCCAGCATGAATCTTAGACTCTCTTCAGATTTTTTAAATCCTTTTTTTTCTGCTTGCTCTTCTATCTTAGCAGTATTGAGAGATTTGTTTTCCAGCTTGCTGGTTCTGGCTTCCATCTCTTCAGTGCTACTCCTTTGCCCTTTCAGTCCATTTCTGATATTCTATTATTAATCATCTGGACCTGTTTTTGCAGGTTTTGAATTGTTTCCAATGCTGTATATATCTTGTTTGATTACTCCTGTAGCACTTTCCTGACTTCTTCCTTACTTTCTTCTACCCCTTTTCGGAACATTTGAATTTGTTTCCATATCATTCTTCTGAATTCCTTCTCAGGGAGATCCAGAGCCTGCTCTTCTACTGGAAAGTCTGTGTCTGCCTCCAGTTCATTTGTTTCTGTAACTCATTTCTCTTTTTGGACACATGTTGAGATCTTTAGTTGTGTTTTCTTGGACATTTTCAGTAGTTATGTGGGCTTTTAATGCTTAAATGGAAGTATATTGCTGTGATGTTAAGCTTACTGAGTGTCTCCTGGTGAATATGATCTGGAGATAGGCTTCCCTTTTCACGTGTAATACCTAGCAGCTGGTATTGACTCTTGTCCAGATGGTGGTATATTACAGGGTATGCTTGTAGCTTGGCTCTATGAGCACGGTTGCTGTCTCTTATTGGGTAAGGTAGGGGGAGAAAGCTCCTACCACCAGGAAAAAAGTGAAGCCAAAAGGACCAAAGACAGAAACAATATAAAAGCAGACAGAAACCACCAATTAAAAAAAAAAAATCATAGTCGACTGTCCAGTAGCCTTTGCTGTGCAGGCAAGGATAAAGGGTCCCGGTCCAGGTAAATTTTAGGGCTGGGTTCCAGATTCAGACATCATAAGATGCAGCCTGCAGAACTCCTCTCTGTACTGTGGTAAAACTGTGGGCACAATGCTGGATCCTTTTGGGATATGCTCCTGCCCGCCTGAAGGTGTCCAGGCTGGGAAGTGAGGGTATGATCAGGGTGAAGAGGAAAAATACTTGAAAAGTGAAAGATGAAAAATTGGTCACATCTCTCCCTCCAGATGTGCAGCTCTGTGGCTTCTATGCTGGGTCACTGCCTCCATTTGTCTTTGGCCCCGCACTCTGACCTCAGTCCAGGCTGTCCAGATCTATTCAGAAACTGCCGTATTTGGCTTCCACAAGATTTCTCCACAGGTGGGCATTAGAAACTTGCTCCTGGAGCCTTATACAAGATCTAAAACTCTGGCGCTCATCCACGGATGCTCCTTCTCTTTTCCTGCACTTTTGCAGAGGAGCTTTTCCTACCTGTCTCTGCTTAACCCGCCCCCAAACCCTAAGTCACTAATGCAGTTTTCCATTTCCTTAAAATGTCTTCATAAGTCCTCAGGATTGTCATGTGTCCTTTGAGAAAGTCTATTTAGATTATCCCATTTATAGTTCTAAAAACAGTCACAATAACCTTCTAAGCTGACCCCTTTGCCTTGAATTTAATAAGCCCAGCATATTCCTTTGGAAGTTGCTGTTTTGACTGGACCTTTTTTTTTTTTTTTTTTAAAGGTATCCTAACGAGACTCTGGTAGTGTAGCGGTTACAAATCGGGCTGTGAACTGCAAGGTCAGCTGTTCAAAACTCCCAGCTGTTCTGCGGGAGAAAGATGAGGCTTTCTGCTCCCATAAAGATTTACAGCCTTGGAAACCCTGTACAGAGTCACTATGAGTTGGAACCGACTCCTTGGCACATAACCAACCAAGTAACGGGACTAAGAAAAGTGTATTACTAATAAGAGAACTTGTTTGCAGCCATATACTGATAAGAGAGGCATATTTACATATGCTTCGTTTGTAATAAATCCATGCATGCATGAACTGAAATACTAGTAGCAATACTTTGTACTTACAACCATACACATACATATGTTTTAATATACTTTAGTGTTAGTAATATGAGCTACATACAGTGTAATTTGCTGATGCTAGTATTTTCAGATGCTAAAAGATCAAATTTATAAAGATATTAATAATAAAAAGCAATAATAATGAAAATTAAAATAAAAAAGTTATAGACTGACTTAAGAACTCACTTACAATGGGGTTATTGTAGTCAATTTTGAAGAATACAATCTTTCATAGATTTCTTCTGTAAGGTGGGAGAAGGGTGATAATGAGAAGGGAAAGAGGAGGTCTGACCTCTGTGTTCTTCTTACCCTCTGCCATCAAGTCCATTGCAACTCATAATAACCCCATAGGGCAGAGTGGAGCTGCTCCATATGATTTCCTACACTGTACATTTCTATGGGAGCAGACAGCTTCATCTTTCTCCCACAAAGCAGCTGATGGATTTTAACTGCTGACCTTGCTGTTAGCAGGTCAATGTTTAATCTAATGCACCAACCAATAGGGCTCCTTCTTTTGTTTTAAATTAAATCAATTTTAACAAAGGTTTTGTTGTTAAGTGCTATTGAGTCAGTTCTGATCCACAGCAACTCTGCACAGGGTTTCTGAGGAGTGGCTAGTGAGCTTGAACCGCCGATCTTGCTGTTTAAATCAACTTTGCAGTCCAGTGCATTAACCCACAGTGCCATGCCTATCAGTATTCCTAACAAAGGTAAAGGTATATATATAGGAATTGAAGATCTGGATACCTTTAAAGCTATCCATGCAGAAACATCCCTTGGGAAGCATTCCTAAGACTATGCAGACCCTCACTTGAAGGGAGATCCTGCTATAAATATACTTCTGTTGTAAATTTTTAAGAGGAATACTTAACTACACATTTTTAAAACAAGATGTTTGAACAGGACTACAAGAGCACCGCAAGGTCAGCAGTTCAATCTCATCATCACTCCTTGGAAACCCTATATTGTTGTTGTTGGTAAGTGCTGTCTAGTTGGTTCCGACCCACAGCGACCCTGAACAGGGTTTCCGAGGCTGTAAATCTTTACGGGAGCAGAAAGCTTCATCTTTCTCCCGCAGAGCAGCTGGTAGTTTTGAACTGCTGACCTTGCGGTTCACAGTCCGATTCGTAACCACTACCTTATACAGGGTTGTTATGAGTCAAAACCAACTCGATGGCACTTAACAACAACAAAATATATATATGTACTCTGAAGCAAAAAAAAGTAGTTAACTTTCCATTTTAAAGAATTATTAATTCCTTTCATTCACTTTCATATTTAAGCAAAAATTATCTAATTCAAGAGAAATAAACTGAATTATCAATCACAAGAACCTTGATAATAAATTATACTACCAATAAAAGCAGTAACTTTTCTTGAGGACAAAAACGTTCTTAAGAAAACTCAGAAAAACTGGAAATCTGCAGGTCAATGTTGGTAATTTAGTAAATAATATATTTATGTTGTTTTAACATTATACTTACAAGTTACAGAGAAATAGAATGTACATAAACCAGTAGAAGATAAAATTGGACTGTCTTCCATATATGAACATGGTGGCTGTGTGCCGTGGAGTTGGTTCTGACTCACAGCAACCCTGTACAGGGTTTCTGAGGCTGTAAATCTTTACGGGAGCAGAAAGCCTCATCTTTCTCCTGTGGAACAGCTGGTAGTTTTGAAATGCTGACCTTGTGGTTTGCAGCCCAATTTGTAACCACTCTGTTACCAGAGCGCCTTCATATATGAACATACTAGCATAAAATCCTGTCTACTCTCATCTTTTCCAATGATCCAAAGTTCTCTAAGAGATAATTTACTTGAGGCCTTTCCTAAAGATAGTATTTATATATGAAGTTCAATATATGGTATTTAACAAAAGTATTCTACTTGCTCTAGTGTTCATCATATATTATAATCTCAAAATATCCTAACAGGATACATACTAAAGAACAGATTTATTTTAAAATGTTAGGGAAAATTCTACTAATTTCCCTCTTTTATATATAGAAGGTTATACAGATATATACTTATTTATTATGATTAAAATTTCTATAGTCACTCACCAAATATTTCTTTTCTTATGCATCTATTTTTCCAGGTTCTATTCTAAGAGCTGGAGTCCTGGTGTCGCACGGTGGGTTAATGCATCAGACTGAGAAGTCGTTTGAACTGCAAGGTCAGTGGTTCAAGTTCATCAGCTGCTCCTTGGAAACCCTATACAGGGTCACTATGGGTTGGAATCGACTTGACATTTAACAACAACAACATTCTAAGAGCTGGGAGTGCTGGTGTGACGCTGTAGGATAAGCACTAGTCTGCTAACCGCAAGATTGGTGGTTAAAACCTAACAGTTGCCGCTTGGAAACTAAGGAGCTATGAGTTGGAACTGACTTGAAGGCACATAACACCTAAGAGCTGAGAATAGAGGGTAGAGGTAGAAAGTAACTGCTATCATTTATTGAGAACTTATTATGTGTCAGGCACTGGCTTAAAATTCACACGTATAAACCTATTTATTCTTCAAAATAGAACACTAACTGATTTCCTTACTTTACACAAGAGAAAACTGAGGCAGAAAGAAGTAACTCATCTATTAACTGACAGAAGCAGTTTCCAAACCCCTAGGTCTTAGTCATCAAATACCCTTCTCTTCTCATTTTCTTTTTGTAATGAACTAATAGAACTAGGTATGGCTCAAATAAGTGGTTGTGACTTTCATTTTTAGATATTAGTGTTTCTGGAGCCCTGGTGGTGCTGTAGTTATTGGATTGCTAACTGCAAAGCTGGCAATTCAAACCCACCAGCAGCTTCCCAAGAAAAAGATGAGGCTTTCTGCTCCCATAAAGGTTTATAGACTTGGAAACACAATACAGGGTCAATTAGTCAGAATCAAATTGATGGCAGCGACTGGGGTAAGTACATATATACATATTTACTCTAGGTAGGCCTTGTCGTTGTGAAGTGCCATCTAGTGGGGCTGAAAGTCACAGGGCCTGTGTCATCTCAGAGATGGTTCATGATTCTGGCTAAGGAGGCACCACTTTCTTGGGCACAGTTATTGGTTCAGGGAAATAGAAACATGATCCTAGAATGGCTACTCTGTCTTCCCTGGGGTTGATGGAATTAGTTGTTCTCTTTGTAATGGATGTAACTTTGTGGATAATAGCAGTTACTTTTTTTGACATCAGGAGAAAATGACCACACAATCCTGAGAGATACGTTGTTGTTTTAAGTGCTGTTAAAGTCACTTCCGACTCATAGAGACCTTGTACAGGGTTTTCAAGGAGCAGTTGGTGGATTACAGTTGCAGACCTTGTGGTTTGGAGTACAGTGCTGATCCTATGAAATTTAGCCACAGAATACTCAGATCTATGTTTAAAATAGGTGTAACTTATATTTCCTAGCTAAATGAGCACACAAATACCCTTTTTATTTATGTTAAAGTGGGGTTACAGAATTCTTCTCTTCCTTCACCTTCTTTCCTTATAAGCAAATATGTAAATGTACAGTTCAAAGGATGGAAATACAGTGGCTCCATATGATAAACACTGGACTGCAAACCATAAGGTCTGCAGTTTGAACCTGCCAGCTGCTCCATGGGAGAAAGATGAGGCTTTCTGCTCCTGTGAAGATTTAAAGTCTAGGAAACCCTATACAGGGTCCCTGAATCAGAACTGACTCGATGGCACTTAACAACAGTTTAAAGGATGATTTTTCTATTTATTTAAAAAAGCAGTTTCTAACAGATGCTGATGAAGCATTATTTCAATCATTTTACTTTTTAGCATACATCAAAACCACAATATATCTAGAAAGACAAAAGGTTTTATTTCAAAATATTGGGCAAACATAAAAAGATGAATGTCCATTATATAATCAAGTTTTAAATATATGGCATCTTTTGAAACGTAGTAGGCACTACCAAAGAGCTAAACATTACAAATTACCCTACCATATTTCTTCTCAGTATTAATAATACTTGATACCAAGACCCTAATAAGTCATTTTCTTAAGGTTCCACTTAATTACAGAAGTAACAATTCTGTTCAAGATGTTCCAGCCATAGGAAGCTTCCAGGTGAATTTCACAAATGTTAACAAAAGTACCTTCCTTTTTTGCCTGTGAATGTTTGAGTACTGCTGTACTGTTGGCTTATATCCACTACGGATATTGGTTCTAGGCCAGCCCAAGGGTCTTCAAGCATTGAAGGCTTAAAATAACTTTCCACCTCATTAGACATTCTTTTTTCTCTACCACGCCCTGATCCAAATGGTGTAGAGGTCCTTGGAGAGCCCTTTAGAAAAAAAATCATCAATTAAAAAAAACACTTAGTAGTGATACTTGGTATGTTTTTCTTTAACAGCTTAAGTCTCAGGAGGATCACATTACTAGCTAAGTGGTGACTTAGAATCAAATTATGTTTGCCTGCAAAATCCATTGTTTTTGTATTTCTATTCCCACTATTTATCTCAACTACTTTAGGGTTTCTAATGTAATACAAAGGAGCTTCAAGAGGGTGGAAATATGGAATTCAAAGACAACGGAATTCTTCCACGAACTTTCTGAAGCCCTCTTGTAACTTTGCATATACAAAGCAGCGATTAAAAAATAATCAATTATATTTCATACCCCTCAACTTAAAATCTCCATTTGGGGGGGGGGGGATCGTCATTTATTTTTAAACACTATAAGGCTTCAAATTTTATAGAAAACCTTTGTAGCCATGAATTTTTTTCTCCCCTATCACCAGCTTTAGAAGAGTGGGGCGGGTTTAAAACATAAAGTTGGAAAACCACCTAACCAAAAACCAAATCCACTGCCAATTAAGTCTCTTCCCACTCACAGGAACCCTAGAGGGCACAGTAAAACGGTTTCATTGGGTTCTGACACTGAAAATCTTTGACAGCCTCATCTTTCTCCTGCAGAGCAGCTGCTGGGTTTGAATTTGACCTTGAGGTTAGAAGCCAAACGTGTACCCCAATTCGCTACCAGGGCTCCTTGGAAAAGTCCCGGAGCATGCCAACTACAAACCACGGGGCTACCTAGACTCACCAGAAATCCTGCCACTGTCTCTACTCAATCATTCAGTGTTCGAATACACTTTCACTACCCACCCATTAATTTTTTTCTTGAGAAGGCTTGGAAGGCGAAAGTTTGTGTAGTCAAATACAAGGCAAAGGTAAAGAACAAAAAAAGGTGACAGTAGTAACACAATGGCATCAGCCCACATCCAGGACGAGCCTGGGGGGGGGGGGGGATTCATCCACTTCCCCCGCGCCATGGGTCTCAGAACAATGACCAGAAAACTGGCAAGGCCCCCCTGCTGGATTAGAATCGGGTATCCGTATCCAGGCTAAAAGCAGGAATTAGAATGGATGGTTCAAAATCTGACTGCCACTTTGGTAGGGTCATCTTATAAAAGTTACTAAGAACGCCTTAGTTTGCTCATCTGCAAAATAGGGCTACTAACAATACCCCACCTCAAAGGATATTGCCGAAAAGAATTCACGTAACCCAAGGATTAAACGACCGTTCCTACCACAGAGGAAGAGCTCAGCCAACGTAGGCTAGATTACCTGGGGGTGGGTCTGCTGTTGCCCGGGGGAGTAGCCGAATTGCTGCTGGGACCCCGCGGGAGACTTGGAGTACGAGCCAGAGTAGCCGCCAGGGGATGGGGACCCGAACCGGCCCCCCGGGAAGCTGCCGCCTTGTCGTGGCGAATGGCTGCTTCCATAGGGTCTAGACCGGGGCCCGTACGGTGGTGTGTGGTGCGGACTCCCGTAACCGTCCCGAGGAGAGGGCGGCCGCGGCCCGCTCCCGCCCGGGGTACCTCGGAAGCTGCTTCCATTACCCCAGTTTCCTACACCAGAGCCTGGATAAGGAGGGGTCGGGGGTCTAAAATTCTGTCGGTGCATCTCAGAAAGCGAAGACGACGCCCTTAGGGCCGCTTTCTCCTGCCGGAACTGTCTCGGAGAACTCTTCACAGAGAACTGGTAGTCCTGTACCAAAAAAGTCCTCAGGCCACCACCTCCAGACAGTACATTGGTTCCGGTATCACAAACGTTCCGGAAACACAAATGTTCCGGAAGGGACGGCGGGTTAAAAGAGTTCCTGAACTGGGAGGAGACTGAGCGAATTTAAGTGAAGGAAGAAGAAAAGGGATAAAGTCCGAACAGCCCATCCAAACAACGATCTGTGTAGTCTGGAGTTTATTGGTAAATTGACTAGACGTCTAACCAATGGGTGAGATGGGCCTACAGAGCAGGCTCGTGCGAGCTGGCCTAGCTCCGCCTCCGCCCCGCCCTAGCCTTACCTCGTCGCTTCGCGCGGGCTCCCGCCTCCGCCCCGCCCTTGCCCCGCGCAGGCCCCGCCCTGTCCTGGCCATACCCAGAGGTTCCTTCGGATGTTGTGTGTATTCTTCGCTCACGCGGGGACTGAGGATTTCAGAGGCGCGCAATGTTGGCGACGCCAGCGAGGGTCGCGGCTCAGTGGAGAAGCAGCCTGCTTTCCATCCGGGGCGGCGGGAGGGGGCTGTGGACCGGCCGCCTGCAGTCAGGTACCCTCCGAGACACGGACTGGGCAGCAAACGGGACCCCGGCCCCAGCCAATCCTCGGGTGGCGCGCTGAGGAGAGCGCCCTCGCTTTCGAGACTGATCTGCTGCCCCAGGGACCCGCCCTTAGTCTTTCTCGTCTTGGAGCGCCCTCATCCCGCTTTCCCGGCCGCCCCGGGCTGTCCTGCCAACATCCGCGTCCAGGTCTAGAGCTGGCCGCGAAGGGACTGACTGGCTCCCTGTGCTATCAAACTGGTGCTCGTCTCCCACTCTCCGTTTCTTGCTAACCTCTCATATTTCAGATTAACTTTAATAATGTACCCCTTGAAATCATAAATGATTTCAGGATGCCGCTTTAAATAGCTTGGTGGAGAAGTTGTTAAATGTGGGACTTTACCCTTGTTCTTTCAGCTCTAGTTAAATGGATGCAGAAAGGAGGGAGGGGAGTTTGAAGCAGGTACAGGGGGAGTGCTGCTTCCTCTCCGTGGGGACAAAGTTTAAACACATCTAGGAGAGTAAATCAGAGTATTACTACTAGAGCTCCCGTTCAAACATGCACAGATCGATATAAACAAAACGTGCGTAAATATGCCTGCAATCAGTGGATGGCTGTAGACCAGTTTTTCAGTATTGCAGTTGGTCTGGTAGTATAATGGTTACAAGTTGGCCTGCTAACCTCAGGGTCAGTAGTTCGAAACTACCAGCCGTTCCGTGGGAGAAAGATGAGACTTTCTTCTGTTCCTGTAAAGATTTACAGCCTTGGAACCAACTCCACGGCACATAACCACCACCACTTAGTGTCCTTAAGGTCTATTAAAACTGGATTCGGCTGGATTAATTAAATTCAAGGCAGAGAGGTCAGTTTAGAAGGTTTAGGTGACTGTTTTGGGGGGATTCCAGAAGAGTAATCTTAATAGGTTTTCTCGATGGTTATAGGACAGTCACATCAGTAAGTATTTTTTAAAGTCCTTTTCACTTTCAGCAAGCAAGGTTGTATCATTTCCATATCACAGGTTGTAAATGAGTCTTCCTCCAATCTTGATGCTGCATTTTTCTTCATATAACCCCGCTTCTCGGATTCTTTGCTCAGCATACAGGTTGAATAAGTATAGTGAAAGAATACAACCCTGTTGCACACCTTTCCTAATTTTAAACCATTCAGTATTCCCATGTTCTGTTCGGATAGCTGCCTATTGGTCCATGTACAGATTCCTCAGGAGCACAATTAAGTGTTTGGAATGCTCATACTTTGCAATGTTGTCCATAGCTTGTCATGAGCCACACAATCGAAAGCCTTTGCATAGTCAATAAAGCACAGGTAAACATCTTTCTTGTATTCTTTGCTTTCAGCCAAGATCCATCGGACATCAGCAATCATATCCCTCATTCCACAGCCTCTTCTGAATCCAGCTTGATCTGGAAGTTCTCTGTCAATGTATCCTTGCCGCTGTTACTGTATTACCTTTAGTAAAAACTTTATTTGCAGGTGATTTCAAAGCTGTTGTCCGATGATTTCCAAATACTGTTGGGTTACCTCTCTTTGGAATGGGCATAAATACGGATCTCTTTCAATCAACTGGCCAGATAGTTGTCTTCCAAATTTCTTGGTATAGATGAGCAAGTGCCTCCAGTGCTGCTTCACATTCTTGAAAGATTTCAGTATTTATTCCATCAATTCCTGGTGCCTTGCTCTTTGCAAATTCCTTTAGTATATCTTGGACTTCTTCCTTCAGTATCATTGGCTCTTTGATCATATGCTACCTCTTGAAATGGTTGAAGATTAACCATTTCCTTTCTGTACAGTGACTCTGTATATTCCTTCCATCTTCTTTTGACACTTTCTGCATCATTCAATAATTTGTCCAGAGACTCTTTCAGTAACGAAAGTCGAGTCTTTAATTTTTTCTTCAGTT
>NW_006408524.1:8491035-8496026 GCF_000296735.1 Chrysochloris asiatica | reverse complement strand
TGCTATCTCTGTTGTCGTTCTCGCCCGGCTCAGCAAGTCTTTATTTTTGTACTTAAAACTACATAGTACATAATGAATTGACACTTTGATCTTTTCTTGAATTATTACACAGTTAATCACAACATTCTTGCACCTGGTCATTAGACAACTTTGACAGAAATATTTCTGTGATGTTCAAACTGACTTTCATCTCTTTTCCCAGTATGTGATAAACCGTTTCTTCTTGTTTCCACTAAAAGATTAAGTCAAACTTTACACAAATCATTTCTACTTATCAGACTGCTGATTATATTTTCTAAGTAACATAAGTTTCTACTAATCATCAATGCTTGCACGACCTTATTATTTCGACTAACTAATTATCAATCTTCTATCCTACATAGTATATATTATTTTCATAATAAAAGTATTACTAACATCAACTTATTTATTTTTCTAAAGTATTCATTAAATTGCTTGGAAGCTATGTGGCATAAAGCCCCACCTGGCTAATTGCTGCAGGAAGTGTAGATTGTCAAGTCAAAACTATCCTTCACTTAAGTTCATTATTTGCTGCTTATTTATGCAGGTGCTTGTATGTAGGGGTTTGTGAATTCTGGCTAGTGACTGATTGTGGTGAGGTCTATAGGGGTAGGTCAGCTTGACTTTAATTTGCTATCTGCTTTTGTGGTCTCACAAATGCAATTACTTAGGTTCTCTATGAAAGGGAGTAATTTATATAATTCTCTTTGTATTCAATCCACCGAAGCTGAAAGCAATTGCTGCTAAGCCAGTTTTTCCTAAGGTTTGTAGAACTCATGGTGAAAGGCTGTGAATAAGGCCATATTATATATTTACAAGTAAATTCAGAGTTAACTTGAAGGGAAGATAGGGACCAGCTTTTTGAGAGTCATTTGCTGTGCACAATGTGTCTTCCCCTGCTACGACTGTGCCAAACAACAGGAGTTAAGCACTCCCCACACGTTTCTATCCACAGATGTAGTCAATTTGATTTCTGTGTATTCCATCTGGTGAGGTCCATTTGTGTAATCATCTTATATGCGGTCTAAAGAAGGTATTTGAAATGAACAAATCATTGGTTTTGCAGAATTCTGTCATGTGATCTCCAGCATCATACAACATGCTTGTATTGATTTTCAAAAACCAAAATTTGGCTGAAGTGTTTATAATTCTGATTGCTTCATAAACTTTTAGTTATAAAGAAAATTGTGATCATTCAAGAATGACACCTTGATAAAATAAAAACATGCTTTTTTGTTTTAGAGAAAAGCCTCTTAACTCTCTTAAAGGAAAATCAAAGAGTGTTAAAAACCAAAACATCACTCGAATAGGGAGTCATGGAAACACCAACAAGTTGATGTTATAAGAAAGGGGTCACAAAACACACATAATTATAGTGCCTTATGGAGTCCTGGTGTGGCGCTGTGGTTTAACGCGTCAGACTGCAATGCTGTTTGAACTGCAAGGTTGGCGGTTCAAGCTCACCAGCTGCTCCTCAGGAACCCTATATAGTGTCACTATGGGTCAGAATTGACTCGACAGCACTTAACAACAACAAATGAACCTTGATGTGGCCCTTTAGGATAAGCACAGTACTTCAAACCTAAAGGTCTGCAGTTGAAACTCACCAATCCCTCTTGGAAAGCCTATGCAGGGTCACTATGAGATTCAACAGATTTGACTACACACAACAAAAGCAGCATGTTGTTGTTGTTAGGTGCCATCGAGTCAGTACTGACTTATAGCGACCCTATGCACAGCAGAACAAAACACTACTCAATCCTGGGCCAATCTCACTTTTGTTGCCACACTTGAGTCCATCGATGTTGCACTTGGCCAATCCATCTTGTAGGGGGTCTTCCTCTTTTTCTCTGACCCTCCACCTTACCAAACATGATATCCTTCTCCAGAGACTGGTTCCTCCTGACAATATGTCTGAAGTACGAAGAGATGAAGTTTGGCCATCTTGGCTTCTAAGGAGCACTTTGGCTGTACTTCCAACACAGATCTGTTGATTCTTTTTTGACAGCCCATGGCACTTTCAATATCCTCCTCCAACACCATAACTCAAATACATCAGTTCTTCTGTGGTCTTCCGTATTCACTGTCTAGCTTTCTCATGCAATGAGATTATTGAAAATACCTTGCTTGGGTCAGACGCACTTTAATCCTTAAACTGACATCTTTGCTCTTCAACACTTTAAAAATGTCTTGTGTAGCAGATTTGCCTAATACTATACGTTGTTTGATTTCTTGACTGCTGCTGCCATGAGTGTTGATAGTTGATCCAAGAAGAATGAAGTCCTTGACAACTTCAATCTTTTCTCTGTTGGTAAGAAAGTTGTTTATTGGTCCAGTTCGGAGGATTTTTGTTTTCTTTACATTGAGATGTAATCCATACTGAAGGCTGTGCTCTTTAATCTTCATCAGTAAATGTTTTAAGTCCTCTTCACTTTCAGCAAGCAAGGTTGTATCATCTGCATATTGCAGGTTGTTAATGAGTCTTCCTCCAATCCTGATGCCACGGTTTACTTCATATAAGCCAGCTTCTTGGATTATTTGCTCAGCATACAGGTTAAATAAGTATGGTGAAAAAATACAATACTGTCGTGCACCTTTCTTAAGTTTACAAAATATAATAGTCTGATAGGTTTGTAGTGATTGAGATCACTTAAAGGCAGAATGAGCAAAGCATGATTTTAAACATGATTGGTTATGTTAATACGCCTATAAAATAAGGGGTTTCAAAACATTTGTGGGAAAATTCCATTATCGTTCTATACCATTTTTCCACAAACATTTTGAAGGCTCCTCATATATTGATTGATTAAAAGGCAAAATTACCAATTATGTCTTATGGAGTGGATCTCATGACTGGTCACAAAACAGTGGTATAATGAATATTTTCAGGAAAAGGTTGTAAAAATTACCTTTCTCTTGGGATATCTGAAAGAAAGAATTTTGATATAGTGTTAGTTACAGACTCCATGATGTATAATGTCCATATTCTTACCCTGACCACAAAAGAAAACTTTTCTTTAGTGATAGAATTGGTTCCTAAGCAACAGAGTTTGAATGTGTGTGAAAGGTTATGCTGATCTATTAGTATTAGTTCAACCATTTTACTTTAGGTCAGATGCCTCTGCTTCATTTTATATTCCTTTTAATCAATGATTTTGAAGAGGGCATATTCTTTTCAGCATATATTTGCTACTGCCAGGTGGTAGCTTAACTTTAGTTCTGTTTTCCCCCTAGACGGGGACCACTGGTACCTTAGTTGTCAGGCAGCTCCAGTAAGTAAGCCCATCATGTTATTGCTGAGCAGCTGACTTCAGTGATCTTGATATGGGAAGTGGATAAGGTATGGCCACATTGTAGGAACTGCCTGACCTATTTTCAAATGGCTAACCTAAGTCACAAGGCTTCCCTAGGTTTGGGTTCCCAAATTGTTGTTGTTGTTAAGTGCCATCAAGTCATTTTTGACCCATAGCGACCCAACATAAGGTTTCCAAGGAGCAGCTGGTGAGCTTGAACTGCCAGCCTTGCAGTTCAGGCAGCTTTGTAGTCTGGCACATTAGCTTACAGCACCACACCAGGACTCCCAAATAAGCGTTGATATATATCACTTTCTGAACATGATATGAAGCAAGGTTTTCAGTTCCTATAATAGTAGATGTACATCTTAAAAAACACATTTTATAATTCTAACAACAAGGTGTATCATTATCAATATAGTTAACCTGGATTCCAACAGAGACAACAAGCAAGAAAAAAGGATCAGCACTGGACTGTGAACCACAAAGTTGGCAGTTTAAAACCCATCAGCTGCTCCTTGAAAATCCTGTACAGGGTTTCTATGTCGGAGCTGACTTGATGATACTTAACAACTGGTAGCGTAGTGGTTACGAATTGGGCTGCGAACCTTAAGGTCAGCGGTTTGAAACTACCAGCCACTCCACAGGAGAAAGATGAGGCTTTCTACTCCCGTAAAGATTTACACCCTCGGAAACCCTGTACAGGGTCACTATGGGTCGGGACCGACTCAACGACACTTAACAACAACAACAACAAACTCATAAAGGGTAGACTATGGTACTGAACAGCCTTTTGATGAATCTTAGCAAGATCTTTCCACCACTTATCAGTCACTGTGTCAAACTGTAGTGGCTTGCATCCTGCAGTGATACTGGGAGCTATGCCCCTGATATTTCAAATACCAGCAAGGCCAACCATAGTGGACAGGTTTCACAGTGGAGCTTCCAAACTAAGACAGACTAAGAAGAAGGAACAGGTGGTCTACTGAGTCACTGAAAATCTTATGAATAGCGTTGTCTAATGGAGCATTGTCTGATACAGTGCTGGTAGATGAGTCCTTTAGGTTTGGAGGGATTAAAAATATGACCTTAATAACATGGGTGGAGCAAAGCTTTCAGGACCTTCATTTGCTAATGGAGCATGATTCAGAATGAGAAGAAATAGCTCCATTCATTATTGTACTATGGAATGTATGAAGTATGACTCTAGCAAAATTTCAGATTGTCAAAAATGAAATGGAACACACAAATGGACTGATATTGGTAATTTTGAATCAGATAATCAGATCGTTTCCTATGAAGGGAATGGCAAATGAAAGAGAAATGGCATCACATTCATTGTCAAAAAGAACATTTCAAAATTTAACTTGAAGTACAATGCTGTCACCGATAGGATAATATCCATGTTCCTACCAGGAAGACCAGTTAATACAACTATTATTTTAGTTTATGTGCCAACCACTACAGCCAATGATGAAATTGAAGATTTTGCCAACTTTGTCAGATTGAAATTAATCAAACATGCAGTCAAGATGTGCTGATAATGACTGGTGATTGGAATGCAAAAGTTGGAAACATATGGTCTTGGAAAATTGGAAAATATGGCCTTGGTGGTAGAAATGAAGCTGGAGTCGCATGACAGAATTTTTTTTAAAGCTTTTATTATTAATTGAGTGA
>NW_006408524.1:8489393-8490620 GCF_000296735.1 Chrysochloris asiatica | reverse complement strand
ATCTATATATATAGAAAGAGACTATAGAATAGCTTAATATCATGAAACAAAACAGGGCCAGCTGCAGACTGTGGAACAGACCAACAGTTGCTCATATGCAATTCCAGGTTTAAGTTGAGGAAAATTAGAACAAGTCAATGATTGCCAAAATATGACCTTAAATGTATTCCACCTGAATGTAGAAACCATCTCATAGACAGATTTGACATATGAACACACTAATGACTGATGATCAGAGGAAGTGCGGGATGACATCATGAACATTATACATGAACAAAGCAAAAGGTCCTTAAAAAGAAGAAAGAAAGGAAAGGTCAAAATGGATGTCAGAAAAGATAAATTGCTCTTGAATGTAAAGTAGCTAAAGCGAGTGGAAGAAATAATGAAATAAAAGAGCTGAACATTTTAAAGATTGGCTTGAGATTACAAAACGAAATATAATGAAATGTTCAGAAAGCTGGAGTTAGAAAAACAAAAGGGAATAGCACGATCAATGTTACTCAATCTGAAAGATCTGAAGAAAAATTCAAGCTTTCAGTTAAAATATTGAAAGATTATACAGGCAAAATATTAAAGACTGAAGGAATCATCAAAAGGAGATGGAAGGAATGCGCAGTCATTGTACCAAAAATAATTGGTCGAGGTTCAACCATTTCAAGAGGTAGCATATGTTCAAGGACTGATAATATTGAAGGAAGAAGTCTAAAATACATTGAAGGCATTGGTGAAAAACAAGGCTCCTGGAATTGATGGGATACAAATAGAAATGTTTCAACAAGCTTATGCAGTGCTAGAAGTACTAAGTCATCAATGCCAAGAAATTTGGAAGACAGCTACTGACTATCTGACTTGAAGAAATCCATATTTGTTCTCATTTCAAAGAAAGGTGGCCCAATAGAATGTGGAAATTGCCAAACAATTAATATCACACATAAGTAATTTTTTTCTGAAGATAATTAAAAAATGGTTGCAGTAGTACATTGACAGAGAGTTGCCAGAAATTCAAGCTGGATTCAGTAGAGTATGTGAAACTACTCTAGGAATATTGTTAACTCATTTCAGATGGGCTGAGAGTAGAGACTATCAGAAAGATGTTTGTCAGGTTGTTAGCTGTGGTTAAGTCTGTTCTGACTCATATAGACCCTGTACACAACAGAATGAAACACTGCCCAGTTCTTTGCTATCCTCACAACTATTATGTTTGAGTCCATTATTGCTGCCACTGTG
>NW_006408524.1:8481032-8486906 GCF_000296735.1 Chrysochloris asiatica | reverse complement strand
ACACTGTAGTATTCTGTAATTCTGATTCTTTGCAAGATTTGCTATGATCCACACAGTTGAATTGCTTGTGTTTACTTGTGGTTTATTGACTATAAAAAGACATTTGAATGTGTGATCATAACAAACTATGGATAATATTGTGAGGAATCAGACTTTCTTATCATTTAGTTGTGCTCATGTGATATCTATACACACAGCAGGAAGCAATTGTTTGAACAGAACAAAGGGATACTGCATGGTTCAAATCAGGAAAGGTGTGTGTCAGGGTTGTATCCTTTTAATTCATACTTATTAAATATTTATGCTAAGCAGATAATTTCAGAAGCTGGACTGTATGAGGAAGAATGTGAAATCAAGATTGCAGCAAGGCTCATTACCAACTTGTGACATGCATATGATATAACCTTGCTTGATGAAAGCAAAGAGGACTTGAAGCTTACTGATGAAGATCAAGCACTACAACCATTAGTACGGATTACAACTCAATGTAAAGGGGAAAAAAAAAATCCTCACAACTGGATTAATGAATGATATCATGAGGGACGGAGAAAAGATTGAAGTTGTCCAAGTTGTTTCATTTTACTTGTATCCACAGCCTATGTTCATGAAAGCAGCTTTCAAGAAATCAAATGATGTACTGCATTGGGCAAAAATGCAAAATGCATTTTTAAAGTGTTCAAGAGCAAAGATGTCACTTTGAGGACTAAATTTCACTGTATCCAAGCCATAGTATTTTCAGTCGCCTCACATTAAAGCTGGATAATAAATACAGAAGACTGGAGAAGAATTGATGCATTTGATTTATGGTGTAGGTGAAGAATATTGAAGGTACCATGGACTACCATAATAACAAACACATCTATCCTGGAAGAAGTACAGCTGGAATGCTCCTAAGGTCAATGATGATGAGACTCGCTCATGTACTTAGGATGTATTTATCAGGTGGGATCAGTCCCTGGAAAGGACAGCATGTTTGATAGAGGGTCAGATTAAAAGAGCAAGACTCTCAATGAGACGGATTGACACCCAGGCTGCAACAGTAGGCTCAAACATAATTACAGTTGTGAAGATGGCACGGGTCTGGGCAGCATTTCCTTCGGTTGTGTATAGGGCTACCATGAACCAGAACTGACCGGACAGAGTCATATCTTGTTCAATTTCTTCAGTGATGTCAATTCAAGAGTAACAGGAGATGTTAGAAATGGTTTAAACCCTTCCTTGCTGGACTAAAATGAAACCCAGAATTATTTTATTGTCTGGAACCAAGTCAGTGGCACTTAACAACAGCAACAACAACTCTTGCCAAAGATTTTTGTTGTGTGACCATTCTGTCAGCCACAGCATCAGCAATCTGGGCTATTGTTGCTGATCAATTACAAAGGGCCTGCTGTAACTGTGTAGTCCTTAACTGTGCATTATTATTGTTGTTAAGTGCCATTGAGTTGGTTCCAACTCATAGAGACCCTGTAAGAGTTTCCAAGGTGAAGCTGGTGGGTTTGAACTCCCAACCTTGTGTGTTCACAGTTCAGCACTAATCCTATAGTGCCATTGCTGTTGTTGTTAAGTGCTGTCTAGTTGGTCCCGACTCATAGTGACCCTGTGCATAGGCTTTCTGAGGAGCAGCTTCTGGGTTTGACCGAGTGCTGATCCTACAGTGCCACACCAAGCGTCCTAAAAGTCTACAGCACCTGGTATTCCCAGGCAATCTCCCATCCAAGTACTAACCAGGCCTGAGCCTGCTTAGCTTCTGAGATCAGACGAGATCGGACGCATTCAGGGTGGTATGGCCACGTTGTTGTTAAGTGCAGTCGATTCACTTCCTGCCCATAAAGATCCAATATAGGGTTTCTGAGGAGCGGCTGGTGAGCTTAAACCATTGGCCTTGTGGTTCAAACTGACTTTACATTCCAGAGCATTAACCCACAGCACCACACCAAAACTCTGATATGGCCATGTTGTTGTTGTTAGGTGCCATCAAGTCAGTACCGACTCATAGACCTCATGCACAGCAGAACAAAACACTGCCTGATCCCGGGCCAACCTCACTACTATTGCCACGCTTGAGTCCATTGATGCTGCCACTTGGCCAATCCATCTTGTTGGGGGTCTTCCTCTTTTTCTCTGACCCTCCTCCACCTTACCAAACATGATATCCTTCTCCAGTGACTGGTCCCTCCTGACAGTATGTCCGAAGTATGCTCCTAAGGTCAAGTTTGGCCATCATGGCCTCCAAGGGTCACTCTGGCTGCACTTCTTCCAACATGGATCTGTTGGCAGCCCAAGGCACTTTCAATATTCTCCTCCAGCACCATAACTCGAATGCATCAATTCTTCTATGGTCTTCCTTATTTACCGTCCAGCTTTCACATGCATATGAGGGCATGGCCACAGTGGCATGCTAAAAGGACTATTCCCTTCTAATGTATCAGCAATAGGTTTCCCCATAACACCTAATTTCTCTTAGAAGTTGAAAGGATTTTAAGATCACTTGTCCACTGAAATCTGTCTGTATGGTTAAGGTTATGTCTCAACTTGCCTGGGCCTTGATTTGCAGTATTTTCAGAGTTATGATGCAGTTTGTCAGTTATAAATGATGTAGTCACTTTCCATTTTATGTTCCAATATAATAACATGCCCGAAGTATGAGAGATAAAGTCTGGCCATCCTGGCTTTTAAGGCACATTCTGGCTGTACTTCTTCCAACATAGATTTGTTTGTTCTCTGGCAGTCCATGGTACTTTTAATATTCTCCTCCAACACCAAAACTCACATGCATCAATTCTATGATTGTCCTCATTCATTGTCCAACTTTCACATGCATATGATAGTACCGTGGTAGTCCATGGTACCTTCAATATTCTTCACCTATACCATTTTCATATGAGGTTATTGAAAATACCATGGCTTGGGTCAGGCACACCTCAATCTTCAGACTGACATCTTTCCTCTTGAACACTGTAACGAGATCTTGTATGCAGATTTGCCTAATGCAATATGTTGTTTGATTTCTTGATTGCTGCTTTAATGAAGAATGATTGTACATGCAAGCAAAATGAAGTCTTCGACAACTTCAACTTTTTATCCATTTATCATTGTTATTTATTAGTCCAGTTGTGAGGATTTTTGTTTTCTTTATATCGATGTGCAGTCCATACTGAAGACTGTGATCTTTGATCTTCATCTGTATGTATTTTAAGTCCTTTTCATTTTCAGCTAGCAAGGTTGTATAATCTGCATATTGTAGGTTGCTAAGGAGTCTTCCTCCAATCCTGATGCCGTGCATTTCTTCATATAACCTGTCTTCTCAGATTATTTGCTCAGTATACAGATTAAATAAGTATGGTGAAAGAATACAACCCTGGCTCACACCTTTCCTAATTTTAAACCATTTAGTGTTCCCATGTTCTGTTTGAACAACTGCCTCTAGGTCTATGTACAGGTTCCTCATCAGCAGTCAAGTGTTCTGGAATATCCATTCTTTGCAATGTTATTCATAGCTTGTCATGAGCCGCACAGTCAAAAGCCTTTGCTTATTCTCTATAACACACATATACATCTTTTTGGTATTCTGTGGTTTCAGCTAAGGTTCATCTGATGTCAGCAATGATATCACTTGTTCTACGTCCTCTTCTGAATCTGGCTTGAATTTCTGGCAGTTCCCTGTTGATATAAAGTTGCAGACATTTTTGAATTATCTAGTTTTCCTTGGATGCTCTAAGGAATACCTAAGATTCATGAAATTCACTGGCCTCTTATATTCCAACCATTTAAACAAATAAGAGCCCAGGCATGTGTGCTATCCTCCAGATATAGTTCTCTTATAGTGCTAAAGGTGGAGCCACCACATTGGAAAATATATCCATAGGGTACACAATTTATAAGCTGTTCCAAAGTATTTGTTATGGCAATAGTAATGTTAACATGCGATAGTCATGCTTCAAAACCACAGTTTAACTACACAGGGTACCAAAGCACAATTGTCTTATAGGAGTTGTTGTTACATACTGTTGAATCAGTTCGGACTCATAGCAACTCTATATAATGAGTTTGAACAGCTAACTTTGCTGGTGATCCAGTGATTATTCTTCAGCGCCACACCAGGACTCCAAGTTTAATTCCTGTTTCCGGTAGGAAACAAAACCAAACCCCAGACCAATCCACTGTCATTGAGTGGATTCCGACTCCTAGCTACACTGTAGGGCAGAGCAGAACTGCTCCCATAGGGTTCTGAAGACTGTAAATCTTCATATAAAAGTAATTCTGTAGGCAAGCATTATTCTACAAATGGAAAAATTCTATTTGATTTCTCCATACAGATATATGACTTGTGATCATAAAATTTAAGGGGAACAGGATATGCTAGTAAAAACCTTGCTTCTTGTTAACCATAGGATAAAGCTATTTCACAACACATCAATCCTGTTCTCCTAATTTCCCTTGAGTTAAATTAAAATATGGAATTCTGGAGTGGTGTGATAATCCAGGAGGATGCCATAATTCAACGCATTAAAATTTAGGTCATCATTAAAATTTGGAGGAGGAGCTAAAAGTATTTTAGACAAAACCAGTAGATAAAGGTAGCTTATCTGTGCATTTATTTTACTGTGGTGGCTTGTGTGTTGCTGTGATTCTGGAAGCTATGCCAACAGTATTTTAAATTCCAGCAGGCTCACCCATTGTGGACAGGTTTCAGATGAGTTTCCAGACTAAGACAGACTAGGAAGAAGGAGAGGAGGATGACCTCCAAATATTTAGTCATTGAAAACCTTATGAATAGTAGTGGGACACTGTCAGATAGTACCAGAATATTGACTATTGAAACATGATGAAGAACACCAGAACACTGTCAAATATAGTGCCAGAAGATAAGCCCTTTAGGTTAGAAGGCACTCAAAATACAACAAAGAAGAGTTGCCTGCTCCAAGTAGAATTCATCATGATGACACGAACAGAGTTAACCTTTTGGGACCTTCATTTGCTGATGGGGCACAACTCAAAATGAGGAGAAACAGCTGTAAACATCCATTAATAATAGAGACATAAAATATATGAAGGAAGAACCTAGGAAAATTGGAAGTTGTCAAAAATGAAATGGAACACATAAACATCAATATCCTAGCCATTTAGTGAGCTGAAATGAGCTGGTATTGGCCATTTTTCAATCTGACAATCACGAAGAGGAATTCATTATCAAACAGAACATTTCAAGATCTCACTTGAAGTATAACACTATCTGTGATAGAATAATATACACACACCTACAAGGAAGACCAATTAATACTGTTTTTCAAATTTATGTACCAATCATTAAAGCAAGTGAGGATGAAACTGAAGAATTTTACAAATTTCTGTTTGAAATTGATCAAACATGCAATCAAAATGTATTGATAATTACTGGTGATTGAAATGAAAAGGTTGGTAACAAAAAGGAAAGACCTGTGGTTGAAAAATATGGCCTTGGTGATTGAAACAATGGTGGGGATCACATCACAGAATTTTGTAAGACCTACAACTTGTTCATTGCAAATACCTTTTTAAAACAACATGAAAGGTGACGATACACATGGGCCTAACCAGATGGAATACACAGAAATAAAATTGACAACATCTCTAGAAAAAGATAGTGGAGAAACTCCTTATCAGCCAAAACAAGGCCAGGGACAGACTATAGAACAGACCATCAAGTACGCATATGTAAGTTCTAGCTGAAGCTGAAGAAAATCAATAGCCAAAATATGACCGTGTACACATCCCACCTGAATTTAGAGATAATTTCAAGAACAGACTTGGTCAATTAGATCAAATACAAGAAGAGTTGTATACTGACATCAAGAACATCATATAGGAAGAAAGCAAAAAGGTCATTAAGAAGAC
>NW_006408524.1:8478898-8480762 GCF_000296735.1 Chrysochloris asiatica | reverse complement strand
AACACATGCAGCATTTCTTAAGCTGAGGGAACTCAAGAAAAAATTTAAGCCTTTACTTGAAATATTGAAGGATTCTCTGGACAAATATTGAATGATACAGAAAGCATCAAAAGAAGATGGCGGGAATACACACAGTCATTGTATCAATGAGAGATAGTTCATATTCAACCATTTCAAGAGGTAGCATGTAATCAAGAGCCAATGATACTGAAGGAAGAAGTCCAAGGTGAATTGAAGGCATTGGCAAATAAGAAGGCTCTGGGAACTGGTGGAATACAAATTGAAATATTTTAGCAAATTGATGCAGCACTGGAAGCACTCACTCATGTACGCCAAGAAATTTGAAAGACAGCTACCTGGCTACATAATTGTAAGAGATCCATATTTTGCCCATTCCAAAAAGACGTGACGTAACAGAATGTGGAAATCATTGGCAGTATCATTAATATCACATGTATCTTTAGTAAAATTTGCTAAAGATAATTTAAAAATGGCTACAACAGTACATAGACAGAACTTCCCCAGAGGTTCAAGCTGGACTTAGACGAGGACCTGGAATGAGGGATAGCGTTGCTGATGTCAGATGGGTTTTGGCTGAAAGCAGAGAAGACCAGAAAGATGCTTACCTGTGCTTTATTGACTACACAAAGGCTTTGGATTGTGTGGATCATGAGAAGCTATGGACGACATTGCAGAGAATGAGTATTCTGAAACATTTAATTGTGCTTATTAGGAACCTGTACATAGATCAAAATGCAGTTGATTGAACACTGAATGGTTTAAAATTAGGAAAGTTGTGTGCCAGGATTGTAATTTTTCACCATACTTATTGAATCTGTATGCTTAGCAAATAATTCGAGAATCTGGACTCTATGAAGAAGAACGGGGCATTAGGATTAGAGGAGGACTCATTAACCACCTGCAATATGCAAATAATAAAACCTTGCAGAAAGTGAAGAGTTCTTAAAAGTACTTACTGATGAAGACCAAAGAGGATAGTCTTGGTTATGGGTTGCTTCGCATAGTAAAGAAAACAAAAATCCTCAACAGTGGATGAATAAATAACATGAGGATAAATGGAGAAAAAATTGAAGTTGTCAAAGACTTCATTTTGTTTGGCTCAACCATCAACACCAACGGTGGCACACAATCACCACACCCAACCACCAGTGACTGATTGTGCTAATTTAATGAAGACATTGCCTCAGGCAGTAATTAAGGAAGGACATTGTTTTTGTGTGCTGTTGAGTCATTTTCAACTCATAGCAACTCTGCGTAGGACTTCTGAGGCTGCAAGTCTTTATGGGAGAAAAAGTCTTATTTTTCTCCCAAGGAAGGGATGGTAGATTTGAACTGCTGTTCTTGCGATTAGCAGCCCAATACATAATCAACTACCATGCCAGGGCTCCTCTAAGTGGGAAAATTGTTGTTTTTAAGTGCCATTGAGTTGGTTTCAACTCATCGTTACCCTGTATAGGGTTTCTGAGAAGTGGCTGGTGAGTTTGAACTGCCAGCCTTATAGTTCAAAACAACCTTGAGGTCGAGTGCTTATCCTGTGGTGCCACACCAGGACTCCAAGTGGGAAAGTAGTGGAAGCAAAATGACTATGATGAGAATCACTGTTATAAAAAGCAAAAGTCCTATTACAAGCATCCAAAATGGATCAGCACTCAACATATTATCTGTGTGTCTGTATATATAAACATACTTTATGTACACAAACCATATATATGTTGTTGTTGTTGTTAGGTGTGGTTTAGTTGTTTCCAACTCATAATGACCCTTTGCACTATAAAAGGAAACATTGTCTGGTCCTGTATCATCCTCACAATTGTTATGTTTGAGTCCATTTTAAGTCAACCCT
>NW_006408524.1:8477456-8478478 GCF_000296735.1 Chrysochloris asiatica | reverse complement strand
TTATTTCTTGGTCCAGTTGTGAGGATTTTTGTTTCTTTGCATTGAGATATGATCCAGACTGAGGGCTGTATTGAGCTACATTAGTAAGTGCTTCAAGTCCTCTTTGCTTCCAGCAAGCAAGGTTTTGTTATCTGCATATTGTAGATTGTTAATGAGCCATCATCTAATTCTGATACCATATTCTTCTTCATATTGTCCAGCTTCCTAGATTATTTGCTCAGCATACATATTGAATAAGATTGGTGAAAGGTTACAACTCTGATGAACACCTTTCCTGACTTAAACATTCAGTGTACCCATGTTCTATTAAAATGACTGGCTCTTGGTCTATGTGCAGATTACACATGAACACAGTTAAATGTTGTCGAATTTCCATTCTCTGCAGTATTATCCATAGTTTGTTATGGTCCATACAGTCAAATACCTTTGCATAGTCATTAAAGCACAAGTCAACCTCATTCTGGTATTTTCTTCCTTTAGCCAAGATCTTTCTGGAGTGAGCAACGATGTTCCTAGTTCTATGTTCCTCTTCTGTATCCAGCTTGAAAATCTGGCAGCTCCCTGTTGATGTCCTGCTTCAACTGGTTTCGAATTATCTTCAATGAAATCTTGACTCACTTGTGATACCAATGATTTGTTTTGCATTGGTTCAATGATTGTTTGATGAGTTTGCAGTCCATTGGGTCACCTTTCTTTGGAATGAGCACATATATAGTAGACCGCGTCCAACTGGTTGGCCAGGTAGCTGTTTTTCAAATACCTTGGCATAGATGAGTGATGGGTTCCAGCACTATATCAGTTTGATGAAATATTTCTATTTGTATTTCATGAATTCCTGGAGCCTTGTTTTCTGCCAGTGTTTTCAGTGCAGATTGAATTTCTTCCTTCAGTACCATCAGTTCTTGATCATATGCTGCATTGTGAAATGGTTGAATATAGAACAGTTATTTTTTATTATTATAAGTTTTTATTGTGAATTGAGTAATAGTTTACATGGGAGAACATTGGTTTTATACTAATTG
>NW_006408524.1:8475967-8477041 GCF_000296735.1 Chrysochloris asiatica | reverse complement strand
TTCTACTTTTACAGTTGTGACAGTTGTAATTAGTCATGGTAACATTTACTCACTATTGAATTATAAGAATTTTATCCCCATCTCTTTTCACCAGACCCATCTAGACAAGGATGAAAACTATGAAATAATCCACAAGACTTGGGTTTTGAGATGTTTGGGTAAGATGGGTACTGAAACAACTCATGGAGAACATAAACAGAAGTGTGTGGACATGTGCAAACAAAATTTAGACTGATATTTGAAGAAAAGCAAAAGTTTCTTTAAAAAATTCATCACTGGTGACAAGACATGGATTCATCACTGTGAGTCTTAGAGTAAATGGCAGAGTATGGAGTGGAAACATCCTTAATTGTCAGTCAAGAAAAAGTTAATAAATCAACCATCAGCTGGAAAATTGATGCTTACAGTTTCCTGGGAGTCTCAAAGGCCAGTACTGGAACACTATAAGGAATACAGTGTTCCACTACAATCAAAAATGCTCATTACAGTGAGATGCTCACTGAATAGCTGAAGCCTAAACTTTGGATTAAACGCAGAGAACTGCTATCCAAGGGTATTATGATCTTGCATGACAATGCATGTCCTCTGTACACCTCTGCCTATACTGTTGACACTTTGTGAAAAACTTTGTTTTGAGTTGTTAAAGCATCCTCCCGATAGTCCTGATCTTGCTCCATTGGACTTTCACCTGTTCGGTCCTCTGAAAGCAGCCCTTGAGGACGAAGATTCACCTCTGATAAAGAAGTGAAGACAGTGGTACATTTGTGACTCACAGTTCAGCCTAAAACATTTTTTGCTAAGGGAATATGAAAGATTGTTGACATACAAAATGTATTGAAAAGCAAGGAGATTACATTGAAAAATAATGTATAAAAGTTGATTAAAGTAAATTCTACCCCAGAGTATGGATAATTTTTTTTTTTATTTATTGTGAATTGAGTGAATGTTTACAGGGCAGAGCATCAGTTTTACATTCAACAAATCATATACTTTGTTTCATTACAATGATATAACCCCCTCCATGTACCATCAGTTAACAGTATTTCTCTCTATTCATTTTAGGTCTTTTTTTTT
>NW_006408524.1:8460392-8474862 GCF_000296735.1 Chrysochloris asiatica | reverse complement strand
TATAAAAGAGCTCATGAGCTCTGTTAGCATAGTGGTTACGAATCAGGCTGCTAACTCATAGTGACCCAGTGTAGGGTTTCTGAGGAGTGACTGGTGAGTTTAACTTTCTGATCTTGCAGTTCAAATTGACCTTGAGGTCCGGTGCTTGTTCTATAGGATATATATGTTGTTGGTAAGTGCCATTGAGTCGGTTCTGACCCATAGTGACCCTGTATTGGTTTTCCGAGGAGCAGCTGGTGAGCTTGAACCGCCAACCTTGCAGTTCAAATAGCTTTGCAGTCTGGTGCATTAACTCACAGTGCCACATACCAGGACACACTCTCTCCCTCTCTGTATATATATATGAAATTTCTAGACAGTATAGGATGATATTTACCATGGACCTGTTATGAGACCTCAAATTTTAAAAGTGTGAAGAAAAACAAAAAAGAGGAAAGCAACTGACAAAGTCCAATAATCTTGTCCAATAAGAACTTGGAGGGAAAAATGCAGGCTTGGTCCAGGTGTATGCTGTGGGAATTAAAGGCGTCTGCTCATCTGCCATTTGCTTCTTGTTCCTGCATTGTTTAACTTCTACTTGAATCCTTTAGTGGGTTTGACACTCTACTCAGGTGGTGGGGCCTTGTTTAACTGAGACACGTGGATCTATGTCTTAACTCCTTGTAGTTTGGCAGCAAAAGGATTCATTAAAACTAAATGTGGACTCTTCCAATGATGTTCCAATGAATCCTTTAATTAGTATCTCTTAATAACTATAATCACCAGGCATAAAAGAAGGCATGTGTCTTCGCTGTCAAATGCTTGCTTGAGGTCTTTGATATACTCCTTAGCATAATGTATTAAGAATTGACAATATTTTAATAAGTTATATGTACTAAAATTGGATAAGCAGCTGTTGATAAATAAGGTAAATTCATCAGCTGGTCTATGATTTTCTCATAAAGGGTCAATCTATGAAAGCTAAAAGTGGCAGCTTTAAGATTCATCTGAAAATTAGTGTCAGGGTTTGCAACCAGGTCAGCCCCATTGAGGAAGAAAGTTTTGCTAATTGGGCCTTTATGATACAGTTGGTCCATTCCCCACTCCAGAGAACAGCAAGTGGTAAGGTCAATGGAGTCACTGAAAAAGGAAATAGTTTACAAATAGCAATGATTACTTGTTCAGTACATTGAGTACCTCAGTTGCTGCAAAGGATGGATTGCTCTCCCCAAGTGGGAATGACATTTTCCTGACATTTCTTAGCCAGGAAAGTTGTCATGGTTTGGTGACAAGGAATACCTCTTGAAAATACCTACAAATCATGACGGAAATTTATACCCATTGGAGGGAGTAAGTTCAAGCATTGGTAGTTCTACCAATTGGTTCAATTGGTAGAGGGTACCTCCTGGTGAGAGATGGTAAGCAGGTTATACTTACAACAAACAAAGTACTGTCTTATTACTTGATTTGTAGCTTTCTAAAAGTGTACCCAGAATATTAAACATTTCTATAGTTTCATCCCTGCCCAAATGATCCTTCATATGAAAGGTGATGACCAAGAAGATTTGAAAGTTCTTGGGTAAATGTCTGGTTTGTGATGTAGCTGGTCTGAAAGGAAAGGATCCTTATTCATTTTACATCCCTTTTTTTTCCATTGTTCTCTCACCATTAGACACTTTTCTGATGACTAGCTTATCCTGCCAAGCAGCAGTTTCCTGTCTAAGATCTTCCATTAGTAAGCTGGTTGGCATACTTTAGGGCTGTTGTCCCAAATGTGAAAATGGTTATGAATGTAGGGGTTGTTGGGACAGTACTGGTAGGAAGGGTTGGAAAGGCCTGAGTCAGAAGCATCATAAAGGTTTGCATTCCTTCAGAGCTGTGGAGCTAAAAGATGACGTGTAGATAGTACCAGACTCCACCACCCCTTGCCTGTCAGTGTGCTGTACTGTGATGGCTTGCCTGTTGCTGTGATGCTGGAAGTGGTGCCAACAGTACTTTAAATACCAGCAGGATACACCCATGGTGGACAGGTTTCAGCAGGCAGACAAGGAAGAAGGAGAGGTGGACTACTTCTGATTCTTTAGCCAATGAAAACCTTCTGAATAGCAGTAGAACACTATCAGATATCACTAGAATATTGAAACATACTGAATAGCACCAGAATATTGTCCGATACAGTGCTGGAAGATGAGCCACTAAGGTTGGAAGGCACTCAAAATTTGACCAGGGAAGAGCTGCTTCCTCAAAGCAGAGTTGACTGTCATGGAATAAAACTTTTTGGACCTTCATTTGCTGATGGGGCACAACTCAAAATTAGGATAAACAACTATAAACATCCATTAGTAATTGGAATATGGAATGTATAAAGTATGAATCTAGGAAAATTGGAATGGCAAAATGAAATGGAATGCATAAAGACCATATCCTAGGCATTAATGAACTGAAAGGAACTGGTATTGGTCATTTTTAATCTGATGGTCATATGGTGTACTATGCCGGGAATGACAAATAGAAGAGGAATGGCATCACATTCGTCATCAGAAAGAACATTGCAAAATCTATTTTGAAGTATAATGCTATCTGTGAGAGGATATTATTCATATAGGATAATATCCATATGCCTATATGGAAGACAAATTAGTATCACTGTTACTCAGATTTATCTACCAAACAATAAAACCATAGTTGGTGAAACTGAAGATTTCTACCAACTTCTTCAGTCTGAAATTGATCAAACAGTCAATCAGGCTGTATTGATAATTACTGGTGATTGAACTGCAAAGGTTTGAAACAAAGAGGAAGAATCAGTAGTTGGAAAATATGTCCTTGCTGATAGAAACGATGCTGGAGATGGCATGATAGAATTTTGCAAGACCAGTGACTTGTTTACTATAAATACCTTTTAAAAGCAACATAAAAAATAAGAATATACATATGGACCTCACCAGATGGCATACACAGAAACCAAATGGACTACATCTGTGGTAAGAGATTTGGAAAAACTCCATATTATCAGCCAAAATCAGACCAGGGGCAGACTGTGGAACATACCACCAATTGCTCATATGCAAGTTCAGGCTGGAGCTGAAAAAAATTATATCAAGTCCACAGGAGCCAAAATTTGACCTTGAACATATCTCACCTGAATTTAGAGATCATCTCAAGAACAGATTTGATGCACTAGACACTAGTGACTGAAGACCAGAAGAGTTGTGGGATCATATCAAGAACATCATCAAGCAAAAGAAGACAAGAAAGAAGGAAAAGACCAAAATGGATGTTAGAAGAGACTCTGAAACTTGCTCTCAAAAATAGAGATGCTAAAGCAAATAGAATATATGAGGAAGGAAAAGAACTTAGCAAAAAATTTCAAAGTGCAGTTCGAGATGAGAAAGTCCAGTATTTCAATGAAATATGCAAAGATTTGGAGTTAGAAAACCAAAAGGGAAGAACTTGTTTAGCCTTTCTTAAGTTGAAAGAACTGAAGAAAAAATTCAAGCCTCGACTTGAAATATTGAAGGATACAGAAAGCATCAAAAGAAGATGGAAGGAAATACAGAGTCACTGTACTAAAAATAAATGAACAATGTTAAACCATTTAAAGAGGTAGCATATGATCAAGAGCCAATGATACTAAAGGAAGAAGTTCAAGGTGCACTGAAGGCGCTGGCAAAAAACAAGTTTCTTGGAATTGATAGAATATATATTGAAATCTTTCAACAAACTGTTGTTGCACTGGAGGAACTCACTCATCTATGCCAAGAAAATTTGAAGACAGCTGCCTGGCCAACTGATTGGAAGTGATCCATATTTATGCCCATTCCAATGAGAGGTGACCCAACAGAACGTGGTATCATTGAACATTGTTATTAAGATCACATTCAAGTAGAATTTTACTGAATATAATTAAAAAACAACTGCAAAAGGACATAGACAGGAAACTGCCAGAGGTTTGAGCCAGATTCAGATGGGATTGTATAACGAGGGATATCAATGTTGACATCAGATGGATCTTGTCTGAAAGCAGAGAATATCAGAAAGATGTTTATCTGTACTTTATTGATTATGCAAAGGTGTTGGATTGTGTGGATCATAACAAGCTATGGACAACAGTGCAGAGAATGAGTATTCTGGAACACTTATGTGCTCATGAAGAACCTGTACATAGACCAAGAGGCAGTCGTTCAAATGAAACAAGGGGTCACTGAATGGTTTAAAATTAGGAAAGGTGTGCTCTTTCTCTAGAGTCATTCAATCTGCAGGTTGAACAAATAATCAGAGAAACTGGATTATATGAAGAACATGGCATCAGGATGGAGGAAGACTCATTAACAATCTGTGATATGCAGATGATACAACCTTGCTTTCTTAAAGCAAAGAGGAAAATCAAAGACCACAGCCTTCAGTATGGGTTGCAACTCAATGTTAAGGAAACAAAAATCCTCATGACTTGGCAAATAACATCATGATAAATGGAGAAAATACTGAAGTTGTCCAAGACTTCATTTTGTTTAGATCCATTATCAACGCTGTCTTGCCATGCCACTGCCTCTGCCACTGTCTCTGCTGTTGGCTCCTGTCTAGGTAGGATCTCTCGCTCTACTCATGCACTCCCTTCTTGAAGGTCCTAGGATCATCTGTTCCTGAAATGGAAGATGAACTACTCTCCCCTTTTAGTTACACATCTTCTATTACTACACTTGTGACAATCACAATTAATCCTGCCAACAATCACTCACAATTCGTGTGTAGCACTAGCTGCGGAGAAATAAGATTCTCTTAACCGTGTGTGATTTTTCAAATAGTTGGAATAGGAAAAAACGAAAATAGTATGTTTTGTTTTGGGATCTGGGCAGAAGTAATGTGCCCCAAATATTTCACTGCTGGTACTGCAAAGCTGTTTGAACTGCAAGGTCGGTGGTTCAAACTCACCAGCTGCTCCTTGGAAACCCTATATAGGGTTGCTATGGGTTGGAATCGACTGGTCAGCGGCACTCAACAACAACAACAATTGTTAGTTGTAATTTCTCTTTGGATGCTTTATGCTCTCTGGTGGCCAGATGTTGTAATGTAAAACAATGTGTTGTAAGCAAGTTTCTGTCTTATAATAAATTAACAAGTCATCCATGTATGAAATGGAATAATGGGCAAATTGTAAAGAATGTAAATCAACATGCAAAACCTGGGGAAAATATGTAGAACCTTCTATATATCTTTGGGGTTATTGTTAAATGCCATTGAGTCAGTTCTGATTCATAGTGACCCTACAGAGGGCTTCTAAAGAATGTCTGGTGGGTTTAAATACTGACCCTGTGGTTAGCAGTCCAGTACTTATCCGGCAGCACCACACCAGGGCTCTTGCTCAAGTGTATTGTTGATCACTCCCAGTGCAGGCAACTGTTTATTGACTTTTGGGGTATGCTGAAAAAAGCACTGCAGAGCATAGTGAGTGGTCTCAGAAGGAGAACAAATGAGGATTAGGAAACATGGAGAACCATGGAATTATACGTCATAGTTCCTGGGTTTCCTTATAGGAAACAAAGGAGTAGTGTAAGGATTACAGCAAGCAAGATTAAGCCTTTTTACTAAGAATTCCTGGATGATAGGCTTCAAACCTTCCCTTGCGCCCCCCCCCATTTCAAATGGTATTTGGGGATCTTATGCAGTGGTTTATAAGCATCTATTTAAATTTTAATGGCTCAGTAGACTTGTTGTTTTAGGTACCGTTGAGTCAGTACTGACTCATAGTGACGTTATGCACAGTAGAACGAAACACTGCCTGATCCTGGGCCAACCTCATTACTGTTGCCACACTTGAGTCCATCAATGCTGCCACTTGTCCAATCCATCTCGTTGGAGGTCTTCCTCTTTTTCTCTGATCCCCCACCTTACCAAACATGATATCCTTCTCCAGCCATCTTGGCCTCCAAGGAGCACTCTGGCTGCACTTCTTCCAAAATGGATCTGTTGGTTCTTTTGGCAGCCCTTGGCACTTTCAATATTTTAGACCCAGCCAATATCAGTGGAGGATGCAGCCCACAGGTTTTGTTTGTTTTTTTCTTTGTAGTCAGAAGGACTTCCTATAAGTACATGGTAAGCCTCTGGAAGATACAGGATGTCTTTATCCACCATGGGTTCAATACCTCAGATTGGGAAACCTCAGGTATTTCTAAAAGTATTGAATATCGCTTCTTATCCAATAAATTGTAAATGACAGTTGGACTTTGATAAGAAATCCCTTTCTAACAGATTAGCAGGAATGTCTGAATTTAATAAATGCATGTTTTTAGTGGGTCCCCAAGAAACCATTGCTGGTTGATATTGAACTAAGTTTCATTATTTGGAACCTCCACTGCTTTAGAAATTTTTGTACTCCAAAATTTGTGGGGTTAATAGCAAACAGATTAGCCCCTGTGTTAATGAATAATTTACATGGTTCTCCATTAATTTGGAGAGTTGTTGAGAGTTACTACTCGAAAAGCCTCAACTGTAATCCCTGAGTCCCTGCTTCATTCAGGTTTGGGTAGTGCTGAAACACTATTATTGGTCTTTAATGGAGGGCGGCCTGAAGTGTCTTAGCTTTATGCCACAAATAGCAAATGCTAGAAACTCTAGATTGGAGAAACCAGCATTTGAATTTAACAATTGTAATAGTTGTAACTGTAATGCCATTAATTTATTCTGTAAGGCTTTAACCTTAGCTCTCTGCTGTAAGGTTTGCGCTACTTTAAACCAACGTGGTTAATTCTGAAGTTTAAATATTTTCCCATTTTAGTTGATGATGATTAACTAAATCAGCCAGTCTGGAGCAGAGCCAACTAAAAAAAAAAACCCAGTTAAACATGATTTTGGCGCCAGTGTCTTTTAAGTTTCACCCTGAATATTTCATAAAAATATTTAGTTAGATGATCCTGCTTGCAAGCCTGAATTTAATAATTTGTGTGTGTGTAGACTTTAGAGAAATATCAAGTATATTCGCAAGAACAGCTTTAGTCTGAAATTCTGCATCTGGGACATTACGTTAGTTAGGTAATGATTTCTCAGGTTCTTCTCACTTAGCTTCTTCTGTGTACCTTGGTGCATCCACGTATCTCAGTAGCATGTGTAATAGAGCCTATAATCTGCTGGGTCAGGTTCAGAAGGTTCTGCCAAAATCTTGAACTCCTGACAAAATTTTTGAGCATCTTCCAGAAGATGTGGAAATTGTTTAACTACGGTGTAAAGTTCTGCTTTAGTCCAGAGGGCAAAACAACCTGAGGAGGCCCTTCCCCTGCCTGTGGGTATTTTATTGTGAAAGACATTTCAACTACTGGTTTGGCCCCAGTTACTGGCTCTTCTCTTTTCTCTTGACAAAATAGGGGAGTTGTGACAAAGCACTGTCAAAATGGGAAGGCCAGAAGGGCTAAAGAGAAGCAGCCACTGGAGGAAAAGCAGGGGAAAGAGAGAAGGCCATGGTAGCAGTGGAGATTTGGTACTGCCGTTCTTCAATTTGCTTTGCTTATCTAGACAGTGTCTTGCAGTGCGGCAAACCTACTATCACTTTGTCTCTTGGAGGCTTCTCCAAACCAATTAAAACAGGTTTCCTACTAGTTATAAATGATCTGGCAGCAGTTAGCTTGTAATTTACTGTGCAACAAGGTTTATTTAGTGAGCTCAAAACTCTCCCATTTGGCCAGTGATCCTCGAGGCTTTCTTTGATAAGCACATGCCACATTCCAACATATTGAACTGTACTGGGGCCCTAATTTTTGTTCATAAAACAAGTTGGCCCTATAGGGGGCCAACCATATTACCAAAAGCTTGGATGTGCTGGCCACCCAAAGACTCACTGAAGTTGATGCGCCCTTAGAGAAATGCAAGGAGGGTTGTGTAAGCAGTTACACATTCCATCCCCTCAAAATTTCTACAAAAATGTTCAGACTGTGAACAGAAACAAACGATCAAAAGCTTGAAAGGTACATTGAGGACTTAAAATAGAATTCTGTCTCTCCACTCCACCCCCCAAAATAATACAAGTCTTGAGTAAAACTCAGACTCTTAAAGTAAAATGAAAGGGATTTTTTTATTGAAAGCTTGAGATGTGTTATCACGGGTTATTGCAGTGTGCTTTTGTAACTAGGCCACTAGATGGCAGACGTATCACACAAAATGTTCAAGCGAATACTGAACAGAGACCTGCAAAACAAAGCAAAAACATTTAGATCACAATAAATGTAATGAATTCAAGAGAGACTCGGAATTTCGGTTTTCCCAGGCGCTTGTTAAAACCTAACTGGATTCTGCTGCAGGGTTGGGCTTTGTTTTGCGGTGTGTTTGTGACCAGCAGACAGCCCATTGTTTTAATCTGGCCCATGTCTGGTATATCCTGACACAGGAGTTCTCTTTGTTTTGTGACTGACAACCACACTTGTGATCCTCAAGTGGTTAACTTGTGCTCTTTGCTTTTGTGGCTTGTAAGACCGTGTTGTTGTTGTTATTGTTAAGTGCTATTGAGTTGGTTCAGACTCATAGCGACCCCGTATAGGGTTTCCAAGGAGCAGCTGGTGAGCTTGAACCACCGACCTTGCAGTTCAAACGGCTTTGTAGTCTGGCGCATTAACCCACAGCGCCACCCCAGGACTCCATGTAAGACCCTAAAACACCTCAATAGACAGCTGTTAAAAAGTGAGTTAGAAATGCTGCTGTGAAAACAAAAGAAAGATGAATGTAAACACATTTAACAAGATACAGCTGAACCACAGTTTACACCACAGCTCTCTAAGACACCTGTTCAGTCATAGACCAAAAGGTGAAGCTAGAGACCGACGTCAATAAATCCCCCAAAGCAGTACCAAATGGCTCAATTCTGGAGCTATCACCTGCAGACAAGTCCTGAGGAATCTGGGAAAATGGGAGGTCTCAAGGGGCCATTGTTGGTGCCTGACTCTGGTTTTTCAGTTCCTTGGGGTCTTCTGGGAAAGACATGTCTGAATCCTCTCAAGACTATGCCAGATGTTTTAGAGAGAAGGCTCTAGTTCTTTTTTCTTTTCTTTTTTTAAAAAAGCTTTTTATTGTGAATTGATCATCAGTTTTACATTCAACAAATCCTACACTTCGTTTCATCTCAATGATTTGCAGTCCCCTCCCTCCAACAACAGTTGTCCCACTTCCTCTCTGTGGTTCCGAATTCCACTGCACTCAACTTTCCATCCCTTCTCAACTTTGTCCTTAGATAATTTGGAATGAGCAGACTGTACACCAAATCCCCTTTATATACCTATCTATTGCTTGGCTGAAACATGAGTCACGAGTATGATTTCCATTCCAGACCTGAAAGTTGGTCAAAGATCACTATATTCTCAGGTTCCTCCAGCCTGTTTTTGATCAGTAAGCCCAGTCTTTCTTATAATTTCACATTTTGTTCCACTCTATCTGGGACCTTCTCATGTGATCCCTTTCAGAGCAGTTGGTAGCCAGGCACCATTTAGTTCTTCTGGTCTCAGAGTCATGGTTGCTGAAGCTCATGTGTTCCATTGTTCACTGGACTAGTGAATTCCAATTATCTTAAAATTTTTATCACTCTTCTTACTTTTGGGCATGGGTAGACCAATAGTTGCACCTTAGATGACTGCTTTTGAGCTTTTAAGATCCTAGTTGCTACCCACCAAAGTAGGCTGTGATTGTCTTTGTGGACTGCTATGTCAATTGAGCATGGTGGCCCCTGAGATTATGGTCCTGAGCCCCAAGCCCAGCAACTCAATGCCTTAAGATGTTTGATAATATCTAAGAAATTAAAAAAAAAAAAATTTCTCCCCTGTATGCTCCCCCTCATTCATAGCAAATATATCCTCTTTCAAACCATTATGTATTTGTGGGAATACTGGCAATCTCCCTTGTGTGCCCATTCAGCCTTGTGTTTGTTGTTGTTGTTATGTGCCATGGAGTTGGTTCCGACTCATAGTTGACCCTGTACAAGGTTTTTGAGGCTGTAAATATTTATAGGAGCAGAAAGCCTCATCTTTCTCCTGCAGAACATCTGGTAGTTTTGAACTGCTGACCCTGAGGTTACCAGCCCGATTCGTAACCAGAGCTCCTTATTTCTGTCCATATATACATATTTATACACTACCAGAGCTCCTTATTTCTGTCCATATATCTGCCCACAGAACATGGTTGTTCCAGGGGTGCGTATATAACTGTATTTATCTCTGTCCCCTCTAGCCCTTGCAAACCTCCCTGTGTCTTCATCTGTCTTCATCATTCTTTTGCCAGCCTCCCTCTTCTTGTGTGTTGCCCTCCCTGTTACTTGAGTTAACATGTGTCTACCCTCTAGCCAGTGAATTACTTTCCCTTTCCTCCCACTACTGGTAATCATCAAAGAATGTTGCTTTTAGTATGAAACATTTTCTTGAGTTTTTACAATAGTGGTCTCATACAAACTTTGTCCTTTTGTGATGGACTAATTTCACTTAGCATGATATCTTCCAGGTTTATCCATGTTATGAGATGTTTCACAGATTCATCATTGTGATTCAATGTTGCATAGTATTCCATTGTGTGTATGTACCAAAGTTTGTTTATCCATTCTTCCACTGATGGGCATTTAGGCTATCTCCATCAAGCCATGGAAGCTAGGTTAAATGGGTATTATCTGCAAGTTTGGGTGTTCTTGTGCATCTCCCATCACTTTGTATCAGCTGGATGCTTGACTCTCATCTCTAGTCCTCCGTGTCTATGTCCTTGTTCATGGGCTCAGGAGTCTCTAGGTCTCACTCACCACACTTCCGACCAACCAGCTCTTCCTCTTCTCTTTCTCATCTCCAGGTCAATAGAGAGTCTATGGAACGTGGTTGAACTCAGCCCATATCTTCATTGCTGCTTTTCCTACTCTTCCACTCACCAGTAGACCCTCCTGTTGTTTTGATTTAGTGCTGTAGGATAAGCACTCAACAACAAGGTTGGTTTGAAATGCAAGGTTGGCAGTTCAAACTCACCAGTCACTCCTTTCAAAACAGCAACATCTTGTCTCATTACTTTTCTGTTTTCTATTTCATTTATTTCTGTTTTAATCTTTATGATTTCTCTTCATCTGTAGACTTGCTTTGCTGCTTTTTTTCTAATTGTTGGAGATGTTACGTTGATGTGTTGATTTTGGTTTTTACTTTTTTTTGGATGTGTGCATTTATTGCTATAAATTTTTCCTTTAGTACTGCTTTTGTTGGGTCCCAAAGTTTTGGCATGTTGTGTTTTCATTCTCATTTGATTCAAGGAAGTTTTTTTTTTTCCCTCCATTTTTTGCTTGTTCTATTATCCAGTAGCTTTTAAGCAGAATATTATTCAGTTTCATGTATTTGATTTTTTTCCTTTATGTTTCTACTACTGGTTTCTAATTTTATAGCATTGTGACCTGAAAAGATGCTTTGTAGTATTTCAGTGTTTTATTCAGGGTTGCTTTGTGGCCTAACATATGGTCTGTTCTGGGGAATTCTCCATGTGCACTAGAAAAGATGTGCATTTGGTGCTCTTGGATTGAGTGCTTTGTGTTAAGTCTATCAGGTCAAGTTGGTTGATTGTGTTGTTTACTTTTACTGTGTCTTTGTTGAATTCCTTTCTAGTTGTTCTGTCCTTCATTGAAAGTGGTGTGTTAAAATCTCCTATTATTATTGTAGAATTGTCAGTTTATTTCTTCAATTCTATTAGAGTTTGATTTTTAAATTAATGAAATCATTGTTATAATTAACTTTCATTAAAGGAGGATCAATAAAGAGGGGTGTTTTTGTATTTGTATTAACTTGCTGATAGTAAGTTGATGTATTCTTAGGCACTCATCAACTGCCTCTTGGTGGGTTGGTTAGGGGATGGAAGCATGTTCATTGTTCATGCAGCTCAGTTGAAGATGAGTTTGACTGATGTTGGTTGTTGTTGTTGATCAGGTGTATAGCAGCTTGTATTGGCTCTTGTCCAGTTGGTGGGCTTTATAGAGGGAACAATTTTGGCTGGGCTGTATTATCATGGTTGCTGTCCCCATTGGGTGAGGCAGAAGGAGAAAACAGACAAACAAGAGAGAAGGAAAACAAGCAAGCAAACAAATAAGCAAACAATAGTGACAAAAGAAACTAGTAAAGAAAGGAAGGGGGACCAAAGAATAAGAAAAAGAATACAAAAACCAAAAGAGAAAAGAGGGAGAAGAGAAAAAAACATGGAAGAGAAAAAAAAAGAAAAAGATCTAATACAATTAGGGAATTATTGTTGTTGTTGTTGTTAAGTGCCGTTGAGTAGATTCTGACTCATAGCAACCCTGTATAGGGTTTCCAAGGAGCGGCTGGTGAGCTTGGACCGCTGACCTTGTGGTTCAAACCAACTTTACAGTTCAGCACATTAACCTGCAGTGCCACACCAGGATTCCACAATTAGGGAGAGGGGTGAGTAAAAGGGAAAGTAACCAGAGTGTAGTAAGGAACAACCAAGAGAGAAAAAGAAATAAGCAGTAGAAGTTGTGAACGAGAAGCAGAAAATAGAAGGGAAAATGAAAGCAGAGGTAGAAAGGATAAAAAGGGCAGGTAAAGAGAGGAAGAAAGGAAGCAAAAATAAACAAAGAAAAACATTGAAAGGATAATACCAGGGCAGGTGCCAGACTCAGAGAGGAGAAAATTCTGCTATCTCTTGCCAGCCAAGGAACTCCCATGGTGGGTGGGCACAAGATGAGACAGGAGCACTCTGGCCCTAGATGGAGTTCCTGTAGGGCTAAGTGTTGTCTGGGTGGTCATCCTGGATGGAAGATCCCAAAGCAGCCGGGGGGATTAGGGTGAAAAGTTCTGCTAGTCCAGGGCTGGCCTGAACCATCTCTGCAGGTCTGGAGCTGGCTGCACATGATTCCAGGTGCTGGCGTTGGTGGTGCTGACTCCTAGCCTATTTTGTTGCAGCTTCAGTTGCCCACAGTGCAGGAGCTTTGCTGGAATGTATGCAGTGGTGGCTGGTTGTGCCTCCGTTCACCAAGGTAATGTGAGGTACAAGAAGAAGTTTTGTATCTTTCTCTTAGCTTGCCTGGTCAGCCAACGCAGATGACGGACTTCTCTTTTTTACTTTATTTATCCTCATGCCTCTGTTCAGTTGCTTCTCCTAGTTATGTCTACTCCAAGGATGACTGGCTTGGCAGGTTTGGAGCAGTGCTCACCGGAATTCAGGTGCCTGGGTTGGCTTAGATAACTCTACACTCATTTGATGGGGCTCACAACTCACTTCCATGAGGCCCCAACTGCCAGGAGAGTGGAAACTTTGCCAGGAGAGAATGTAGATGGGTGGTGGCTGACCAAGCCTCTGGTCACCTGGGGAGTGTGAGGAACAAGGAAAAAATTGCACCTTTATCTCCATGAGTCACTGGTATGTTCCTGTAATACCAATATGCACTCAAAAAACTAAAGATGGCCATGCCGTGTCTGGTGGGATGGCACAGGTCAACAGTATGCCTCCTTTTTTTGCTGTATCTGTTCAGCTTTTTCTCCTAGTAAGCATTCATTCCATCATCTGAAGCTCAGGGCTCCAGGACATCCACACTGGTGTCGTTTGGTTTTCCTTCTCTTTGTTGTAGAGCGTCTGTATGGTGTTTCTGCCTAGTCCACCAGTGTGCCTCCTCCTTCTCCCAATTCCTTCTTGCCTGCATGGTTTCTGCTGAGATATCAGACGTTAGTCTTACTGGTTCTCCTTTGTACGTAACTTTTTGTTTTTTCCAAACTGCTCTCAGGATTGTGTCCCCGTCTTTGGTTTTAGAAAGTTGGATGTGGTATGTGTTGGTGATTTCTTTTTGGGATCTATCTTGCTTGGGGTTTGTTCAGCTTCTTGTATGCTTATCTTCTCATCTTTCATGCTGTTAGGGAAATTTACTTCCAACAACTCTTCAAAAGTTTTTTGTGCTTTTACTCTCTCTTCTGATGACTCGTAAATTATTCCTCTTCATGGTGTCACACAAACTCTTAGGCTTTCTTCAGAATTTTCATTCTTTTCTTTCTAGTATACTAATTGAGAGATTTGTCTTCAAGTTCACTAATTCAGGCTTCTGTTGCTCTGAATCTACTACTTTGCCCTTCCAATGTATTGTCCATTTCTGAAATCTTAGTATTGATTTCTGGGTTTCTAATGGCAGGTTTTGTATTATTTCAGGTTTTGCATTTATTCTGTTTCTTTGTTCTTGTAGTATTTTCTTAAAGTTATTTCTGTGTTCTCCTTGCTTTCCATAATTTTTTGTCCGTCTTTTGTAAGTACTTAAATATTATTGTTTTGAATTCTTTTTCAGTTAGTTGTATTACCTTTTCTTCTTCAGAAAAGTTATTTGGCTCTGAATCTTCATAATTTGTTTGAACCACTCTTTCTTGTTTCATTGTGGGAGCTAAAATTGCCTATTGTCTGTGAGATATTGTGGTGGTGTTGTATTTAATTGATGATTGTATGTTGACATGTTCTTTAGCTCTCACCAGTGGTCTCCTGTGGGTGTAGAGAACGAAGTGTGTGCACTGTT
>NW_006408524.1:8458598-8459327 GCF_000296735.1 Chrysochloris asiatica | reverse complement strand
AATTCAGGCACCAGAGCAGCATAGCTGACCCCATCTCACACATGTGTTTCTGAGAGAGCAGGGTCTGAGCTGGGCATGGATGAGGGTGAGAGTTGCTATACCTTTGGTTACTAGGGGAGCATGGGAAAAAAGAAGGACTCACACCTTTCCCATCACCTGTGTGAATCTGCTCTGCCAGACCATATTCTGTCACCAAAGTTGCTTACAAAAGTTCAGGATGGTCGCGCCACACCTGGCTGGCCATTCACCAGTTAGTCTCTTTCTCTTGCATCCTGCTCAGCTTCTCCTCCCAGCAAACACTCAGTCCACTTCTCTAACCTTTCCTCTGAAGTTCAGGGTTCCAGGATTTTCTTCTGTGTCTGTTTTGTTTGGTCTCTCGTATCTTTGTTGTAGAGAGGCTATGTAATGCATATGCCTACTCCACCATTTTGCTAGAAGTCCTCCCTTGTTTCTCTTCAATGATTACATTACCCTCTGTGTGACATCAGTTATCCCATGTCCTCTGTGATTCTTATTTTCATCCCAACTCTTTTGCAACCCTCATCAATTTTGTCGCTAGGTAAATGCTGCCCTTTTGATATTGAATGGTTGGCCATTCCATGGTGTGCATACCTCACTAGTGTAAGAGACAAGTTAGGACCCTTGGGGCCCTGGGCCTCTTTTATCCTGGCTTCCCCTGAAAGGGGGAGGACATCTCTAGTCCAACAAGAAGGATAACATTGAGAATAG
>NW_006408524.1:8455472-8456658 GCF_000296735.1 Chrysochloris asiatica | reverse complement strand
CTTAACCATCACACAGTTTGACAGAGTAGATATGACCCATAGGGTTTTTATGGTTGCTGGCTCATGGGCATCATGAAGGAGCAGATTTCTTCATCTTATTCTCCAAAGCCTTGGTGACTGTGACCCACAGCCCAGTGGGTAACCATTCACCAGAGCTATCTTTCTTCCCCCTAGAGACAATGATTTACATTTCAAAGTGGAAGAACCAAGACGCTTCCCCTTCTCTTCCCCTGGAGGATTTCTTTATGTTAAGGGACTTAACTTCCTTTTTTTCAGAAGGGGAAGTGATAGCTGAGCTGTTAGTTTTTGGTCAAGTTGATTCCAACTCACCTTGACCCCTCGTGTTACAGATTAAAATTGCTTCTTTCAATGTGTACATTAATAGAGTTTTTCTTGGTTGTAATCTTTATGGAAACATTACCCAGGCCTTTCTTTTCTTTCTCTTCCCCTCCAGAATTGTTTACATTAGGGAAATTAAATTTCTCTTCTTTCAGTAGGGGAAGGAGCAAATGGGCAGCTATCCTATACTCTCAGATTCATAATTTTGAGGTTCATTTCCTGTTTCAACCCCTGTGAGTGCAGGCCTAACCTCTGACTCTCATTGGGGCACTAGTGCAAGTAAAAATAACTCTAATCTCTGCTTCAGAAACCGGATATTTACTTTCAGACAAAAAATGGTTAAATATAGATAGTAACAAATTATTATTTTAATAAGAAGCACTTCTTAGGGCAGAGAATGTACTTAATAATTTCTGTGTATAGAAATCTTTGTGTATATTTAGAATATAAACTTTAATTTAATGTTATTTAAAACATTAAAGATTATGTTGTTGTTGTATGGTGGTGGTGGTAGTGGTGTGCCGTGGAGCTGGTTCTGACTCATAGTGACCCTCTATAGGGTTTCCAAGGCTGTAAATCTTTACGGAAGCAGAATGTCTTATGTTTCTTCCATGGAATGGCTGGTCGTTTCCAACTGCTGACCTTGAGATTAGCAGCCTGACTCACAACCACTACGCTACCTTTGTATAGTGCCATGAAATAGGTTTGGAGTCATAGTAACTCTGTACAGAGTTTCTTTGGAGTGACTGGTGGGTTTGAACCTTTGACCTTGCAGTTAGTAGTCCAGGACTTAGACTGCAGTGTCACAGAAGGACTTATAGAGGTGTCAATGGCACTTAACAACAAC
>NW_006408524.1:8450829-8453746 GCF_000296735.1 Chrysochloris asiatica | reverse complement strand
AAAATGAAAGCAGAGGTAGAAAGGATAAAAAGGGCAGGTAAAGAGAGGAAGAAAGGAAGCAAAAATAAACAAAGAAAAACATTGAAAGGATAATACCAGGGCAGGTGCCAGACTCAGAGAGGAGAAAATTCTGCTATCTCTTGCCAGCCAAGGAACTCCCATGGTGGGTGGGCACAAGATGAGACAGGAGCACTCTGGCCCTAGATGGAGTTCCTGTAGGGCTAAGTGTTGTCTGGGTGGTCATCCTGGATGGAAGATCCCAAAGCAGCCGGGGGGATTAGGGTGAAAAGTTCTGCTAGTCCAGGGCTGGCCTGAACCATCTCTGCAGGTCTGGAGCTGGCTGCACATGATTCCAGGTGCTGGCGTTGGTGGTGCTGACTCCTAGCCTATTTTGTTGCAGCTTCAGTTGCCCACAGTGCAGGAGCTTTGCTGGAATGTATGCAGTGGTGGCTGGTTGTGCCTCCGTTCACCAAGGTAATGTGAGGTACAAGAAGAAGTTTTGTATCTTTCTCTTAGCTTGCCTGGTCAGCCAACGCAGATGACGGACTTCTCTTTTTTATTTTATTTATCCTCATGCCTCTGTTCAGTTGCTTCTCCTAATTATGTCTACTCCAAGGATGACTGGCTTGGCAGGTTTGGAGCAGTGCTCACCGGAATTCAGGTGCCTGGGTTGGCTTAGATAACTCTACACTCATTTGATGGGGCTCACAACTCACTTCCATGAGGCCCCAACTGCCAGGAGAGTGGAAACTTTGCCAGGAGAGAATGTAGATGGGTGGTGGCTGACCAAGCCTCTGGTCACCTGGGGAGTGTGAGGAACAAGGAAAAAATTGCACCTTTATCTCCATGAGTCACTGGTATGTTCCTGTAATACCAATATGCACTCAAAAAACTAAAGATGGCCATGCCGTGTCTGGTGGGATGGCACAGGTCAACAGTATGCCTCCTTTTTTTGCTGTATCTGTTCAGCTTTTTCTCCTAGTAAGCATTCATTCCATCATCTGAAGCTCAGGGCTCCAGGACATCCACACTGGTGTCGTTTGGTTTTCCTTCTCTTTGTTGTAGAGCGTCTGTATGGTGTTTCTGCCTAGTCCACCAGTGTGCCTCCTCCTTCTCCCAATTCCTTCTTGCCTGCATGGTTTCTGCTGAGATATCAGACGTTAGTCTTACTGGTTCTCCTTTGTACGTAACTTTTTGTTTTTTCCAAACTGCTCTCAGGATTGTGTCCCCGTCTTTGGTTTTAGAAAGTTGGATGTGGTATGTGTTGGTGATTTCTTTTTGGGATCTATCTTGCTTGGGGTTTGTTCAGCTTCTTGTATGCTTATCTTCTCATCTTTCATGCTGTTAGGGAAATTTACTTCCAACAACTCTTCAAAAGTTTTTTGTGCTTTTACTCTCTCTTCTGATGACTCGTAAATTATTCCTCTTCATGGTGTCACACAAACTCTTAGGCTTTCTTCAGAATTTTCATTCTTTTCTTTCTAGTATACTAATTGAGAGATTTGTCTTCAAGTTCACTAATTCAGGCTTCTGTTGCTCTGAATCTACTACTTTGCCCTTCCAATGTATTGTCCATTTCTGAAATCTTAGTATTGATTTCTGGGTTTCTAATGGCAGGTTTTGTATTATTTCAGGTTTTGCATTTATTCTGTTTCTTTGTTCTTGTAGTATTTTCTTAAAGTTATTTCTGTGTTCTCCTTGCTTTCCATAATTTTTTGTCCGTCTTTTGTAAGTACTTAAATATTATTGTTTTGAATTCTTTTTCAGTTAGTTGTATTACCTTTTCTTCTTCAGAAAAGTTATTTGGCTCTGAATCTTCATAATTTGTTTGAACCACTCTTTCTTGTTTCATTGTGGGAGCTAAAATTGCCTATTGTCTGTGAGATATTGTGGTGGTGTTGTATTTAATTGATGATTGTATGTTGACATGTTCTTTAGCTCTCACCAGTGGTCTCCTGTGGGTGTAGAGAACGAAGTGTGTGCACTGTTTTCTGTTTACCATTTGTGCACATCAGTTTAGGGTGGGTTTGACATTGTTCAGGTGGTATAGGAGTTGGTATTGGCTCCTGCACATTGGGTGGAGTTGAAGAGGGTACGGTTGTGGCTGGGCTGTATGGGCTTCTGTTGGGTGGGAGAGAGACCCTCCACACACATGCAAGAAAACAAAACAGAATAAATAAACAAGCAACTAACAATGAAAAGGGACAATAATAAAGGAGAAAAAAAAGAAATAAAAACAGGCAAAAGCCAGAAAAAAGACTATATTAATGAAAAAGAGAAAAGAGGGACAGGAAAATGGAGCCATAGAAGAGAAATATAAGAGAGAAAATGAAAGGAAGAAATAAATAGAAAACACTTAGACAAGCCAGAGAGAGGGAAGATGAAAAGAAAAAGAGAACACAGAGTAGTAAAGAAAGATCAAAAGGACAAAAAAAAAAAGAAGAGGGGAAATGAAAAACAGAAGAGAAGAGGGAAAATCAAAATCAGATAGAAAGGATAAAATTCAAGGTCATGTAAAGAGAAGGAGAAGAAAGAATAAACCAAACAACAAAAGGAAAAACCCAAACCCAAACCCAAAACCCAGTGCAGCTGTTGGACCCAGAGAGCGGAAAACTCTTGGAAGCTCCTGCCAACCAAGGAGCTCACAGGGTGTACGTGGGAGGGGTGTGACAGCTGAGTCCCCAGCCCTAGATGGAGTTCCCATAGGCTTATTGTTTTTAAGGGCTGTTGAGTCATTTCCGATTCATAGGGACCCTTTATAGGGTTTCCAAAGAGCAGATGTTGGATTTGACCCACTGTCTTTGTGGTTAGCCGTCCAGTGCTTATGCTCCAGTGCCATACCAGCAGCCCAGGCCTAGGTGTTATCTGTGTTCAGGGCAGTCGATCTGCAAGTATTTTGTGGAGGCCCTTGATGGCA